>NC_141763.1:74148348-74462848 GCF_982258835.1 Parasteatoda tepidariorum | reverse complement strand
GATATATTAGAGATACCTTTTGTAGATTCATTAGATATGTAAGAAATTATTTGATTAAAACCTCTCCGGAAAGGGATGAGTTAATGAAGGATTTTCAAGAATCTGCATTGGTGTTCGAAGAATCCTATGAATCATCGGGTACTCAAACAGAATCTCAAGCCTATGTTTCAGCAACTACTCAATCGGAGCTTATGACCTCTGAGTCATCAACTACTCAAACAGAATCCCAAGTCTATGATTCAGCAACTACTCAAACAAAACCTAGGACATATAATCCAGCAATTACTCAAACATATTCCCAAACTTACCATTCGACTGACACACAAACAGAGCATTCTTCTGATGCATATTATTCTGCTAATAGTCAACCAGAACATTCCTCTGAAGCTTACTATTCTGCCAATATTCAACCAGAACATTCTTCTGAAGCATACTATTCTGCTAATAGTCAACCAGAACATTCTTCTGAAGCTTACTATTTTGCTAATAGTCAACCAGAACATTCATCTGAAGCATACTATTCTGCTAATAGTCAACCAGAACATTCATCTGAAGCATACTATTCTGAGTCTAGTAGTTTGTTTACTAATTTGGGAAGTAGAAAATGATAAACCAAGTTGTAAGTACTGAGAATTTCCATCAATTTGATTGTAAAAATAAAATGATTATCAAATCAATCGCCGGAATAGTTTTGAACAATGCAATGATGTTTTGAAATTTTATGGAATGCTTTGATCAATGAAAACATGTATCAAATAAAAAAATTATATATTTTTTGACACTTAAATTGACGCATAAAACTTTAAATAAAATATATTGAAATTCATAGTGAAAAAGAATACTATATTTTTGAGCGTTAAAACTTCAAGTTTTTATCATCTCTTTGTGAGAAGGAACAAAAATGATTTAAAACTGATTAATCTATATTTTGTTACTAAGCAGAAAAGAGGGATAAAAATAATCTAAACCAGTTAACTTAAGAAAAAAGCGGCTCCAAGCGAAATGGGAATACACTGCAGCCCCACCAGACAAATAAACTAACTTTTAATGGTTTTACTCTCTTTATTGTTTTATTAACTCCAATGATTGTTGACTAGAGGTTTGAGAGATTTGTTTGACTTTATTTTGGAGTTATGAAAAGGGCATAGTTTTTCACCTTTTTATTTTTACAAGGATACTTCAATTAAATAGTAAGGGCAGAATTACGTAACACCATGACTCAGTATTTCATTATTAAGTCTTAAGAAAAGCATTTTGGTGTCTTTATACCTTGTTAAATAAACATATTTGTTGTCTTTATACCTTGTTAAATAAACATTATCCTTACTGAGCTACCCACTGCAATGTTTAATGGTATTTAAGTAAAATCCAGCTTGTTAAATCAAACAGGGCATTAGATCTAGAATATATTTTTTAAGACTTTGTACGTATTCCAAATAAAATTTGTACTTATCAAAATATTAAATCGATTAGAAATTAGAAATTATATTTCTCATAGGATGTTAAACAGAAGTGACATATAATGGAAATTGGCTTTTTCGTGTCCCGCTTTTTAGTTTTGTACCAAACATAGAACGCAAAGTAATTCCTGAGTCAACTTAATCGAAAAACTTAGTGGATGATTTTTTGCATGAAACAAAATTCATTTGCGCTATATGCAGAAATTATGATCAATATTAAATTAACTACTATGATCCCATATGCTCAATTGCTTACCACAGGGGACATTTTGGTCGATATAACAGTATACGAATCAGCTAACAACCGTAACAACTATCATATAATGAAGATAATAAAAATGAAATTGATAAATAAATGTGAACACAACTGAAATTATAAAAGGAATGCAGGGAAAAGTTGCATGTAACTGAATCCTCTAGTTTTCTTTTTATTTCCTAAACAACTCCGTGAAATAAATTACTTACGATCTTTATTGAACTCTTAGCACTTTGATTGATAATTTAATCATTTAATTCCAAAAATAAATATTATTCAATGTATTCAAATTAACTTTTTAAACGCGAAAAACAACATACAGTACCGGTTTTATCCAACCTGGTCGCATAAATCTGAATATTTATTGTATATCATCCAGGGGCTTCAAAAATTCGAAGGTATAATTATAGGAGAAAGTAGCTTAATTGTGAAACAATTTAAATGTCATGAGTGGCCTCGAGCAACTGTATTATGCAAGGTGATACTGAATACTGTAAGTCTGTGTTTTTAAGGGATGAACAACAAAAATGTGTTTTGCTTAATCTAATAATGTAAAGTCACAGAGAAAGGCAACAAATCTGTAAATATAAGAAAATAATGTGCGTGGGTGCATCTATCTGTGTGTCTGCATACCGAATTGCGGATGTAGAACCTTAAGCTCTAGAAATACGATATTCAAAATAAATTAAAATGTTCATTTTTTATTGTATTTTAAACTCAGACATTTTAAAAATGGAATTTTCTCATTGCTTAGCGAAATTTGTTGTTTTAAAATAAGCTGCATACGGTTTAGTTTTTTTGAATATTTTAAAGGTAACGAACTAATGCTTCCTAGCTTTTATTTTTAATAAAAAAAGGTTGCTAATTTTCGTTTTGTTATACTTAATTATATTTTAATTGCTCTGCCAGGTTATTGGAATTATCAACGTGATCCTGGTAGCATAAGCAGACTATGTCACCAAATTATTATTCTTAAGGTTGTTTGAAACCACTTGTTAATCCACGTGTTTTTTCGAATATTTTAAAGGTAACGCAGCAATGTTTTCTAACTTATATCTTTAATCAAAAAAGTTTGTTTATTTTAGTTCTGCTACACTTAATTATATTTTCTTTGTTATGAAAGGTTACTGGAATTATCAACGTGATCGTGGTAGCATAAGCAGACTATGTCACCAAATTATTATTCTTAAGGTAGGTTGAAACCACGTGTTTATTTTGATCATATGATTTTAAAACGCGTTTTTATAAAACTTAATAATTTGAAATCAACGGTATGTTAAATTAAAAAAAAAGTTTAGTACTAAAAAGTAAAATGATCCGTTGAACTAATCCGTTGAACATAAGCACGCAAAAAACACCAATATTATTGTTGACGTAATTGATAATTTTGATAAATTACTAATTGTAAAGTAACTAAATTACTAAGGTAAAATAATAAGCTATGTACTAAAAGACAAAATTCATGGATAAATGTTACTAATTCTTTGAGGACAAACATTTAAAACATTAATATTATTATTGATGCCAATGACAAATTTGGTATTAGTTATTAATTGAAGTAAATTAATAAGCTATGAACTAAAGGGTAAAATTGAAGGAGAAATGTTACTAATTCGTTTAATATATCTTAAAATATCAGCAAACTATTATTACCAATAATGATTCTAAATTAATTCTGGTAATAAGTTCTAATTGAAATAAAAAAATGGCTATGCTCTGAAAAGCAAAACTAATGGGAAAATGCACAAATTCATTGTACAGAGCCGTTAAAAGTCATCAAGTTATTATTGACACCAATGATTCTTAATTTTGGTGATTTGCGCTATTGGCATCATTGTAATTGGTACAGTTTTAATAGATACCAAGTATACTCTCATACAAGTACATAATTTGTCAGAGTAAATTTCATGCCAACTACAGCTGCACCAATACTTTAAAGTTTTATGATAGATTTTTACGGCTACCTGAAGATATAAGCACTTCATGTCAGATGATACGACTGTTAATCTTTATTTTGATGATGAGATGAACGTCTTTTGTTACGTGTTTTGCTTATATAATTACGTGTTCTGCTATATCTAATAATGTAAATCCACCGTAAAAGGCAACAAATAATAATAAACAATAAAAAAGCATTGAGATTATTATAGCTTTATTTGTTTCCAAGTCTATTTAAAAGTATTTTAATCGAATTTGTAGTGTTGTCCTGATGCTTATTTTTTCTACCCATATGAACAACGGGTATTCTGCTAGTTATAACTTTTAATAAACTAGTTGTTGAGATTTAACTATGAAATTAGGAATAAAAATTATGTATCACACTACTCTGGATTGCTGCAGGTTTTATGTGCCAATCCTTTACATCTGAGACACAGCATCCAAATTCCCAAGCATTTTGACTCTGCTTAGACTGCGGGGTTATACTACTCTTATACTACCCGATATTAAACTATTGACAAGGACCCAATTTAATTCGACGACACCCTTAAACAAAAAAGAATTAGAAAATTTTAAACCTGGTACTAATCATGTTTCTAACTATTTAAAATAATAAATTAAATTTTTCATGAGATGTTGAACAAACCAAAAACTTCACACAATTGGAAACTGCAGAGTAAAATCGGCTGTAAAAAAAATCGAATTAAATTTTTCTAAACATTGGCGCGGAAAAAGAAACAGTCAACACTGTCTTCCATATATCTTGAAACATTAATGTTTCTGTCTGCAATTAGGTTCATGTGATTTAGGTCCGGGATAGCCTGGTTGGAAGGGCGCTGGGCCCATGTCCAAGCGTTCGTGGGTTCGATCCCAGCCGGCCGAATAGCAAATGGTGACTGATGCACGTAAATCTATCGAGTCGAAAAGTCCTCCATGTTCCCATAACAAATCAATACCTCTGGGGATACTGATCCAGGAGTTTCCTTGTCTTCTGGATTGGTTCAAAATCACAAGGCTACGGAGTTGAACATTAGTAAAATTGGGTCTGCTGTTCAACGACGGATATAAAAAATAAAAAATTTAAATTAAAATGATACTTATGCTCAGTATGAAGTTCTCAAGTCCTCCGCGAAGGGAAAATTTCTCAAAATACTTGATTCAGGAATTCCTATGTCTTCTGGATAAGGTTCAAAATTAAAAGGCTATGGAGTTGAACAGTGGTAGCCTTAAACTCAAATTTAGGTTGGCTGTTTAAAGATGGTTATAAAAAAATGGCAGAAGTAGTTTAATCAAAAGTGCCGAATTCTGGCTTTGTTTAATAAGTTCTAATAAGTATTATTCCGAAAATCAAGGTTGCAAAGAGGCATCCTAATAAAAGTGCAATTTTCTGAGATAAACTTTTTTTTAAAAGATATTTACGTAATTGTAAATAAGGAATAAACTGTGAAAAATTCCGGATCAAATTTCGGTATTAAGTACCGGCACTTTAAGTGAATTATTCGTAAATTCCATTTTTACCGATAAATATCATGCCGTGATTTTTGCTGTAATATTTATTTAAGAAGTACCGGCACTACAGGTGCCGGTAATTTTAATTGTCATTTAAACAGGTTTTTTTTGCAAATTTGATACATTAATAGATTTTCTTTCAAGTATTATTTTCTTTGAGAGAACAGCTTTTTAATATTAAAAAGTGGGTAAATAAGCGATTGCCAAGTGTAGATTTAAGTATTTTTATTGAATTGTTTACATAATATGCAATCAAAATAAATTCCAATTTATATTCTGTATTATAAATTTTTGTTTTAAAAATAAATAATTCTTGACACTCAATTTAAAATATAAAAAAAAATTTCTACTACATTTATGGTTATCAAAAACATGCATTGCTTTATTAATTAAAACATTTGGTGCTTTTTTACATATAACTTCTACACAACACAAAGGCAAATACAGTATTGCATTTTTATTAAAAGCTATTGCTTAAAAGAATTATAGAAAAAAAATTCTCATTGGCTACAAAAGAGTAATGGCGTGATAGTATCTGAAAAAATTTTCAGATAGTGTTACATGCAAAAGTAAATAAGCCTTGTCAAGAAAAAAATAATATTCTTTTCTTTTCGAAAAGCGTGTTTTTTTTCGTTAAAAAATTAATTACATAAGAAAAGAAAAAATAGCACAAATAGAGTGGAAATAACTCAAAACGTGTTAAAGGGGGGGGGGTTAAAATAAAATAACTTTAAAATCTTCTCAAAAAACAGTTTGTCGACAATAAAAATTTTTTCATCGGAAATTACTTGCGTTAAAAAAACCTATTTGTAACAAAATACTTTTACAAGAAGTATTGCGGTTCTTTATTTCATTTACTTTTAAAAAAATAATTCAAGGATTTAAAAATAGGAGTATGCTTGATTAAAACTCAAAAAAAAAACATTAGCTCTTCAAAATCTATTAAATGTAACTGGAAAAAAAGAAAGAAAAAACTTTTCAAATTAATTTTTTTTTTGCTTGAACACTTCAACATTGTCAAAAGGAGGGGAAAAACAACGCAAAAATAATCCACAGCCCACAAAAAAAAAAATTTCCCCAGCATTTAATTGTATTCAACAACTTTTTTTTTTCCATTTCAACCATTCGTGATACAAGAAATACTTAATACAAGAAGCTAATATTTGTGAGTTATTTTAACAAATAATTTTCACAAATCATTAAAAATTGACAATATATTATTCATACATACTTCAAATGTAATCATACAGAAATAAACTTTTGAAATATGAGTGTCCACTATTCAAATCTACATTGCTAAATAGCAGTTTCCTCTTTGTGACGTTAGAGGGTGCAGCTGCTCATTGGGGGAATAGAAACTATGAGAAAAGCATTGTCATGAATTTTACTTCTATGTTAACTATCGGAGAATTATTTATCCTTAACAAGTTAATATTTTATTCAATAACTAATTAATATTTTATTTAATAACTAATTAATATATTTCTAATTTTTTTAAATGTGTTCGTTTGATCGTACTTACCCAACATTTTATTTTAAGATTTTAAGTATTTTTCGAAATGTGCACTTTGAGAAACCATCAACTTTAAATAAAAAGTATGCATTTACTACTTTAAAATTTGCAAACTACGTTCAATAGATTATCTTTCAATGAATAAAGTGTAACAAAAATTATTCAAAAATATTAATTATTTACTCAATGTTTAAGAAAATTCCGGACATAACATGAAAGAGTGGATAGCTGCAGGGGACGTAGTGTAGGTATCTTGATCCTAATGAGTTGATGAAACGTGGCACTGGCTTATGTTAGTTTGAAGATAGGATTTGTAGTTAGGGAGCCAATAATGTTAAGATGGAATAGGCAGGTGCTGTAGAATATTGACAAATTGAAGAATTATGCTGAAATCAGGAGATGTTGGAGGTTGTATTCGTATAGTGGGCCAGTTGAAGAATACATGAAAACAGAAGGGTGATGAAAATAATAGTTGAGCCGGATTAGAATTAATAAAAAGGCTTTTATTTAGTAGTATATTTGCAGAGCTCGAGTTACAAAATATAAAAAATATATTATCCATAAGAATTTCAGTTGAATCAATTTTGTATAATAATATTAATAAGGACAGGCCATGGGAGACGAATCCCCCACAACCTGCCTAGTCAAAAGCCAAATTTAAAAGTACATGTAATTTGTTCCCGACGGACACAGAAGCATTGGTAGGAGATCCAAAATTGGCGATTTATTAAAATATAGCATAGCCAAAACAAGGCCAACCAGCATATCAATATAGAGTTAAAATAATACCTTGGCGATCACGAGTCGCCAACAAATTTATGTGAATTATTATAACCATGCAACCGAAACATTTAGCCGTTGGAAAATTAGAATAAAAAGTTATAAATAGATTTTTGTTTTCGATTAAAGGCGACAGCGAATATATAAGTCTGCATTAGTCATGAAATAAAAAAAGTATCCGTTACATTGATCTAGAAGAGAAGAAATAAATATTTTATGTTTGTTTTAAAAAGATTAAGTTTGTGATTTATTTTAAATGTAATTCTATTAATAAAAAATCAGCTTAAGTAATGAAAGATATTTTAAAAGATAGAAAATAAATATGTGTATGCCAATTCTGGCATCACAGTTAGTGTCTTCTTTCTATTCTATTTCGTGTAAGCTAAGCCCTTTAGGCATTAGTTCTTTTAAGTGACACATTCTAGATTCTTTCCCAAAGATTTCGATTCTTTCACTATATATTCCTTATTTAACACAAACACAGGCACGAAGCGATGCAGAACTAAACAAACTAATTATACATCAATGTTGCCAGGTGCATAAAACTAAAATATATCACGGTTAAAATAAAATATTCAAATAATAAATCTAATTTTAGTAAAAGACGTAAGGGAGAAAGAATTATATTTTAAAAAATTCGATGTGGGATATGGTGTTGTATTTAATTAACTTGACGCTAATTAACATTCAAACTCATATGGAGACACTTATTTCGAATTTAACACACCATTTTGTTTAAAAATGATCAGCTGGCGCTGAGGCTATAGGTCACGTGCCTGTGTATCAGTAATCATCTTCTTCTCGAGTTTCAAGATCCAAATAAAAAAAATGTCTGTCTGAAGAAGACCCAAATCAGTGAAAGGAACTCTAAACTAAAAATAAAAAAGCATACGAATACGAACAAATGTGAAAAATAAATATGGGTCTCAATTTGTAAATTTTGTTTATTTCAGTTTCATTAAATTAAAATTTTATATCAAAATTTTTACTATAACTTTGGTTTTCACTATTTTTACGTTCTTTTACAAAGTCAAAATATGGTGAAATTTACCATGTTTCTGGCTGTATAGAAACTCCAAAAAACTTGGTAATTGTTTCCGAAGTACTTAGGTAGTAATTTTAGTAAAATTAACAATTTGGTTAATTCACCTAACATTTATTAAAGTGAGATCTTGGTGTAGTAAGGGTTATTTAATCAAAAATAACATCTTTGTACTGATTGAAATATTTGTAATGTAAAATGCAACTGCTTCTACGAGTTTTATTCATTTTGTTTTTTAAATTTACGAAAAAGCACTTTGCTTACCAGAGATACATTATTACATCATCTATGGCATTTCTTGATTATGGTAATTTATTCACTGAGAAAATAAAATATGGTCAAAACTACCAGAATATGGTAAAATTTACTGCGTTTCCTTCTCTATGGGAACACCAAAAAAGCTCGTTAGTTAATACCGAAGCGTTGTAGTAATGACTTTGGTAAAATTAATAATAAAATATAATTTTGATATATATATGCAACCGGCAAAGTACGAACTCCGGCATTGTGTAGAATGCCTAGACATTGTATAAAATGATAAAATTAGCCGGCAAAGTATGAAATGATTTATATTTCACACATTGCCTAGTCATTCTATAGAATGCCAACTGAGAAACCGGCAAAGTATGAAATACATCTCAGATACTCACCGAAATCTGGAGAATGTCGACTTTCACCGGTGAATGTCAACAATCACATAGTCGCTTTGGTGAATGTCCGAAATATTTATTACATCCGACTTGATATTAATTTATTCGTGGATATAATTACATTTATTCGATATTTTGATACTTACGGACGATAGATTACATTTGATATTTTAATGCTTACTGAAGATAGATTAGAAGATGAATACCGGGCAAATGTATACCGGGCAGTGGCATGAACCTTAAAAAAACATCAGTGTAGAGTATACCGGGCAAATACATACCGGCAATGGCCCTTGAACTTAAAAAAATATCATTGTAGGGTATACCGGGCAAATGTATACCGGGCAGTGGCACTTAACTAGACCTAGTATATATTTCGGACATTTACCAAAGATCTAGTCATACTAGGTCTAGTTAAGTTCCACTGCCCTGTATACATTTGCCCGGTATATCCTGCACTGATGTTTTTTTAAGGTTCAGTGCCACTGCCCGGTATACCCTACACTGATAATTTTTTAAGGTCAAGTGCCATTGCCCCGTATAAATTTGCCCGATAGTCCAAACACTGATGTTTCTTCTAATATATCGTCAGCAAGTATTAAAATATCGAATAAATGTAATTATATCCACAAATAATTTAATATCAAATCGGATGTAATCAATATTTCAGACATTCACCAAAGCGACTATGTTATTGTCAAGATTCACAGGTGAAATTCAACAACCACCGATTTCGATCATTCACAGTAACATGCACATCATTTACATAATAACATCATCAGGAAGTTTATTTCATACTTTGCCTAAATAGCATTTGTCATTCTATAGAATGCCTAGGCATTATATACAATGCCTAGGGAAAGTATGTAAGAATTCTCACATTTTATATTTTGCGTAAAAACATCCAGCATTCTATACAATGCCGGAGTTTCATACTTGCCGGTAACATGAATAATAAAACTTGGTAAGCAATGCAATATTTGATAACTTAATCATGTTACCTTAGAGCAGGGTATTAAAACCATTTATTCAATTAATTTTACTTTTCAGTTTTGCATTTTTAACTAAACGTGTATTAAATAAGTAGTACAATTTTTAAAACCATTATGACATAAACGGAAAAATTACCAAATGAATGATTTAAATACAGTATATTTTAGTTTAATTAACCAGAATTATTAACCAGGTTTTATTAACCAGTATTTTATTAACAAGGTTTTTTTTTGACCAGAAATGTCATTACCATACAGTATAGTAATTTTAAAAGAACTTTTTTCTTCGTGTACATTTATTCATATAAAATATATTCTATATTTAGATAAAATCTCCAATAATTGTAATCAAATTTAGATATTCAAAATTAGGCAATTCTAAACAAAATATAGATCTAATTTAAACGTTAGAACTACTAAAACAAGTGAAGTACAGTACATTATTAAAAAAGCCTTCCCCCAATTTAAAGAATATATATACAAGAAACAGTAGCTGTTTGCAAGAATAAATGTGGGGAAAATAATGGACTTCGCGTCTTTCTTCCTTTTTCGGGCTTAAGTTAGGCGACAACTGAGACAAATGTGTCTATTCCATTAACATTGTCAGCAAACATTATTCTTATTTCGCTTACCTTCTAAAATATATCTATTGCCTTTCTAATGTGCTTAGAATTTCTTGATAAGCATTTCCTTAGCTTCTTATGATTGTTAAATGACAACAGTTATTTCTGTAAGTTAAATCCGATTTATTTAAGCGCAGAATATTTTTTCCAGCATTACACTGGGGGACAAAGGTTTTTGCTGCATTTATACAATTGCTCGACCTTGCCTAATTTGGGTGTGAGGATTTCAAATCCACTGCTTCATTGCTTCTAAATCAACAACTTTTTCTAATGTCATTTTTTGTTGAAATGTATAATTTTGTAATTAATAATAATAACCCGCGATGACATCTTTTTTCAAGAAGACATCCAATTTATTAGGAAAATCGCTAAATTGTGGTAAATCTAAACTATTATGTGTTGGCTGGTATATATCAGGGCTAAAGAGAATAGAAGGGCTAGTTCACTCCGCTCTTAGAGCTGAAGCTACGATTTCCCTCCTCATGACGTCACTGTGTCCACAGATCTCGGAGATCGCAAGCAAAGATATGATAACTTCGCATCTTTCTCTTTGTAAAAATAAGTTAGACTTTTTCTGCTTATTAGCCTTCAAACTTTACGTAATTAACACATTATTTCCATTCATAAACATAGTTCAAAAAAAAACTTTCTTGGTTATTATATTAAAAAAAATACCATTTTAAGCTTATAAAAATGTTTTGCTAGTTGGTGAAAATGACACGATAAATACTTTATTTTAAAAAGTTCAGTTTTAACTTTAACTATTAAGAAAAATGAAGGCATATATCGACACTTTTTTTATCTACATATTCTTTTATAACGATAAGTTAAGTTAAATTTAGAATCCCTGATTTTAAAATATGTCGTTAATAGCAATTTGTTCATACTTAATCATTAGGAAAGATCAACCTTAAACGCTAATTACTGAAACAAAATAATAATTTAGGTTCATAATGAAATTAGAAATTTTACAATTGTTTATAGACATTTAAATTTATGATGATATAATTTATACATATTTAAATTGAAGAGAATATAATTTTTAAAAAAAATCATAAATATTTAGAATAACTACATTAAAAAATATGTTATGAAATTAGGAGAATTCCAACTATATACTATATATTTTATTTATACTTTTTATTTACATTTTAATTTTCTTTGACTTTATCCATTTTTTAATTCTTTTCACCTGCCTTTCTTTATGAAGTAACGAGGCGGTTTCTATTTAGATAATGAATTTTTATAAAAGTTCTTTACGACAGAATAAACATATTGCTGTTTTATATTAACTGTGTCATTTCGGAATCCATTCTTTACATAGTTGTTCTTTTACTTTAGGGAACACACGAAAAAATATTCATTTTCCTTTTGTTTTGTATCAGAATTTTTGCAAGTTGCAATCGCGCAAACTGGCATTTCGATAATAGTTTTAAATTCTTGCAAATTCACTGCAAAAACTGAGAAAAGTCATTATAGAAAATAACAAATGTCTTAGAATATCTCGCAAAAAAAAAAGATCCAATATTAGTTAGAGCTAGTAAGGCCAAACGCTCCGTTCTTGAAGTAAAAGTGCGAGCTTTGCGCCAAAGTGACGTCACTAGAGTGACGTCGGATGATCGGCGCGGCGAGAGATACTTCAAAGGAGTGAACCAGCCCTTCTATTCTCTTTAGCCCTGGCTATATATAGCCAAGAGCATATCATTTTTGGTGCTAAATAATACCGAGCATAGCTGGACAAATTGAACTGCTAAAAAATGTGTTCTACTTAATCTAATAGCGTATAATGACACCTGGTGTATCTACCAATAAAAATAATTTAAAAAGAAATTATTTAAGCTGTTAAGATTCAAAATTATTTAAGCTTTCAGATTCCAGAAAAATTGCAATGATTTATGTCGATTTTTTAACGATTATCTTTCTATTTTACCCCATAAAAAGAACGCTGGTGATTCAAAAGCGCAAAATAAATTAAAGCTCACTAATAATTTATTTTTCACTATTGGAAAAATATATATCTCTTTACCTCATATAAATCTACAGGGAAATATATATTTTTCGCCAAAGCCGAAACTAAACCTACAAATCATTTTCGAAGAAGTTGTGACCAAGTGCTCTTCGATGTAGATAAAATTAGAGATTAATGTATCTCAAAGCGTCGGAAGAAATATTTTATACTTTCGTCGAGTACATAATTCAAGCCATATCATGGTATCCAACTGCTTTGTGACAGATTTACTTTTCTAACTTTCTGTTCTTCAAA
This sequence comes from Parasteatoda tepidariorum, assembly GCF_982258835.1. NCBI lineage: Eukaryota > Metazoa > Arthropoda > Arachnida > Araneae > Theridiidae > Parasteatoda > Parasteatoda tepidariorum. The sequence continues at coordinate 74,449,822 of NC_141763.1, read as the reverse complement.
CATTTACCGCGAAAAATGGATGTGATTACTCCAAAAACGAAACGCAAATAAATAATATACGAACGCGCACCATATAAACGACGGAGAAAACTATTAAACCATGTCATTTGTTCAAGAGAAGAAAATCATATTTATCTCGAAAGTTATTTTTATTTCGATTTACACTAATGGTTTGTAGTTAAAAGAATATTTATTTGCTTGAGATCATAAACCGTATTTTTGAGAGTTTTTATTCGTTTGATAAAGTTTAGTTATTTGTTTTAAACAGTTTCTTCAACCTGACTTCATCAGCTAATTCTTAACAACAGTAGTTAAATTTACAAATGATGCAAGATAACTAATCTACAAGATTTATTAGAAGAAAATAAAGGTAAACATAATAGGATAAATCAAATAGTTAATAAAATTCCTTTTACTCTCTGTTGTCACTCAAAAATATTTAAGACAATAAATTACAAAAAATTAGTAAAATACGCATCAATAAAACGAATTATGTAAATAAAATTTTAAAACTCAATTGAAGAGCTTGGTACAGGTAATTACTTTATTAACGTCGTATTTGAGTTGCACAATGGCGATCATCTGGGAAACATTCCTGAGAAAAAGCGAGAAAACACAATTTTTGATCATTTGCAGAAATCTCATTTGTGAGGGAATTTCAATTTAGACACAGGGCACGAGTACGTTTATCGCATGCACTCGGTGGGTCTTAGCGGAGTCAAGGATCGAGCCCGGGACCTTTCGGACCGGAGTCCGATTCTTTAAAGACTAGGTTACCACAGCCCAAGCTTGGTAAAAGAACATTTTAATTGTTGCGTATTTTCATATTATAGGACTTTCCACACATTCACCAGGTCTGCTTCGATTTAGAAAAAATAAGGGTGAGACAAGACAAAAGATGCACCAAATCAAAGTAGAATCATTCTGGAATCCAGATTTCAAAATAACAAGCAAACTGCGCCATTTCTTCCTTTCTAAAAAAATACTGCAGAAAATTCTGCTAAAATACGGCAGACAGAACTAAATTTTGATAACAGAAGTCGCAAATCAAAAATGAAATTTCACATCAGCAGTAATATATACATGCGCATATACAGTTATCTTATTTATTTATTTAATTTAATTATACTTATTCATATTTTTCAGTAGTTGTGATAATTCCTTTTCCCGAAGACGGCTACAAATTTCACACAATTTAGAATAAAAGAAGTGTCAGTGTAGGAATAACTCATCAATAGCCTGCACACTCACAAAGATTTCACTGTAAAGAATGCCAGGGAATGGCACTTAATCATGGGAATATCTGGCAACAATCCCGGTCAATCACCCATAAGTTTAAAAAACATCAGTATTAGAAATACCGGGCAAGTTTATACCGATCAATGGTATTTTACTTTAAGAAAACCTCAAAGATAGGATTAAGATGCATTTCCAACTTTTTCCAACATGTAAAAAAAGCTATAATCCAAACCGTATAGAAAGGCAACTTGGAATTGAAGGACTGCACGTTTGTAATTATGAAATCTTGCGTTAAAAATATAATTGATCTTGCTTTATGAAACAAGCCGCAAGCTGTATGAAACAAGAAGTAAGCAAAGTCACAAATTTTTGGGAAGAGCCAAATGAAATTAACTACTATAATAGGTTTACATAGTTTCCTCCTCGCCATTTACGACATGAGTTGTTACGTTGTAGTCATTTTTTTACCAATTCAGATATCGTCGAAAGTCAAAAATGCAGCAACAAAATTTCAAAAATTTAGTTTTAAGTTGTTCTTACTTATGTATACAAAGTGAGTTTCAAATTAGAGCATTTCAGAACGAAAATTAGAACGTCTACTCTGAATTGTATTTATTTCTTTGTAATTTGATCGAATATCGATTAAAACATCTCGATAAAAATGTTTCAGAAAAAATGCTGACATGACTGTGTAAAGGTCAGGGAACTGGCCTTGCATCAGAAAGGTTCTGGATTCAATTCCCGGGAAAGGCATGGATACTCTTTCATCTACTGTACTATCTGTCCTTAGTGTGGGAGCAGCGTTTGCCCAGCTTATATGGTGTCTCTGAAAGAGTGGCCAACACATCTGCCCTCCAGATGCCTGTATGACAAAAGGTCATTTCCCAGGTATGCGATGGAAAAAAAATCAGAAAAAATTATGCTATTTAAAAATAATATTTGCACTTAGATAAAAGATGTCTAATTTGTGACACGAGATCTTTATAGTAATTAAAAGAGATGGTGGACTCAACCTAAACTAATATAAATTCATACGAGGGTTGTGTGAAGAGAGAAAACAGAAGTATGCGAGCATGACTGGTACTTCAAAAAATTTTCTGTACACAGTATTTAAATTCGTCATTAAAGTTATTATCTTCAGCCAAATGCGAGTGGATACTTTGTTATGGTTAATACTTTCTTTTTGTCATAAAGTTGTCTATAAGTATATGGCCCAAAGTTATAACAGTTAGAGCTGACTTATTTAATCCGTTTTGGCTCAAACTTGTTACTGTCTCATAAAAGGACAACTTATCCTTAATTTGCAGATGTGTTAACGTTATTATTTTTTTTTCTTTTGAGCCTTATTTTAGTTTAGATATTAGAGCCTTATTTAGACCTTATATTATATTATTTTTATATCTTCACGGAGCTTTTGAGATCAGCAAATTTGGCCGATTCCTAACAGTTTACCCCGGTGATATAAATCTCCATATAACATAAAAACATTAAAGGTCAGGCACAGTTTTCCATTGTTGTCGATGTATTTTTATAGGCCAGAAAATCACATGGTAGGATTCAGTTTTCCCACATTGATTTAAATATTGTTCTGGTTGTCATCAGCCTAAAACTAATAAAAGTCATAAAGTTATTGTTTTCCATTCAATATTTTCGTATTCCTAATTGATAAGGCTCCTATACTATTAGAGCTGACCTATCAAGCAATATTGGAGCAAAAAAGTTCACAAGTTAAAGTATGTTGGCATTGTGCTTATGTTAGCTCTTTGGAGCAAAAATAGATGATGAGTCGGCCTGTCTAATTCAGGGGCTCTACTAATTAAGTATACTATAGCTTACGTCACAGTTCGTGTTATTCCTTCTAAATTTTACCAGTAAACGGCAACAAACTAGCAACAAATAAGCATTAAACGAAGTGTGTTGTTAAAAGTCGCTGCTCGCCTGGTAGGAATTGCAATAGCCGAATTCCTTTGAAATAATCGAATTTGTTGTTTCGTCCAAGTTTATGCATTTAGTAAACAGATTTAAAACTCAGTTTAATAATTAAACTAAATGGTAAATGTTATTCCTAGTAAAATATTTGAAGTGAAAGCAGTTGTGTTGTTTCTATATTAAACCCAATTTAAAGTTATTTACCAGTATTGCTATTATAATGTTTTTGATTTTAAGCATTTTCAAAAGTAAGAGTTTAAAACTAAGAAAATTATTATTATAACGAAATTTTATGCTACAGTTTAAAATGAAGTGATTTAAATCGGTGTCTGATCCTACTGACCGCCTTATAATTATTATTTTTTGAAAAATTACGTTAATATACTTTATAAGTTGCAGTTTAAGAGATTCGCTAAATGATTTAGAACTTTTCGATAAGCTTTATGTACAATGTGATACTTGCAAAAATTGTAGTACTTAAACTATCTTTCCATTTGGTAGCGACAATATTAAATAACAATTGTGAACTTTCCAATTTTGTTGTAAAAATATACTTTTAATGTTAAATATTATTTTAAAAAAGTAAAACTTGGAAAAATAATGTTCACTAATAAATCTAATATAATCGTAGGGGAAATATTTGGACGTGGGAAATGGGAGCCTCTTAGTACATATATTTTAGTCATTTTTAGTACTTATATTTAAAGTGAGTGATCTCAAGTTTTGTAGAATAAAAAATGATTTATGCCAAGAAAAAACAATTTTTGCGGAACAATCATCGGGGTTGCGGTGAGGGGCAGCGAACAAAGGGCTTAGCCCTCCTAATATTAGATATAATAGTATTAGATATACGTGGCTGGGTGGCGCTGTTGTTTTGTCGTCAGCCATCTGAGCCCAAGTCTGCGGGTTCGATCCCCGACCCAGACACCGGATTTTCGGGATGCAGAAAATCCTCAGCCGCCATGTCGTATGATTATGCGGCATGTAAAAGATCCCTGGAGTGCCTTAGTGCCTGGAGTGCTCTTGGCATTTCCAGCAAAATTGAATTCCTAGTGCACTTTAGCATCCAAATAGAGTCTCGGTGCTGCCATCTAGTGTGACAGAAACTAGACGTCCAAATTAACATGGCCAACGGTATCTCACCCAATGTGGTGGTCCTGAACGAGTGGATACCACTTCTGGAGAACGCACTAGGTCTGCTCATCGGGAAGACTGATTGTGCAGCTCATAGGAAATAAAAAAAAGTATTAGATATATTAAACAATCTTATAATTGTAATGCTTTAATAATTATTTTAAAAACAGTACCTCATATCCTAGCTCTATACCCTAGAAACCTTCTTAGAGAAAATTGCCGCAAATGTAAACAAATGACAAAAAATCAAGTTTATACAAACTAGAAGTGCAATGAAATAATATTTATGGTGTATGTATTTAATTTTAAAACACTGAGAAACGTTAAAGTGTTAAAATTTCCGCAAATAATCAAGTACTAATTTTACATTTTTCTAGCACTAGCAGCAGCATATAAGAGATTTAATTTTATAACATTAAAACAAAAATCCTTGCACTTGGAGAAATTGAATCTAATATTTAACAAGTCATCTTTATTATAATTGCAAAGTATTGTTTAAATTAGAGCATTTAGGAAGAAAAAGAGCGTGAATATGCTTTTATCTTGGTTAATATTCTATTAAAAGGCAACTTTTCTGTATTTTTCTGACTTTAATTTTTTTAAAGATAACTCTATAAACATAGTGCTTTTGAGAATTTAGTAAACTTGACCAATTCCAAAAAGTTGACATCAGTGATATGCAAATTAGATATAATAATGATGAACAATTTAATGAGAGCTTCGCACTCATCCTAATTTTAAAAAGAGTATCTCACATTCAAGGAACCTTCTCAGAAAAAATTGGTTTGAACATGAACCAGGGTTTCCGCTACGGTAGCTTTTTTCGCAAAATGCGAAAAGACCCCTCAAAAATGCTAAAATTCAACAAAGCATTTTCGCATTTTTGCTAAAGGATTTTACTAAATTCCATTAAAAAAAAGCTTCCGCGGAAAACCATGACGCTAACATCCATGAAAAAAACTTGATCTAACAAGAAGGAGAAAAAATCTAAATATCTTTAGCAAGAAGAACCATGACGCTAGCGTTCACGAAAACCAAAATGTTTTGATAAATAATAAATGTGTTTTTTTTTTGTTATAGTTATTCTTTTTGATATTCTTGTACATTAAGCTATTCTTTGTCAGATAACTTACAATACTTGTTTGATATAAAGTAATTTTATAAGCCTAATGGCATTTTAGCATTTTGCTAAAACTTTTTTTCAGATTTTAGCTTTTTTGCTAATGAATTTTTAGACTCAGCTTAAACCCTGACATGAACATATGAAGGAAAACAAAGCAGACACATAAAAATGAGAAGTACAATGGAATATAATATTTATGGTGCATCTATTTAATTTTGAAACACTGAAAAACGTTAATCTGTTAATATTTCTGCACAGTATCGAGTATTAATTTCATACTTTAGCAGAAATGGAAATAAAGCAGACATACAAAAACGTGAAGTAAATGGAATATAATAATTACTGTGCTAGTATTTTATTTTAAAATAATAATAAACGTAATTATGATGAAATTTCTGAAAAGAATCTAGTACTAATTTTGTACTTTAGCAGAAATGAAAATAAAGCAGACATATTAAAACGTGAAGTAAATGGAATATAATAATTACGGTGTTAGTACTTTAATTTAAAATAATGATAAACGTAAATATGATAAAATTTCTGCAAACAATCGAGTACTAATTTTATACTTTAGCAGAAATGAAAATAAGGCAGACATAAAAACGTGAAGTAAATGGAATATAATATTTACTGTGATAGTTGGATGTTAAAACAATGAAAAACGTAAAACTGTTTAAAATTTCTGCAAGAAATCAAAGTACTAATTTGACGCTTTTCAAGTACTACAATTTGCAAATAAGAGATTTAATTTCATCCCTAACATGAAACAAAACAGATCGAGGATCTAATTCCACGAAAATAGCTTCTAGCATTTCACATTTAGAAAACGAGCTTCTAGCAATGTGTGGAAATAAAAAAATAAAACTCAGGCTCTTATAAACTTTGAGCTAATATCCGAAGAGAGAGGAAAAAGGTAAATAGAACTATCTTTAACATCGAGTGAATAGTTTTGCTTGTTTTTGTTTTAATCGAAGTTTTCGACAGTTTTCTCTTATTTTTGTTCCATTGTTTCGCTTGTTGATAAATAAGTCGATAAAAACAGGTATTTCGGATCAATGAGACGCCGGAGTGGAACTCATAAACTGAAGAAAGCGGAAATTCTCCTATTTCCTAATCTATTTTAATTTTATTACTTTAATTTATTTTGTGCGAAATATTTTTGAGCAATGAAGCCAATAAACTGATACTAATGCTCATGAAAATATGTGTTGCCAATAAATCGTAAAAAAATGAATAAATAAATAAAATTATAACATTGAAAAAGTAAATAAAAAATGTGACTACATGCTATCCTTAAAATTTTAGTTAACCTTAAACACCAAAAACGGTGGCAGCTATAACTATTTTTTACAGTGCACGTGAAAGATGTGTTTCCATTTATAATAATGAAAGGTAGAGTTACAGTTACTTTGTGGCTCCCTTACAACTCCAGAACCATTTGGTACTAGAGAAAATTTTAGCCTTCGATCCTAGAAATGGTTAAAAAAATGTAAGCACTTATGCGAAATACTTTGGAAACATTAAGTACTAAGTGAGAAACTTCTAAAAAACAAATTTTTTTTGCTTTGTTTCAGCATTATGCAGTGTTACAGATTAAACTTCTGACAATTGCGCGTTATCAATGATTTAAAAGATAACATCAGTGGTGTTTGTCAGCTTATAGCTCTATTTTATCAAAAGCGATTATGAGTTAATTACATGTTCTCCGACAATTAAATACTTGTATGTGACGTCAACGTGTGTATCGATCCTAATTGGTTGTTGAAACGTTGCATTTGTTTATTTTAGCAATTGTTCGTTTAATTTTATTTCGAGTTAGCCTAGCTCGTCAAATATGTCTATTCTATGCACACGGTATAGAATTTCGATTTATAGCCTACTTCACACAAAGAAAGACACAAAGCCTTGTAGTACTTAAACAAATTATTATGCAAAGAAGTTGACAGATACACAAAACAAAAATAATTACGGTTTATATAAAATACATCAATAAATAATAAATATAGGTTAAATAAAAGAGATTGACAATAAAGAATTTTATTTTAACAGTTTTAATAAGTGATACGCCCTTACATTCAATTAACTTCACGTTAATTAGAATTCTAACTTATGCGAAGAAACTTAGAAAGCAATATCCTAAGTATTAACACGCCATCTTGTTCGTAAACATCCTGCTGGGGCTGAGGTTATAAGTTAGGGTCTGTGTGTCAGTAGACTTCTGGAATTGCAAGTACCCAAATATCCCTTTTTCATTCCTTATATAAAACAAAATGAACATGGAACATTTAGTAAGTAAATTGGAAAACTATATTAAACTACCTGATTATTTTCTATAAAATTACGCTATGAAACTTGTTTCTATAAACCTGAAGGTGTAAAAAGCAACAATAACTGAAATTAAAAAAAAGTTATTTTCTAAACTTTAAATTCATTTGAAAATTTCTTAATCGTGATAAATCTTGACTACGATGTATTGACAGCTATTATTTATCAAAAGCATTGTTATAGGTGCTCGATTATGATTAATATTGATTTAAGAATTCAAAACATTTCTTACGCCGTACGAAGAACCAGTATTCTATTATTGAAACTTATTTCCAATGTCCTGATAATAAGATAAGGTTTTTATGAATATGCAATAATTTTCTTAGTTAAAAATGCAATCTTCTTACATTTCTTATTCAATGAAAAATAAAAACAAATTTACGTACTTAACTTATGCAATATGCTTTAAAGCTATATATATTAGAAATTCCCATATTTTGTCTATGAAGAATTTTTTAAACATTAACTAATATATTTTGAATTGGATGATAAAATTTAAACTTTTAAAGAAATGACTTGCTTATTTCTTTAGTCAGCTGGCTTACCCTTAGATTTAACTAAGTGTTCAAATAACGATAAAAAATAATGTTTTTGAGGTACGGCTGAGGTATGTAAATTGAGCGTTATGCAGATTATTTTAGATAGCCACAAACTTTATAATATTTAAAAAAAATCACTGCAGTTCCTTAATACTCGTCAAAACTTTTATATTGCCACAACAACATAGTTTGGTTCACTAACGAGTTAATTAAAAAGTATAATTTCATAAAAGGATATTGGATTTTTTTTATTAGACAAATTAGCCATTACTAAAAAGTATAATTTCTAATAAAAGGATCTACATATATTTGTTGACCATTGTATTTTATTTACTAATTTAATTCATGCCGAATTTCTATTTTTAATTATATAAACTTTACTTTAATTAAAAATTTTAATTATAATTTAATTTCAATTATATAAAATACCAGCCAACTATTGTTAACCATGTGATGCCAGAATTGGCATACACATATTTATTTTCTATCTTTTAAAATATCCTTAATTACTTAAGCTTATTTTTATTAATGGAAGAATTACTTTTAAAATAAATCAAAAACTTAATCTTTTTAAACGAACATAAAATATTTATTTCTTCTCTTCCAGATCAATGTAACGGATACTTTCTTTTTATTTCATTATTATGCAGACATATAAATTCACTGTCGCCTCTAATCGAAAACAAAAATCTATTTTATAACTTTTTATTCTAATTTTCCAACGGCTAAATGTTTCGGTTGCATGGTTATAATATTTCACATAAATTTGTTGGCGACTCGTGATCGCCAAGGTGTTCTTTTTAACCCATGTGGACATGCTAGTTGGCTTTGTTTTTGGCTATGATATATTATGATAAATCGCCAAATTTTGGATCTCCTACCCATACTCTTTCTCTGTCCGTTGAGAATAAATATATTCACTTTTAATTTCAAATTGGTGGAGGCTGGGGGCCTTTGGGCCTCCCAGTCTTAATTTTCTAACGGTCAGAAATGTTGTTCTGGCTTTATGATCTCTCATTAGAGAGTATTCTTATTTCATCCCTTTAAGGGATTTCTTATTTTTTGAAGAAATGGCCATTTCATAATTTACAAAATTATGCTTAATAAAATCTAAATTTACATTCAACGATTTGTACATCATTTCCTGGAAACGTTATTGTTTTTATTCATTCAATATTGGCCAAAATGAACATTCATAATTCCACTATACATTAACCACGCCTAATGAGGGAAGCAGCAAGCTTTCATCATTACAAAAATGGTGCCTTAAGACGGGGAAACGTATCTTTGAAGAAAATTGCCAACCATGTAGAATTCCTATTCCTATTTGCATCCTGTTTGAAACTCCAGCCGATGTCAAAATCTTCAAGATCCTGATAAAAATTTCCGAATGTCATCAGCAGCCTACCAGTGCGCTTGAAAAACGAGTCTTCTGTGCTTCTCATATTATTCCAAAAGATTGAAATCAATTTCTATGGTGTTTTTTTTTACTTCTTCAAAAGTGTGAATTCCGGTTTCATCAGTTTCAGCATGTTATTCAAGAAAGTGTTTCTCACTTTGAAAAGATGAAAGTCAACTGTGTGTGTGTCTCTCAACAGTGAATTTTTTTTCTCTCTCTCTTTCATCAAAATCGGAGAGAAATTTTTTTTTCACAAACTGCAGTGCTTTTTGTTTTGCAGTAAAATTTTTTTTTAAAATTACACAATTATAAGATAATTGCATTTAGTGCTTTTCAATTTCTAACTGACTATTTTACAGATTCAGTACTTAATATTTTCAATGCATAACATTTTTTAAAGCAATTATTTCTTATTCTCATTAAATATTTTTGGAATTAATTTTCATTTAATATGAATATCTTATATTCTATTTATTTTAATGATTACAATTTATTATTGCTGTTATATGTTCATTTTTTTAAAAATGATTATTATTTTTCTTAACTTGATATTTTAGTTGGTATAACTATTTTTCATTTATATATATCTATATATAATTTTAAGTTATCTGATTATTAAATATGTCTAAACGTAAAAACAATATAAACTTTCATATTCAACCCTTTGCTGGTGATCCAACCACATCAAAGTTTTTCTTTCTTCAATTAGAAGATTATGTTAAGATTAATTCTTTAGATGAAGAACAAGCTATTGCAACTTTTAGATCTTTAATCTCAGGCAATGCTTTAAAATTTTATATTGAAGAACCTTCATTGGTTAAAATGAAAACACTGAATGAAATAAAACATAAATTTTTGGATTTTTTTAGACAAGATGATAATTCATCTATTTTTGCTTTGAATAATATTTTGTTGAAACCTCAGGAGACAATAAGATCCTTAGCTCATAGGATAAACATAACTTTCCATAAAGTGTATCCTAACTTAAATGATTCAGATGCAATTGATACTTTAAAGTACACGCATCTAATGGGAGCTCTTCCTCATGATATTAAGGTCACAATTTTGAAAGAAAATATAAAAACTTATGAGAATGCTGTCGAAAGAGCACAACAACTTCAGAATATAGACTCGGCTATTAACAACCAATTTAAAGGTAATGATGAGATCTTAAATCTAAATTCGGAAATTTCAAATTTAAAAGAGCAGATAAACAATATTGTTTCAAATAATAATGATAATAAAAATAAATCTGATGGAAATAAGAGACAATTTGAAAACAAAAATAGAAATTTTAAATCGAAAACTTATTCGAATAGTAGTAATTATCGTAAGGCCCCTTATCATAATAACCAACATACCTTTCGGCAGAATTTTTGTGTTTTCTGTGGCAAGCATGGTCACATTATGAAATTTTGTAGAGAATTTTTGAATATTTCTCAATCGGATGTGCAGATTAATCAACATAATAGAAATTTTCAAACTCGAAGGAACTTTAGAAGCAATAGATTCTACCCCAATAGAAGTTACCAAAATAATAGAGATCACTCGTATAATAATCCTAATTATAATAATGACAGTAGACAACAAACTTATCCAAATCCTAATGCCACCACTTTTAACCCCAATTTAAACTAAATTTTAGCTCAAATAAGGCTGATGCATTTGAGCTATCACCTAATATTGTGTCATCAGCTAATATTAAGTCAAGCATTAATGAAAAGAAAGATAATTTTACCCAAACAATTAATAAAGTAAAAATGCAAAATGAATGTTTTACTCAAACTAATGAACTTAATGAAATTATTGCAAATGTACACAATGAAATACCTAAACTACCCCTCATTAATGTACAACTTAAAGATTATTCTGTCCCATTTCTGATTGATTCAGGCTCTTCTCTTTCAATAATTTCTAATGAAACATTTAATAAACTTAAACATAACATTAAATATAAATATATTTCACGTTCAGTTTCAATTAGTACTATAAACTCTAAGGTTTCATTTTTAGGTTGTATTCAAATCTCATTTAAAATTAACAACAAACTATACAAACATACACTTTTTGTTACACATTTAGATAATTCAGTTTTTGAAGGGATATTGGGATATGATTTTATGCTAATGCATAACATTCAATTGTCACCTAAGGGAAATTTTATAACAATTAATGGCGAAAAAGTACCATTAATAGGACAAAAACAAACTACGGATAATGTAGACATTGATTTTGATGGAGATATTGTGTCGGATATTTGTGGAGAGATTCATAATGTAAATAAACAAAATGTAAACAAACAAAATTTGGACACTAAACAAAATGGACAAGCTGTACTAAATCATAAAATTTTGTTGAATCCTGAAGAATATATTTATGCTAAAGTAATAGTTAAGAATCCTTTGAATACTAATGTAATTTTTGAACCAAGAATAGACTATAAAAATATTGAAATTTATTCTTCAATACATAATTTAGAACAGGTTAAAAATTTTCATGGATTCTATAACAAAAAGAATAAGTACTATGTTTGTAATATTTTTCTTAAAAATAAATCTGAAGAGACTTTGCATTTACTTATAATCCCGATATTCAAGTACAACAAATAGATAAAGGCCATTATTTGGATAAAATTCTTTCGGATTTAAATAAAATTTATGATAAAACTTATGAAAATATTGCAGACGCCCAATGTAAACAAAACAAAAGTAATAATGAAAAATCAAAACTCAGATGCTTAAAACCTAATGATATTGTGTATATTAATTCAAGGGATAAATATAACAAAAAGTTTTCTGGTCCTTACAAGGTTATTAAAAAGCATACTGATGTAACATATTCAATTCAAATGTTAGATAATCATCATGGTAGGATTTTTAAAATACATATTGATAGATTATTATTAATGAATAAAAGAAAGGAACATTTAAATGATAACGATAATGTCTCTAGGAATAATGATAATTATAAATCTCATTACAATTTAAGGAATAGAATTGTTTAAAAATTTTTTTTTTGGTTTTGTGAATGAAAGATATATGATTTTTCGAGTCTTTCCTGCTGTAAAGGCAGTAACATTTTGTTTACAAATATAAAGTAAAACATTTTTTTTCATTCATATAAATATCTTTTTATTTCAAGTGTATTTTCAATTTATATATTTACTATTTTTGCATTTCAAGTATATATTTTTATTTGGTTTTCATATGTGATAATGAAAACAGACTTAAACAAGTTGCAATCACAGTAAAGCTTTGGTGTAAAGATATTTTGTGCAGTTTAAATATGAAGAACTGTATAATTGATTAAAAGTTCAAGCAATATAAATATTTACATGAAAGAAATCGTTTACTCTAAGAACTTTTCAAATTTTTATAGTTCAATCTTTAACCCTTATGCACAATGGATGCTAACACAAAGCATTCTAGGATTAGTTGGTAAACAATGAATATTTTATAAGATATGGAATTCATAAATAATACTTGTATTTATATATATAATTGAATTTCAACCACATGCTCACATTTAACTAGTACTATAGTACATTATAAATAAGTTTGATATCTATATTGATTAAACTCTATCTCATTGTTGCTGTTGTTTTGCATGGAGGCATCTATGCGGAATGATTTATGGTGATTTTCTTTACTTAGGCGCCAGGTAATTAAATTCATTAAGTGACGTAGAGATAAGATTTTTTATTACAATGTAAATAAACATGAATAATTAATTCAATGGTAATATTTTTTTTAAATTTAGAACAACCGTAAAGATTACATGGATTATAAGTTGTAATAATGTAACAACAAGTATTTTTATTAACAATATTGGACATGTTACTTCAGTCCTAAATTTTTTAAACGTGAATTGAAATAAGATAATATATTTATACTTTCCTGTGCATAAGAAAAGGGTTATTTAATACAAGTAATACACACCAAAATACTACTTTTTGATTTAAATACTTTTACTGTGAAAAGCTAATGCAACTTTTAGTGAATGTTTTTAAATGAGCTATTTAATAATTGTTTAAAATAAAGATAAGAATTCTTTTTGCTGAGTATAAATATTTAGATGAACATAATAAAATGTTCAGATTTTTTTTTCATGCTGAAATATATAAGTTTGAAATAATGGAGGCAAACAAAACTGAAGTAAATTATTTTTCTCAAGAAAAGGACTTGTACGAAAAGGAAGAAATAATAATATTGTAAGTTTGCTCTTCTCTCTGAGTTGAGAGAAATTAAAAATATCCTGGCCAGGTCATGACAATGCTAAGCAAATGTAGCATTTTAAATACTCAGCAAAGATTTTTCATGTATAGCTCAGAACATTTACATAGGATATTTAGTAACTTGAGTGTTAAAAGTATATCTTAGAACTACAACTGTATGTTCTAAAATTTTTTCGAATAATAATTTTACTTTGATATTTAATTATACATAAGTGTATATTTCATATTTTGTTCCTTGAATATATTATGTTTCAATGCATAAAATTTTTTGTAACATGGGGGGAGATCCAATTTTAAAAAAAAAAAAAAATATGTATATATATTTTTTTTTCTGTGTCCAGCGGGGATATATGTGATGCCAGAATTGGCATACACATATTTATTTTCTATCTTTTAAAATATCCTTAATTACTTAAGCTTATTTTTATTAATGGAAGAATTACTTTTAAAATAAATCAAAAACTTAATCTTTTTAAACGAACATAAAATATTTATTTCTTCTCTTCCAGATCAATGTAACGGATACTTTCTTTTTATTTCATTATTATGCAGACATATAAATTCACTGTCGCCTCTAATCGAAAACAAAAATCTATTTTATAACTTTTTATTCTAATTTTCCAACGGCTAAATGTTTCGGTTGCATGGTTATAATATTTCACATAAATTTGTTGGCGACTCGTGATCGCCAAGGTGTTCTTTTTAACCCATGTGGACATGCTAGTTGGCTTTGTTTTTGGCTATGATATATTATGATAAATCGCCAAATTTTGGATCTCCTACCCATACTCTTTCTCTGTCCGTTGAGAATAAATATATTCACTTTTAATTTCAAATTGGTGGAGGCTGGGGGCCTTTGGGCCTCCCAGTCTTAATTTTCTAACGGTCAGAAATGTTGTTCTGGCTTTATGATCTCTCATTAGAGAGTATTCTTATTTCATCCCTTTAAGGGATTTCTTATTTTTTGAAGAAATGGCCATTTCATAATTTACAAAATTATGCTTAATAAAATCTAAATTTACATTCAACGATTTGTACATCATTTCCTGGAAACGTTATTGTTTTTATTCATTCAATATTGGCCAAAATGAACATTCATAATTCCACTATACATTAACCACGCCTAATGAGGGAAGCAGCAAGCTTTCATCATTACAAACCATTTTTATTTATATTCTATTGACAAAATTATATTTGTAGTTAAGTTCTGTAATGAAACATTTCCTGTCTACTCTAATAAAACATTTTGAAAAATGCATGTTGATATTTTCAGCGTTTGCACGAATCAAACTGATCATTCAATTTAAATAATACTTTATTCGCATCAAAAGTTATGAATGGAGGGAAAAAAACTGCTTCACTTTTGTAGGTTTACAAGGTCATTTTTAGCTGCTGATAAAACTGGGTAATCGCTTATAAGAGAGAATAAAACATGAAAGGTAAGCGTTATCATGCAACAGACCTTATCTTATTGTTATAAAAATTGTGGATCCAGAAATCGAAACAGCTGCGTGTGTCAATAAGATATGTCAAGTCCGGCGAAGAATGTACTATGCATTTTCAAAAGCGGCAAGAATAAAATTTCCTTTTGATTCAAGTGGATTTTCTAAGGTAGAGATGAGTCTTATAATTTTGGTGTTATTTTGATAAATCAATGATTAGATAGCAATATCAACTCACTTATACCTGTTTAAACCAATCAGTGATATCATCTTTCGTGAAATATTGACTGTCATTTCTTATTCAGTAGTGCAACTCGTAAAAACGTCATTTGCTTTGTATTAATGTTTTAAAGGAAATAAGATCTGTATTTCCGTTAAAATTGTCAAGATATTGCTGAATTTCATGCATGTAATCATTTCTTGTTTACTAGTGCAATCTCTGAAAGCGTCATTCGCTTTAAACTAATATTTTAAAGACTGTATTTCCGTTAATGTTGTCGAAATATTAGTTGTTGCATTTTATATTGCTTCAAAACTTCATTTGAACTGAGTTCATCACCATGTGGAATGAATCTGACGTCATAGCTCATGAGCTATGTAGCGTCGAAAGCGAGAACCAGGAGAATTCGGAAAGGGAACCTGCAGCGACGGATTCGATGTTCGTTATGGGAAAGTCGGCAATCGATGAACTCAGACGTGATGGGTTCACATTCACTTGGCGGATTGAAAACTTCAGCTCGTTTGGTAGAAAAACTGGCGAATACATCCAAAGCCCTACTTTTTTAGTAGAAAAGCTAGACAAAACTGAATGGTATTTGCGTTTGTACCCTAGAGGTGATGTTGATCATAATTATACAGCTTGTTACCTTTACAGAAAAAAGAATGACGAGGGACCATCAAAAATTGTCATAGGCTATAAAATATCTTTTATAACTGTAGATGGAACACCTAACTTATCAGGCCAGGTTGAAAAGCTTACATTTGCTAAGAACAAAGGTTTTGGCAATACTAAATTTATAAAACGAGACGAAATTTTAAAGAAGAAAAAGGCTTTCCTCCCCAAAGACACCTTAACTGTTCGATGCCATATGTGGAAATGCTTTTTTGAGAAATCAGTTGCAAAAGAATGTTTTGCTTCAACTAGGATAGATGTCGAGCGATGCTACTTAACATGGTCTGTGAAAAATTTTAGCGCCTGCGAATCGGGGGTAAAGCAAGAGGTTCCTTTTGTGCCTGCGTCAACCAAAGTACCGCCTTTAGACATTAAATGGTTTATAAATAAGGAAGATGGTACAATCAATATTGAGATTATACTCCGCGGAAAAAAAGTTTCAGTGACAACGTACGTAATCTGTAACATATCTATCCTCGATTCCAAAAGCAATAGTCAAGTTTTAGTTCAAAATGATCATTTTTTCGAACCTTACAAAGATGAACAGGTTTGGAGCTTGCCACCGTTGATTGAAAAAGAGGAATTGCTTTTAAACCGAGATCAGTACTTGTCAGATGATTCTTTATCTTTGACTTGCGAATTGGCAATATCACTTGGCGAAGAATCGTCCACAATCGAAGAGTCAAATTTCAAACCTTTCCCAGAAAACGATTCCAAACAGAATAAGAATATGGCAAACACATTAAAAAGTGATTTGTTGTCCCTTTACACAAACAAGAAATATTGTGATGTAACTCTTCAAAGTTCAAGTAAATCCTTCCCTGCCCATAAAGCAATTTTGTCTGCCAGATCCTTAGTATTGTCTACTATGATAGAAGATGAAAAAGGTGATGAAACTAGACATATTCTAAATATACCTGATATAGATGAGAACACTTTAAATGATATGTTGATATACATGTATTCTGAGAAATTAGATCATTTGAATTTAGAAAGTGCTATAAAATTGTATTGTGCTGCTGATAGGTACCAAGTACTCTCTTTGAAAGCCATCTGTACCGATTTTTTGAAATCTATTTTAACTCCATCAAGTGTTTGTCTCTTACTAGCACTTGCGGATGAACACAAAGACAACGATATGAAAAAGTATATTCAAGATTATATATGTAATAATGCAAGTGAAATTTTTCATTCGAAACTATGGAAGGAATTCATGGATAAGAAAGCAACTTTAGCAGGTGAAATTATGCATGGCGTCTTGAAAAAGAATTGAAAATCATCTTATCTGGAAGAAGGGATAATCTATCTAGATTAGGTAAATAACTTATTTACTAATTTTATTTGTGACTAATTTCAGTTTTATTTGAATACCCCATTTTCTAAATCTATGCAAGTTAAACAATACCTGGTGAACAAGTTACTTTTATGACTAATTTTAATTTTATTTCAATACCTCTTTAGCCAAATTGATAATTTAACAAGAAGTGAATAATTCACTAATTAATTTTAGTTTTCGGGGAATGCCTCACTGCATATTCGATAAAAATTTAACTAGAATACCTGATCAATTAAATTATTTGATTAATTTTAGTTTTATTTGAATGCTTTACTTGCCTAATCAATTAATGACTTATCGATTAGAAATTAACTAGGTTAAGGGAACAATTTAGCCTGGTCTATTTAGTTTGGTAACTTATCTTAGTTTTATTTAAATGCTTTATTTGCCAACCCGATTAACAGAATAAAAAAATAAAGACGGAACAAATAAGTAAAATTAGTTATTATTCAAGGGCTATATTTTTTTCATTAAGTGTTGTTAATACTTATTGATAGAGAAATTTATTTTGAATTGCCAGGTGTTCTACAAAGGCCTCCCTTAAAAGTATTTTTAAAATTCTCGTCAACAATGAAGATTACAAACCAACTTTAAAGCGATAGGGAAAAACCGCTATTGAAATTAGAAAAATTTCTATCTAGGAACGCGAGTGAACAGAAAATTAAAACTTGTTTAATTGCTGGTTCAAACTTGAGGGTATTTTGAATAATCACTTTTCAATTCCACTGTTTTCTATAAGGAATCTAAAAATATATTATCAAAGCAGTCACTTCTGAGCTCCCTGAACAAAATTCAAAATTACTCAAGTGCTTCAAAATCTATACATAATAATAAACGCGGCTGTGTGTGTGTCTGTTCGTTTGTCTGTCTGTCTGTAATCACAATATATCGCCCCAGAAGTCTCGCCCAGGCACGAAACTCGGCATATAATTGTGTTTTGACATAATGAAGAAGTATTTTTTTTCTTTTTCAAAAATTTGGATTGGTTTTTTAGTTATCAGTCATTTTGTAAGAAAATCTATGTTTTTTCGTCTTCAAAGAGCCATATTCAAAAAACTATTAAAAAATGCATATACTTTTCTCCACTCTTATAAATGTATGCTAATGCGAACCTTACAATTGAAATATTAATTTTCGACAACTTAAACCAATAATATACGAAGGAATTAATAATTTAATTGTAAGGTTATTCGCATTAGTTTACATTTATCAAAGTGGAGAAAAGTTTAACTTTTGTATTAAAAATGTGGCAACATATTCGATACGTAAATAGAACCAAAGAACTTACACGCTTCGTATACTTATACACTCCCTTATACAATCTTTGATAGAACGCTTCGCTTTGATATATTTGTCGCTGTACGCAGTGCTATAAGCGAAAGCAGAGAGCACGGCGCACTTTACTATACTCATCATACTCATACTTATTTGTCGCTGTTCACAATTGTTATAATAAGTTTTTCTTCTTCTTTCCACGCTCTATTTTTTTTTCTTAAGCGAAGACGATAATTTTTGTAGCGATATAGAAATTGATACCATAAAAAATTATATAGAAATAGAAATTGATACCATAAAAAATTAATTCGTTTTCGTGTTCTTTTCATGTATTTAGCATTTTAGTTTTTTTTTCTTAAGCGTTGTAGCTATATAATATATAAAAGCATATGATGCTACTAATCTTCAGATTTCCTGCTATGTTTTAAAAAACTTTATTTGTGAAAACCTTCAGCGTGACGGACAGCTGACCGCCTTAGGCGGCTAGTTAAAAAATAAATTTAAAAAAAAGCAAAATGGGAATTGAGGTGGTAGGGTAAAAAGTTTTATTTAGTGTTCCCTTTTGAGGCGGTATTTCAATTTTGGCAATACAAACTACTTTGGCTTCAAAAAAAAGTTCTACAATATAACTTATGCGTTAAATATAATGCAACGTATTATTTTATATTGAATTATTCCTCTGTTTTTTCAGCAATTGAGATAAGTTTCATTTCTTTTTATTTTGTTATTTCTCTCTCTATAAATTAAGATTACGGATTAGAGAAATATTTGTGTTGCTGGTAAAAGATGCTGGATTTGGAATGCTGGTAAAAGTGACATAATTACTATTGATAATCGCTGTTTATCTTAACAATAATCTGATTAAGAAAATAACCGGTATTTTCTACACTATTTTAATTTTTTCAAGAATAAAAGCCACTACCTTGTGTATACTTTCCGGTATTCTTTGCATTATTTTTTGAGATAAAGTGCCACTGCCTGGTTTACATTATTTGCCTAGCATTCCTTACGCTGATATTTTATGGTTGATTGCCACATCCCGGTATTGATTACTCTGAAGTTTTTTAAGGCTGAGTTCCATTGCCTGGTATGTACTTGACCAACGTTCCCAACACAAATGTTTGTTTTTTTTAAACTTTTTTCTAAAAACTTTTTTTAGGTTAAGTGACACTTTCTAGTATTCCTAACACAATTTAATCGGCTATTGTTATACGTTATATTAATTATTGATTATTAATGATAACTAAATGAGACCGTTAAAGTAAAATTTGTGCCTCATAAAGATATTGATTTACTTAATAAAAAATTGTATCATTTAATATTAAAAATTCTTCTTGATCATTAACTTAGAAACAATTTTTCTTAAAGAAAGCAATGTTCGCTTCACAAGCCAACTGTAGTAATCTAAAGAATAACCACCTAAACTGGGACGATTTTTTATTACCACTATTCAAATGGGAACTCCTCAAACACCACTAAACCATTTATTTAGTTTCAAACCTTTATTCGACAGCTGAATTAAAAAGAAATAATTTTATCCTTTTTATTCTTTTTGAACATTTACGCAAATATAAAGTGGTTTTGAAATTTTATATGTTCACCCATAACACGCCGCATTAACGTCTTTAAATTTTACTTGAATATGAAAATAATACTTACACACCTCATTTCAACGTTTTCTAATTGAGTGGATCTTTAAGATTTCGGATAGAAATTTTACTTTTTAAAATACAATCTTAATACATTGTTTCAACGCATGCAAACATTTAATTCTGCTTTAAAATAAATAAAATTAAAATGCATAATGAAATATGAATGCATCACTTATAGAAATTATTCCATCAATAGTTGTAATTCTGATGAATATATCAGAAAATAAATATTTTCCTTTAAATGTTTATTATTCAATATAATTATTTCTAATTTATGAATACCAAACTAAAAAGTAAAAAAACAGACGCATTTACCGCATTGTATGGGAGACAAGATATTATTTTCAATTTGCTTCATATTAAGTCAATTCAATATTAAGTCAATTTGCTTCAGTGACTACGAACTATAATTTTGACTTCCATAGAATAAAAAGGATACTTAAAAACTGTGCATTTAATAATGTCTTATTTTTACGTTTAACTATTTCAATTGGAAAATGGAAATTTTAATATTAAACACGCCAACATTTTAATCTATCTTTATAAATTTTATTATTAAATCATTCCTTGAGAGAAATTAAAATAAGTGTTTATGTATTTAAATTTATTTAGTGAATTAAAATTGAATTACATATATTTTCAATTTCATTTATTTTTATAAAGAATAATAAACATCTCAAGGATAAAATATTAAAATGCAATTATGGAATTTAAATATTTATTCTAACTAATGTTAAGATAAATAATATTGAACAAATTGTGCCAAATATAAATGATTCATTTCATTATTGGCAAATCTAATTGTTTCTATCTACATAAATGGAGATGTCGCTTTTAACTTTTGTAAGATAACTATACATCTTCCTGATTAGCGATTTTCTTTGTGCAATAATATTTATGTTTGTCAATCGCTGTTTTTAACTACAAAGCAAAATTATAAGAAAGGCTAGAAATTTGATCGAAGTAACCTTTCAGACAACTGGTACAATTTTTTTCTCCCAAAAGTAAAATGTTGATATTTTTTTCCCCGTTTGTATCCCTTTGCACAGCGATTTTCTATGAATGTAATTAGATTTACCCATGTCAGTCGCTGTTTTTAAATTCATTGAAAAATTATAATAAAGGTAAGAAACTCGATTCAAGTAACCCTTAAGACATTTTAATGGCATATAAATACACTCTATAACAAAAAAATCGAAGCACCAAGAAGGAGTTGTCCGATTGAAACAAAAATTGGGAGAAAGGAAGACAATGTACAGAATAGTAAATGATTAAAATTTCAGAACAATTGAATAATTTATTGCAGAGTTACAGTAACAAGTTCAATAAGGTGTTGACCCGCCTCTAGCCTGGATACAAGCTGCCACACGGCGCGGCATTGACCGATAAAGCTCTCGGATGGTCTCTTGCGGTATTTCCTGCCAAATTCGATCCAATTGTCGAACGAGGTCATCAACATTCTGTGCCAGATGCAATCGCTTTCCCATCATATCCCAGACATGCTCGATGGGAGAGAGATCTGGTGATCTGGCAGGCCAAAGAAGAGTTTGACAAGCTTGCAGACAGTTCATAGCAACACGTGCCGTATGTGGTCTGGCATTGTCCAGCTGAAAACCCAGCCCAGGGTGCTGCAAAAGGAACGGTAGCAAAACAGTTCTTTGGATGTCGTCGACGCACCGCTGTGCGGTAAATGTACCTCTAATGACGACCAAAGGGGTCCGGTTGTCAAAGGAAATGGCACCACAGAACATAATGCCTTGTTGAGGGCCTGTGTTGCGTGCAATAGTGAATGCAGGATCCCCCCTCTACCCTGTGCGTCTTCAAACACGTCTTCGATGATCGTCAGGACACAGTTGGAAGCGGGATTCGTCGCTAAAGACTATACGTCCCCAGTCGGCATCATTCCAACCATATCTGTTCAAAAAATTCATGCATACGAAATTTCAAAGCAATCGAATGATTGCTTCTTGGTGCGTTGATTTTTTTGTTATAGAGTGTACCTTGTTATTTGAGCATAGTTGATTTAGTTTCATGATTAAAATGTGAAGAAATTCAATATACAATTTAATCCCCGCTATAATGAAGCCGGGAAATAGTGAATACTCTGTTGCTGTGAACGTTTTAATGGTCCCGTTCAAATTGCTGTTCAACTAATGTATTGTTTCACTCGCTTATAGTAAATAACTTCGTTTATAGCGGACTCAAATCTATTTCTTGATATTATTAAAATAATGATAAAAAGTCTATGGAATAAGCACTGAAATAGTACACGATTACTATTTTTTATTAAAATTAAATGTATGCACATTATAAATTAGAGTTTAATTTGCGTCATTTTGCTGAAGGGAATAATGGTTGTGATTCAAATAGCAGAGAAATGAGAGAACAAATTGGCTGCATAGAAATTGCACTTCAAAAATAAATAAATGAAATAATTATATAAATGGCAAAAAACTGAAAGTGTAGATAATCTAAAAAATTCATTACACTGAGACAGCCACTTCGTTATATGGAGAAAAAATTGAAGAATTGAAATGACAAAAAATAAATAAATAAAATAATTATATAAATGACAAAATCTGAAAGTGTAAATAATCTAAAAAAGTCATTACAGTGAGACAGCCACTTCGTTATATGGAGATCAAATTGAAGAATTGAAATGACAAAAAATAAATAAATAAAATAATTATATAAACGACAAAATCTGAAAGTGTAAATAATCTAAAAAAGTCATTACAGTGAGACAGCCACTTCGCTATATGGAGAAAAAATTGAAGAATCGAAATGACAAAAAATAAATAAATAAAATAATTATATAAACGACAAAATCTGAAAGTGTAAATAATCTAAAAAAGTCATTACAGTGAGACAGCCACTTCGCTATATGGAGAAAAAATTGAAGAATCGAAATGACAAAAAATAAATAAATAAAATAATTATATAAACGACAAAATCTGAAAGTGTAAATAATCTAAAAAAGTCATTACAGTGAGACAGCCACTTCGTTATATGGAGAAAAAATTGAAGAATTGAAATGACAAAAAATAAATAAAATAATTATATAAACGACAAAATCTGAAAGTGTAAATAATCTAAAAAAGTCATTACAGTGAGACGGCCACTTCGCTATATGGAGAAAAAATTGAAGAATCGAAATGACAAAAAATAAATAAATAAAATAATTATATAAATGACAAAAACTGAAAGTGTAGACAATCTAAAAAATTCATTACAGTGAGACAGCCATTTCGTTATATGGAGAAAAAATTGAATGTTATTTAACGTTAAAATTTTCATTATACTTTGCTGCTGAGAGACTTTATTTAATTAGCTAATAATTGAGAAAACAAATTATGAACTGTTGCAATCACTATTTTCCATTTGAAAATTTTTAAATATAGTGAACTATCTTTTGGACTCTGTGCTAGGTCCGCTGATGGGGTGCTATTACGAGGTTCGATTATATAAATATCCTACAACATACAAAAAATGGTAAAAATTAAAGGTTTTAATTTTCTCCTGTAACAATGAAAAAAATCTAAATTTAATTGAATTTAAAAAAAAAAATTCTTTTGATCGCATATAAGAGTTCACTGTATTTAAAACTAAACTAGTAAAACTCTCATTTTCTGTCATTATTTAAAACATAGATACCAGAAAAATATGATCAGGTTTAGGAAAATAAAAAACAACTTTTAAAATCATTTTTTTAGATTTTAATATTTTCAAGTCTATCGATAGTTAGAAATTTCAATAATGATTTCTTTTTAATGTAGCTTAATAGGATTTAAAATTCAAACGAATATTAAAATAAAATATTTGAGGGAGTGATAAAAAGAATAAACTTGTTCTAACTATAAATAATAACTACTTATACCTACACAAATGGAAGTAATCCTTTACAAACATATTAAAGTTTTTGACTTTTGCAGCTGATCAATAAAATTTAAATTAAAAAAAAACCCTAACTTTTAAGGATCACTTTTTAAATTTTTAACGATATCTTCCTTTAAAGTTTATTGTCACTTCGGGGTTTTAATAATGATTTTTCTTTTGACATCCCGGAATCTTAAGAATTTTAATATTTATTTCACTGCAATTATTTGACATTTTTTTGGTACAATTTGTTCAAAATAATACTCAAAACAGAATGTTTATAAGTAGGGTTGTTCAAATAAGTATTTCCGATAATTTTACAGTGATAAAATGCTTATAGTATTAAAAAAAGTAACGAAATATTTCTTCTACCTTTTTTTTACAAGTATTTATTTTCAATTTACAAATTATGTTTTCTTTTTTTCTGCTTCCACGCTTTGCTATCTTCAAATTTTATTTAAGAATATTTTTGATCATAATATTTTTTAGAAAATATTTGAGATCAAAGAAAATTATTTTTTCAAATAGTTTCTTTTTAGATTTAAAAGAAACTTTTTTTTACAATTAAAAAATCAAATATAAATTATTGATGTTCCTCAAAGTCACAAATATTGAAATCTTTTTTTAATTTTTGTATTATTTTATAGAGCAGTTATTTTTTCCTTGTAGAATGCAGTTCCTTTATTGCTAACAAATTTAATTTTTTAATTTCATTAACAACTAATAAAAAACTGTACTTACTTAATTATTAATATACTACTATTTTATAAATAATTCGAATTTTTTTATTTTACTATTTATTTAACAATAGTAATGTAATGATAGCGTCAAATTAATTTTTTTAAAAGTCTTTGGTATACATGATATTTCGGCTGGTTATATTAATAAAAAATTAATAAAAAAATTTTCAAAGATATTTTGAACATATAATGTAATTAAAATTTAAATTATGATGTGCAATATTATTAAACATTCAAACTTGATTAAGTAAGATTAAATAATTTAATTTAGTTAATGATCTAAATGTATAATTGAATTAATTTAATTAATGAAAAGTTTGACTACTGAATATAGTTATAAAAAGTATTTCGTTTGCTCTTATGATTTCTTACAAATTACACAAGTCTATGACAAAAATTGTTTAAAAACCAATAGCTGATTCTGAAAAATTTACAGAAAAAAAGAAATTTTTTTTTTATCATGTACCATTTTTTCTCAAATTGAACATTTTGTATTCCATAGCCACCGCATTTTATTGCAAAGAAAGAGCTAAGCATTTAGTGTAAAATAATCACCACTACTGGCTAAAACTAGAGGTACAAAGTACTTTGAGTAGCAAATAAATAAAAACAAAATTTTAAGTAATACCACGCGTATACAATTTCATTTTTTGGTATTGTTTAGAAGGATTATAGTTCGATATTGCTCTTATTCACAAGAAGAAACATAAATGTCCTTATTTAAACAAATGAGGTATTGTTTCTAAAGTATTTTATTTCACTGAATTGAATAAAACTAATCCTAAATCAGTAGAACTAATAATTTAAATGTTATTAATGTGAATTTGATCCATTTGCGTACCTCTACATCGCTATCTAAGGCATTTTTTTTTTATGTATTATTTTACGCTGTCCAAGGAAAGCAAAGTTAAAGAGATTGAATATTTTAGAAGAAAGAGGGTTTTATGTATTAAATTTAAAACTTCTATTTAATACGCGTCTAAAAAAAGTCTTATAACTTTGATAAGGCTGATCAAGGGATAGAGCATTCGCCTCATAATGAGGAACCAGGTTCGAATCCCAGCGGTGACTGGTTGATACGAAGTCTGCTCTCGGCTAGTACCGACCACAGTGCTGGCATAAAAAATATCCTCAGTGTTTGACGGATCATGGGTCAGAATCCCCTTGCCAACGAGCTAACTGTGGGAGGTTTTCATGGTTTTCTTCTCAATGTAACACAAATGCGGGTTAGTTCAATTAAAAAGCTCCAAACGAATGAACTTAGCTTATCATAAAGCCAAAATTGGGTCGGCTGTTCAACGACGGTATTAAAATAAAATGATTCCTTTGCCGGTGGGCTAACCGTGAGAGTTTTTCGAGAACTTCCTTGCCATGTAACGCAAATGCTACTTAGTTCCATTAAAAAGTTCACCACGGAGGCCAGTTTGTACCTATGCTTGATTTAGGTTTGCCCGTGTCTGCTTGGTTGAGATTAAATTTACGAAGATTCAGAGTTAAACATTGATAGTCGTAAACTCAGAATTGGGTCGACTGTTCAACACCGGTAATAAACTAAAACTTTGTACCTATTAGTTCGACTCAATTAATTTGCCAACGATTACGAATTAAAAAAAAAACAACATAAATAAGCTAATACCTCATTTATCTATACAGCATCGTCAGACGTGTCAATGGGTAAAAATTCTAAATTATTCTTATTAATTGTACTTCTGATGCATAAAAACTTTTAAACTATTCTAATATTTCAAACTATTAATTGCTAATTTTTGTCCAATTCGAATTAGGGTATAGAAAAAAATACTTCCAATAGCAAAAATAGACTTTGGACGCTTAAATGGAACTGTACAATATAAAATGAGCTATACAAATCTGAACTTTTTAATAAAACCTTAATATCTTCTAAACTATTAGTCCTACAGACTTTTACATTCAAGACAGAGTTTTACATTCACTTTAACATAAAGATATAGATCAGACAATACTTCACTTGTCTATATAGCAATAATTTAAATTTCCCCCACTTCAGAATCTGTAAGATAACTGAAGACTAAGAAAATTAATACCGTAGTTGAAGTCAGCTCACCAAACAATATGAAGAGCAATCAATTGCAAACAAATTTTCATAACTCAAATTTTACAGGTCTGTATCATTTATTATTTTTCTTCCTTTTCCATTGCGCGAGCACAGACGATGACAGTTTGAAAAATAAAATAAAAAAACATAGGTATAAAATAATATTAATAAAAAAATTCTCAATATTTATTATATTTTAGCTGATCTAATATTTGATTGATTGATTGATTTGTTCATTTACGTCGCACTAGAGCTGCACAATGGGCTATTGGCGATTGTCTGGGAAACACCCCTGAGGATGATCCGAAGACATGCCATCACAATTTCGATCCTCTGCAGAGGGGATGGCACCTCCGCTTCGGTATCCCGACGACCTGCACGCGAAGTCGAGCACTTAACAGTAGAACAGTTTAACGAGGACCTATACCGCACATCCTTGGTCCCTACGCAGACTGATCCAAGTGGTCACCCACCCGCACACTGACCGCAGTCAGTGATGCTTGACTTCGGTGATCTGCTGGGAACCGTGTCATAACGATCAGTCCACTGCGGGACGATCTAATATTTAAAAGAACTAAAATAGTAGCAATAGTTATTTTAAAGTTGGGGCATGTGTATCAAATGTTTCAAGTGGCAAAAATTTTATCTTAATAAGTGGAATATTTCCTGAGCTATCAAATCTAAAAAAAATTATATTTATAAATTTCATTTATGAACTACTCGACACATTTCCTTCTAATTTTGATTAATCTTTAATGATAAAATTTAAATTATGTATTTTATCATTTAAATTTACATAATTTAAACTCAGTAAATATTTGCATATCTTTCAAATTAGAGCCTTTTTGACCATATTTAAGTGAAAAAAAAATGTTAAGTAAAAAAAGCAATAAAAGTAATTTCATGGATTTTACATGGCAAAACGTTTTCAATTCACTTAAAAAATCTTAGATAAGGCGATCTACGCAAACAATAAAATTAACATTAAGTCCAAATTTTCGACCAATTCCCTGCTTAAACTATTGGGACTATATTTTATAGATTACCAACCTCTATCTTTTTAGAGTCAAAAATCTAAAACCATCGGAAAAAAAAGTATTACAAAAAGGACATTTTTTATGTGTAATTTCGTAACTTAATTAAAAGTTAGTACTAAATATACTAAACAAATTTGAGAATAATTCTTTGAACCATCAAGATCGGCACTAACTATGTGAAAATCTGATCATTAGAGCAAAAGTTATTTAGGGTAATATACACATATATTTTTTTACCTCTGTACGATTTTGGAATAAAAGAATATCTCTAATTTTTTTAATGCACCGCCGTAGTTTAGTGATGTGTTCTGTTAGGGTAAAAAAATTTTATTTATATTTTAGTGTCTGAGTATGACAATAATATTGTGTAATCAAGTATAATTAGGGTTCATTTACATAATAATAAGGTTCAAAGCGCCCATATTAAAGTTACAGCAAATTTAAACGTTCTTGTTGTTCAACACGATCCAAAAATTTTTGACAGCGTAGAATATACTTTAGACAAAGACTTAGTGTTAAAAAGGAAGATTAACATTTTAAAATAAACTTACCAAAAAAACAAACCCAAAGATAAAAATGAAATCTATAAGTGTATAATTGGATAACTAAGAAAAGAAAAAATAAAGAATGGTCAAAAGTACCAGAATGGGGCAAAATCTACCGTGTTCCTCGTTTAATAAGAACACCAAAAACATCGATAATTTTTGTATTGGTATCGATGCGCCTTGGTAATAATTTTAGTGAAATTATTAAAGTATGGTTCACATAGAATATGATAAAAGTTGATTAATTTTGGTAATATAAACATGACACCTTAAAGCATGGCATAAAAACCATTTATTCAGCTAAATTTGCTTATAAGTTTTCTATTTTTTACTAAAAGTGTGTTAATAAGAACTATAATTTTGAAAACCAGAATTTTCGGTAAACCGTTACCATATAAACGGAAAAATAAAGAAAAAAATGGTTTAAATACCGTATATTTTGACTTTTAAATTCAGAATTATAGTTACCAATGCAGTACGGTAATTTTATTCGAATTTTTTCCTTCGAGTCTACGAAGTCTGTTCCTGTTATAATACTTTCTTCAGTTATAATACTTTCTTCTGTTATAATACTTTCTAGCTTTTAATTCAAGAGTTAAGTTATAAAATAAACTACGAAAAATATGAATCAATTAAATCATGACTTAAAAAGTGTGAATGGTTATAATGATCATTCTTATTCTTATCTGCTCTTCTGAATGTTAATATGCATTTTTTTTTCAGGGTTATTAATTCAAGACTCCAGTTAGAATTTCTTTGGTCGCACTTGAGCACACCCTGTCATTTCAAACATTCTTCTGTGAAATGAGGAATGAAGAAAAGTCATCAAAAATCTGACTTCAGCTACCAAGTCATCAAAAGTCACGAACGATAATTATATAGGGATTATTTCATCTTCCAGTTTAAATTCAAGAAGGACGAATTGATTGGCGAAAACTTTTTAAAAATTCTTTTGGCCATCATTAACAATCAGTTTTTTTTTTCCTTCGTGAATTTAGTTTTGAGCGATTCTTTGAAACTTAAATCTTAATTAACGAGCTGGCAATTGAGTTAAAGATAATATGACATTACTAAGTTTTCTTGTGCATTTCGAAATAAAAAATTATATTTTTTGATGAATAAAATAATGACGTTACGCTTAGAAAATCAAAAAAGCTCTTTATATTATTCTTCATTAAATGCAAGAATACTGTTTTTTGTATGTATTATACATTTATTAGAATTAGATTGTGTAGTAAAAAAGAATTGTTCTCAAAAATACAGAATTAATTTATTTTTTACAATTTTCGATACGTGACATTTAATATACAAAATAAAGATTTTTACTTAAAGAGTCTGTACAGTTTTTTTGCTGCTGTTACATTTTTGCATTTTATGAAGTAGAGAGTACTTATTCATAGAAATTAAATGTCATAAAATAAAAGTGTTTTGAATGCGCAGAAATTATTTTCTATAGTTAAAATAATTTTTCTATAACAATTTACGTTCAATTAATAAAATAATGAAAGCGACTTCATATAAGTCTGGAATGGGAAAATGTTAATAAACTTCTGAAAAAAAGAATTAAATTCTGAAATAGAATTCTAATGCAAGTTTACAAATAGAACGGCTGCAATCAGTGAGCGGAAGGGGAGGGGGGCACGGTTTGATTACCCTGCAAAGCGATCTGTGTGGTATTGGTTCTCGTTTAACTGTTGGACTGTAAAGTGATTGAAAGATCAAAATTGTAAAGGCATGTCTTCTCGGGGATGTTACCCAAGCGGTCGCCAATAGCTCCAGTAAATAAAGTAATTTTACTATTCAAAAATAGAACATTAATTTATCAAAAATGTATAATATAAATATATTTATTTTAATGAGCAGCATTAGCTTACTTTAGATACAAATAATTAATTATAAATTAGTGCTTGAATCTAATTAAATAATTAATAAACATCTAATTATTAAAATAATAAATATAATATCTTAAAGAAACAGGAAGGAATACAAATTTCTTTATATTTTTGAAATGGCAAACTCAGCATAAAATAAATTAGATTATAGAAACATGTTATTGTCTATGTTCGAAATCACTCTCTATGGTTTAATTAAGATTTATGGATTAATTTAAAATCTGAAATATTGATTTTGTGGAATTATATTTGTAATTAATTTTTTGTGTTTATAAAAAAATAATAGAAAGAGAAAAAGAATTTTAATATTCTTTATTATTTAAGATAAAGTGTAAATCGTTCAAAATTAAATAGCAAGCTGTTAACAACGCAAAGTTACACTAAATTTGCCCATTTAGAATCGTCTGCGACATCGAATACAACTTGCTAATAAATTTTATTGTCCACTGCAAAATGTTATTTCTACATTTTTAATTAGACCAGAACAGCTAATCTGAACTTCTATTGTTGGTTTATCATGTACTAAGTGAATTAAAAAGAAAAACAACGAACTTACTTGCAAACGTCAGTAGAATGAAGAATTTTATTTATATTCAGTGTGCATTTGTAAACTGATATTTTCATTCGATTTATTTATAGAATAACATACATATGCAGACTTGTATGCTCATCGCAAAGCACGGCTTATAAATTCTTCTCGGTTGACGAACAGATAGCACTATTTTAAGAACATCTAAGTGTTAAGGTTACAAACTGAAGTCGTAGAGAGAGACTCTAAAAAAGGCCTAGCAATCAAGGCTGAACTTGATCAGTTAACAAACTGAATAAAAAGCATTCCCGCAGTAGTCGGTTGTGCTCTAGGGGATACATGGAGGATAAGGGTTCACAGTTTCATGATCAACGGCATAATTGCAGTAAATAGTCAGCATTGCGCTTAGGCCGCGTTTGCTTCCCAGACAAGCTGGTACCAATCGATCGGAAGTCGGGTGTGCTTGAAGTCGCCATTGGGGTTCAAAATCAGTTTTTTACAAGGACATTGCAGCACAATAAAGTGAAAAATATCAATTTTTAGTTTTTAAAAAAGAGAGACAAATTAATTTGCAAAAACGTACTTTAAGACATGGGTGGAGATGCTATACATGCTGTTAAATCATTTTTTTTTTAAATTTTCTTAATCGACAATTACTCTATATGTTATATAGGCTACCTTACGAAACATGTAAAATAGTACAAAGTTATCACAAAGTAAAAAAGGCGTTATTATAGAAATTCTAGAAAATATTTTTGTCTTAATTACATCCCTACAATTCTGCAATCATCATTTTTTGAAAGATAATTTAGTGATATTTTTTTTTCCAATGCCCACCTGTGTCAACATCCGTCAATTCAGGTATATACAGGGCGATTTTGTTGGTCTCTCTTTCAGGGGCAACATATTAGGTGGGCCAACGTCG
This sequence comes from Parasteatoda tepidariorum, assembly GCF_982258835.1. Classification (NCBI taxonomy): domain Eukaryota; kingdom Metazoa; phylum Arthropoda; class Arachnida; order Araneae; family Theridiidae; genus Parasteatoda; species Parasteatoda tepidariorum. Next base: position 74,417,685 of record NC_141763.1, on the reverse strand, counting down.
CTCCCACAGTGAGGGCAGATAGAACAGAGAAGGAAAGAACATCCATGTCTTGCCCGGGATTCGAACCTAGAACCTTTCTGATGCAAGGACAGTTCCCTCTCCCCTACACAGGCCTGTCGGCATTTAGTGGTATTAAGTTACTTGATTTTAGATTTATGTTGTTGTTGTTGTAGTTCATTTACGTCGCACTAGAGCTGCACAATGGGCTATTGGCGACTGTCTGAGAAACATCCCTGAGGATGATCCGAAGACATGCCATCACAATTTTGATCCTCTGCAGAGGAGATGGCACTTCCGCTTCGGTAGCCCGACTACCTGCACGCGAAATCGAGCACTTTACGGTAGAACAGTTTAACGAGGATCAATACCGCACATCCTTGGTCCCTACACAGACTGATCCAAGTGGTCACCCACCCGCACACTGTTGGCAGGCAGAGATGCTTGACTTCGGTGATCTGTTGGGAACCGTGTCTTAACGATCAGTTCACTGCGGGACTTAGATTTATGTAATCATATAGATTTGTAGGCTTGGGAGCATAGCCCTCAAAAACCACTATCAAACTGTAGAACAGATATCACAGATTAGAGAAGTGCAGCCCAAAAGTACATCCTAGGTGAAAGGAGGGATTCGAACCTGCAACTTTCATGTTTTAAAATGTTTGGTGCAGGAATACTCCTAGGTCACGTATTTTTTGATTTATTACAAATGTAGTTGTAGTTCATTTACGTCGCACTAGAGCTGCACAATGGGATATTGGCGATGGTCTGGGAAACATCCCTGAAGATGATCCGAAGACATACCATCACAATTTTGATCCTCTGCAGAGCGGATGGCTCCCCTGCTTTGGTAGCCCAACGGCCTGTACGCGAAGTCGACCACTTTAACAAGTATCAATGCCGCACACTCTCGCTCCCTAAGCAGATTGATTCAAGGGGTCAGTCACCCACACGCTGACTGCAGTCAGTGATGCTTGACTTCGGTGATCTGCTGGGAACCGTGACTTAACGATCAGTCCACTGCGGGACATTTATGCCAAATGATACTGATTACAGTCAATGCTTATACAGTGCTTATTCATAATTCCCTCCGGGGTTTCGAAGCGTTATAGTAAAAAACGAAGACGAATATGGCAAAAAAGAACACATGAAATTATTCCGAAAGTAATCAAGTTTTAATTTAAGCAGTTGCCGGTAGATGGCAGTAACATGAACCACTGAAGCCCGTTTTAATAAAGAAAACTGGCGTTTACAGGCGGAGGGAATTATGAATAACACTGTATTTAGGATAGGAACTTGTAAAATATTATGTTTAATCTAATAACGTAAAACCATCAGCTGGAGCAGTGTTTCCCAAAGTGTGGTACGCGTACCCCCAGGGGTACGTGAACCGTTTAGCAGGGGTACGCGTTCTTATGCTAATTATCTTGCAACAAACGAAAATTTCAAAAAATTTATTTAAAAACAAAGCTAGCCATACAAATTTACGATTACGTATCTCTCTCTCGGCTATTTTTTGCAGAGTTAATAGTTAATAATTAGTGGTGTCAATAGCCAGGTGTAATTTTTAACTTTTGTACAATTTTTTATAGTGAAAAATACTTTCATTTTCTTTTTAGTGGTACACAGCGTTACAAAAAACTTAGAAAGGGTACACAAAAGTCGTAAGTTTGGGAAACACTGAGCTAGAGCAATGATCAAAAAACAGGGGTAAATTTTCAGCGTTATTGTGCTGAGGTTCGTATGCAGTTTTGTGTATGACACTGTAGTGTTGATTAGAACTGTTGTGTCGTTTGTTGAAATCCAATTCTGAACTTTCCTTGAGTGCTTGATTCATGTTAAAATTAATATAAACATAACATCTGAAAAATTAACCGAGACAATATCAATTCGAATCTTATAATTTACACCATGTTATTCTCAAATAATTTTTCTCTTATTCTGATAATGAGAATTATCTTTTGAAATATTCATAGACATAAAATAGTATAAGAGGGCAATTTAAAAATCGTTGAGAATCAAATTCAGTTATTACATAATATTACACCATTTGATAAATTTTTAATGCTAAATGAGTGCCTTTTCGAAAGTACCCTTTCGAAAGACGTACTTCCTCTCAGAAAAGTACCCTTTTCTGAGAGGTAGTATCCTACTCGTTTTTTTTTTTTTAAATTCCCGACGAGAACTCTCAATATTTGATTATCTGGTTGCGCTCAATATTTGATTTCTTAATTTTTAGTGCAAAACTATAGAAAAGTTTTTTTTTAAAAATTACTTTATTTAGAATTTAATATTACCTGGTTAAGCATGTTATTTTTAGCTTGCATTGATATACAATCACAAATAAATTGATCAGAGCAGGTATGGCTTAGGGCAGTGGTGACAAATATAAAAAGCCAAAATTTTAATTTACCCACTAAGTTACAGATTTATTGACGAGAAAAAGAATTTTTGAAATTTGATGGGGGATCGATAACTAACAAATAACCACTAATGCTAGATATGTTTACAACAAAATAAAAATTGATATTTTGTTTTTTAAGTATCTATACTTTTTGTGCTATAAGCATTCATAAAAGTGTAGATTCAAAAAAAAAAGAATATAAAATATTTTTTTTCTTTCTATGTTTTTATGAGTAATACAAATATAAAATTCCCTCCCCCTCCACAGCAACACATCTAAATATCTATTCTAAGAAATTTTCTTCTTTCTCAAGCTCTCATTCTTTTTATATTTTTTTAAGAAATAAAAAATTAGGTTTCATACTGAATTATATTTAACTTTGAATACTTTTTATTGCTGTGAATATTATATTGATTTGAGTGATTTTAATTTCAAAATTTTATGCCAGAGTTGGAAATAACTTATTGGAATTGTTTAAGAAGCTATTTTGCAAATTCGCCATGTATAAGCAAGACCTTTCAGCCAGCATATAGGGATGAGGTTTTCTTATTAAAATGTAAACATTAAAGAAAGCAATGGAGCATGGGAAATAAAAATATGGTGGTTGGTCCTCTGTTCAACTGCATCTACATATAAGAGTTGTTCACTGAGAAATTATTAAAAATCATTTACTTTTTATTTTATCAAAACTTTACTTCACCAAAAAATTAAAATACGAGGGCAACTATTTTCAAATACTTTTTTAATGTACAAATTTACAAGAAACTGCAGGCTTGCAGGTGTAATAATATAAAATGGTTAGCTCACTTAGACAATTTATAGATGAGAGAAATATATAAAACTTATAAGTTTCAACAATTTATAACTAACAGTTAATATTACATACTGTTTCAAAAACGCATCTCATTCACTGATAATAAGATGGCCTATAAGGCGGTTCTGAAGGTCCTCTAGGAGGCATGTGTCCAACACTAGGATTTTGAGCTGGAGGAGGTGCAGCTATAGGTCTCGGAGGAAGAGCAGTTCGGGTTGGTGGTGGAGGTACACCACTTGGAGGCCACTGCTGCATATATGAAGGAGTTTCTTCATATCCACCAGATGATGGTGGAAAACGCTGGGGAGGAGGCACGGGATGAGGTACATGAGTAGGACCACGAGGAGGAGTATAAGTAGCAGGAGGTGGATGATGCACAACAGGAGGAGGTGTTGAGTATATTGGACCACCTGGTGGAGCATGTGGATGGTTAATTGGAGGTTGGTGATGAACTGGGGGAGGAGGTTGGCTAAAAGCCTGGGTAGTAATGGGTGGTGCTTGGGAATACGTAGGAGCAGTACCTGGATGAGGATGCTGATAAGCATGTGGTGGATAAGTTGCTGGCGGGTGTTGTAGTGGAGGTAAAGGATGAGTCGGTGTGACACCAGCAGAATATTGGGGTGCATGTGGTTGCGGATGAAGGTGTGAAGCTACAGGCGGCACATGATTTGCTCCATCATCTTGAATGGGAACCGTTATCAAATTAGGTCTTGCACTACTGACAGGTATAGTACTGGCATAATTAGCAGGAGAATGAGGGTATTGACGAGACTGTCCAACTGGGCTTCCCAAAGGAATATTAGTATTTCTTGTGTGGTCCACAGGATCCCTGTGTTCTTGAGGATGTTGAATGTGACCACCAACAATAACTGACTGGTGTGAAACATCAACTTGTAAATGAGCTCTTGGATCACGTGGATCCCTAGTCAAAGGAACATGACTAGCGCCAACAGTAGAAACAGGCGGAGGATGTGTAGTGGAGGAGGATGAAGTTGTTTTTAAATGTCGATGATTAACATGAGCCTAAAGATAGTAAGGAATAAGTAAACTTTTAAAACTTTTAACTTTACAGTTTCTTATATATATCTAAATTAGAATTGCTCATTATGTAATTAAAATACAAAAAAGCAGGAACTATTTAAAGTAATTAGATATTGATTAAATGTTTTTGTTAGGATTAGATTCGTAAAGGATTATGAAAGGATCTGAATTTTTTTTCAAAGATCATTTTCTAGACACAAAAGTTCTTGGTAAAAGAAAATTAATAAAAATAATATTTTAAAATGAAGTAAAAATAATACTTTAACAGCATTTATACTTTAGATTTAAAAAATCATCAACATTTGGTACTCCACGAACACCCATGAAATAATAATAATATAAAAAATGCCACTTCAAAACTTAAAATTTTTATATTTTCATTATTTGGATATATTATTTTATAAATTAAATACGCATATTGTACAATGTAATTTGAATGATTTAGTACTTATACATTAGTTCAAACACCATATTAAAGTACTCAGATAACAAAAAAAAAAAAAAAAAAAAACTTAAAAGAGTTATATGTTTACTTTTAAATTTAACTATTATTTTTAATAATGAAAATATAAGCTATAATTAATCAAATTCATCATACACTAATAATTGGTGATTAGAAGAAAAGGGATTTAAGTATTTCATACTTGCAGATCTCTTTGACTGAGGTAAGTTCTCCCACAAGCACCAGGTACATGCCGAGAACCTCCATATGTACACATGAAAACAGTACCTAAAATACTCTGTTCAATTCTTTGAACATTCATATCACACCTGAAACAGTCAGACACAATTAAATAACCAAGAATATTAATAATGACATATATTTAACAAAATACATATTGACAATACTTACTTTGGACAAACCTTTTCCAGTTTTTTAGCACAATCAAAGCATAAAACATGTTTGCAAGGAATCTAAAAAAAAGATAGATATTAAAATAATAAAAACTCTTAGTAAAGCATAGATAAACAAAAGTACCACAAACATTTCCCACTCACCCTCTAAAATATCTTTTTCATTAAAAATGTTAATAATCACGTTAAGTTGAATTTTTTTAGGAATAATTAAGAAACTATACAAAGACAAACACTCAATTTGAAATAAAGAATAAATTAAAAATGAAATTTCTTTTTAAATGTCATAGAGATATCAAGATGGATGGTATTAATTTTTCTTTTATACAGTTAATAATACACAATTAAAATGTTTGTGAAAAAGATTACTTAAACTTCCTACTACTTTTTAAATGATAAAGAATGAGCACTTCTGCAGTAACAATAACTTACTCCTAAAAATGTCACATGATTTTGGTTTACAAAATTAAAAAAAAAAGAAGCTCAATTAATGGAGTCACAATTAGTAAAGTATAAATTTCCATATAGGTTTACTGAAAAAAAAATGTAATTGGGGGAAAAATACATTTTAAGAAGGGAGGAGAGTTATCCAATAAGAGAAGTAGACTTTCTTTTTGCTTAAAGAAAAATTAATAATGCTAAAATTAATATTAGCTAAAAAAAAAAAGAAAAAAAAAAGAAATACCATTAGAAATTTATAAAAAAAGTTTATCCCCAGATTTCCCCCAAAACATTTTCAAAATATTATTAGCTTGAAACTAGAATTATTGCATTTATTTATAACAACTATATTTGCAATATTAAACACTAAATGAAAAAAGAACCACAATTTTATATATTTAAATAACAAAAAGTCTGCATGTTTTAAAAGTTAAAAAAGAGAAAAGAGGATTAATACTGATTGTTTAAGGATTATTACACAACAGATGTCACCATTTAAAATTGATTATTAGAAAGAATTTTTACATGAATGAATTGTAAATTTTAAAAAAAATTTATTAGATAATTTCATTTTATATAGTAAAAAAGAAATAGCTTTCAAAATATGTTTTTAAAACTTAACATTAAAAAGTAACATTTATATGAATGATTCAACTTCTTAAAAGGATGTTAATTGTTACATTTTCACATAATCATTCTAATGTGTCATATCTGTTAATTATTCTTTATTATAACATGATTTTAATACAAATTTTGGGAAATTTTTTTTTTATACTTAGTTAAACAAAGATATCTACACTAAATTAGAATAAAAACTATACATTACCATCCGGCCATAATTTAGAATAGGCAATGAACATTTTTCACAGCAATGAATTAGGGGGTCTATTACTTTTTCCCCAATCAGATTTACCTACAAAATAATTTTTAACAAGAATAAGTCATTTTTTTTTTTTTTTTACAATTACAAATCTAAATAGTTCTAGAATTCAAAATTCCATACTTTGTGATCCCATCTTAATTTTTGGTTTTGGTGCAAAGGTTCAGGAAATGAACGATCCATGGGACTGAAGGCTGGGGTTTTATCAAGCTTAGAAATAACTTCATCAAGGTTTGTATCTGTAACTAAAATATACATATATATATTAGAATTGTTTACAATATATACAATTGTTGTCAAATATTCTACAATTGTCTCTAAAATTATATGCATGGGGGATAAAATTGTCCCCTTGAAATATGTTTGGTTACAAAATAATAAAGAAAAATAGTTTCCTCGCATCAAATTTTATGTGTTAAAAAAAATTTTTTTTTGGTACTAATTTGACTGTTCCACACATTGTTTAGGCTTTAGTTTAGTTAGATCTCAAAAGGAATAATTGAAAGTGTCTGGTACAGAAATGTTTACATGATGGAATTTCAAATTTACATGTTGAGCTGAGCTTTGCATTTATGTACTGGCAGTATAATTGTTCATCAATAAATTTTCACTCTTTTAGAATTGTCTTTTAAAATTTCATAATCTTTAGAAATCTAATTTTAATATAATATTTTGTAAGTCTATGTTCTACTATGTTTTTCTCATTTATTTGATCTTAGCATTTTAAACAATATATGGAATTCACTTACTAATATTATTTTAGCTTTTCTTCATTTAATTTTAATCTTCAACCATTACGGGATAAAGAACATAATTAGTTTTCTTGCATAATAAAAGGCAATTTATAATTTTTTATGCATATCATAACATGAATTAGGCAATTGTGAAGTTTGATTATTTTTCTCATACAGGTTATCTGCTACATTTTAGATTTTCAAATTCATGACTTTCCATTTGAATTTTTCGTGACTTACAGAAGTTACTATTTTCTCCGACAAAAACACAACAAAAAATTTAAAAAAGCGTTACAATAACACTAATTGGCACAACCAAAACTGTTATACTCTGCATCTTTATATTTATTGATTTCAAACTTAAAAAACAAGAAAGAGTTGAAGTAATTAAAGTAGCTAAAAAGATACAAAAGTAAGTAACTAAATACAGTCAGATATATGTAGTTATTTAAACCTGTTTTATTAATTCTTAAAAGTGTAATATAAAAAGCCTAAACTTAGAATTTTAAATTGATTAAATAAAAATAATAAAGAGATAAAAAAATTCTGGAATCACAGAAGTTTAACAGATAATTTGCTCCAGAAATGATGTTCTTCTTTCTCTCATCTTTTGAAAGAACACCATAATTTTTAAAGAACAGGATAAAAACATTTTAAAATTTAATAAAATATGATTATGAGAGGGTATTTTGTTACAAATTCAGATATTCGGAGCACTGTGAAATAAGGGAGGGGGTGGGGGGAACTTTTAAAAATTAGATTTTTTGACAACCAAAATCCCTGATTTTTTAAAAAAAAAAAAAAAAAAGTTAAAATCATGACAAATTTCGCCCCATACCGAAATACATGACTTTCCAGGTGCGCAGATACTCTGTCAAGTATGTAAGCCATATAAAACTTTTGCAGCACTAAATGAATATCTAGGTGGTTTTATTAGACTATTAAATTTTCATTACCCATGTCAACCCTAATCATCTAGTTCAAATTCAACATTAACCTCTTTATCACAACGGCTCACATATGTGGACCTTCGCTTATTAGCATCGAAAAATATGCTATAACAAATTTATAATACAGTACAGAACCCGTTATCCGGAAATCAGGAAACCGGAACGAAATTCGATAAATTTTCCCGCCATTTTCAAAACAAAAAAACATATTTTTCCTCATAAGATTTTAGGATTTTTCTTTCTATTTTGAAAGATGTTTACCTTACCATCATTTTGGAAATAATCATTAGTGTATTACTTCGTTTTTTCTTCGTTTTAAGATTATTTCCAGTTTCTTTTTTTTTAGTTGGGCTTAACAATAAAAAAAACGGCTTTTTGTAGTGATTCAGAAAACCGGAAAAATCAGTTATCCGGAATAGCGATGGTCCCGATCGTTCCGGATAATTGGTCCCCTACTGTATTACCATTACTGAAAAGAAAAATTTGTGGACATTTATCCTAAGTCATGCGAAAAACGTAAACTATTTGGGTAGAATTCTAAATAAACAGATTTTTGAAAAATGACAAAATCCATCTGCTCTCAAAAAAAAAAAATTTTTTAATTTTAAATATTATATAATTTAGTTATTCTGGGAAGAATTTTTTTTCTTTTGGCTTAGCAGTTATGAGTAGGAAGTTTTTAAATTTACATTAATTTATTATTTAAAAACAATGCAGTTAAGAACATGTAGGTCCACGTTTGTGCACCTTGATATCGTATAGCGAAAATTACGACATAGTAGCAAAGAGAAATCTCATAGTATTATGAAATCTATGTAAGATATATCTATTTAGAGACACTACAATGATTTAATAATATTTTTATGTGTATTTTAGTTAATTGTTTTAGATTAAAGTACATACATTTAATAACTCTTAACTTTTCATATACTTTTTTCAATAAATTTAAAATCTTACCCGCGAGAATTAAATATTTTTTTTTAATTTTAGATTTTTTTTCAATAATTATTTATTTTGCATTGCATAATTAAAACAGTTTTGAAACTGATTTTTAAAGCAGTATTGCAACGTGCTTAGAAAAATTTTAGTTTTTCTTCTTCTCTTAAATAATTTTTAAATCTATTCGTCTATTTAATTATACAATTAAATAGACCATTACATAACAATATGCATGTTCATTCCTACTTTAGGTGTGACATAACATTTAAAATAATTATATTCTTTTACTTAATTCAGACCTGAGGTCCAAGTATGTGTATACCAAAAATTATTAGAACGTAGGTAGCATAATTCTTATTTTCTTTATATTATTAGTAATGGCAGTAAAACAGAAATTCGGAATAATTAATATTGTTTCGTTTTATTCCATTATACTTCAGTAGTAAAGAGGTTAAGTACATTTGAACATCGCCTAAAATAATTCCATGCTTCATAATAACTTCACCTTTATCAGTTTATTTTGATAAAGTCAAGTGATACAATTATTGAATTAAATACTAAATTGGTGTTATATACAGGGTTTTCCCTAAGCGCTTTTAGAAGGGTAGTCCGCCCTGCTTGCCCTTTTTATCCCTATAAATGCGTCTTTTTTGTAAAAATAAGACTCGTTCAAAAACACTGCCTTTTTAATCGCATTTCCTTTTTCAAACAATTAATGCATTGTTTAAATAATAATTACACACTGGTAAAATTATCTGTGGTTATAGGTTTAATTCTGATTACTAGAATAGAAATAGATCTCAATTTTTGGAAGAAAACTTCAAAACAATTAATTTTCCAATTTTCGAATTTTTTAGAAAAATTGAAGAAAAAAGTCTAATAGAAACCCTCTTAATTGCAGTGGCCAGGGTTGGGTTTTTGACGTCAAAAAGTGGTTTTTGACATGACAAGGGTATAATACTGGTTTAAACCGTCAAAAATGTCAAAAACTGAAGTTTGCCAAGAAAATATATAAACTTCAAAACTACCAACAGTTGCCATGCATTATATTGAAATTTAATTATACTATAGGTAATCAGCAGGTATTAAAATATTTTTTAATTAAAATTAAGGTAAAATAACAGATTTAAAATCTCAGAAATTTATATTCAAATGCATGGTGCAGAAAAATTTTGCACAAAAATTTTTTAAATATTTATATTTTGAAAAAAAAAAAAAAATTTTTTTTTTTGATACTTAAGAAAATTAAAAGTTTATTACTATGCATTTTTGACATATAAGGAACATATAACTAATATTTATAAGGAACTTACAAGTTATGTTGTATAAATACAAACTTGAAACAAGTGTATAAAATTTTTTTTTTAATGTTATACCGAATATCTTTATTATCCAGTATGTTTATTTGAATTTAAAAGTAGTTATATTTATGAATAATGATAAATATAATTCATATTGTTCATTATATTTATTTATAATTATTACACTTATCATTTTAAAAAAATTTTTATCTCTTAATGTTTTTTTCCTCCACTCGTATTAAGAATACAAATAATGCATATCTTGAAAGCAAGAAGTAATTATTCAACAGCTGAATATTTAGATATTCAACAAAACTATATCATATTCAGCAAAATGAATAGGCTGAATATACTGTAAATTGACACTAACTACTCTGTGTATTTAACAGAAAGCACTTAAATTTGTATTGTCTTATGTTAAAAAGATTATTAAGAAGATTTAAAAAAATATTAAAAAGATTTTTCTTTAAAAGATGTCTAATGTACAAAACTGCTAATGTTTATCTTTAAAAATGTCTAATTTTTAGTATAATCTATACCAGTGGTGCGCAAACTTTTTTCGACCGTGATCCCTTTTGTAGAGAGAAAATTTTTGGCGACCCCTAGAGATAAATGTTCACAAATACGATGTATATTTCGAGCATTTCTTTCGTTTCATCGAATAAAAACATCATCATATTTGACTCATATTAATTTTATTTATAATTTTAAGAAAATACTTTTTGTATAACACAAAACAATCTCATCGATGTTTGGATGTATGTTGCTAATTGCAATTCGCATATCATCTTTAGGTTTTAAACGCGAGTGGTATTTAGTTTTTATTGAAACTAGTTTGCTAAATCCAGTTTCACATAAATACGTTGATGCAAATTGTATTAACACTCTGATGGCATTCTTGCATAAAACGGGCTATTGTTTTTCTACGGATAGCCAAAATGTTTGGCAAGGCTGAGTCTTAAATTGATTTCGAAGAGTATAGTCACTAATCAGATCTATCAATTGCTCTTTCTCACTAATTTGAAGCGTTGAACTGCATATGTCAAAGGAAAATGGATCACGAATCCAACCAAGATCGTTTTCAGGAAAATCCTCGAATCTTCTCGAAAAATTTTTCGTTAACTTTTCAATGTGATTGGAAATTATGTTTTTAAATGTAAATATATCTATATTATTTTCCTTGATAAAATCGTTAAAGCAAGGGAACATGTTGGTGTTGTTTTTATTCAGTTCAGTTTGCCAGAGACTAAACTTATTCTTAAAAGCTTGAATTTTACTGGCTGTAGTTATGATAGTTGAATTCTCACTCTGCAAGCTCAAATTTAAGTCGTTAAGTTTTTCGAAAATATCAACTAAATAGCTCAGCTTCCCTAGCCAAACTTCATTGATATAATAATTTGCCAATCTATGTTTCTTTTCGATTTAGAACATGTACACTTCATTTCTCAAATCAAATATCCGTCGTAGTATTTTCCCACGTGAAAGCCATCTGACTTTGATGTGTAACAGTAATTTCTCATACGTTGAGCCCATCTCATTGCAAAGTATTGAAAAGAGACGGCTGTTGTGGCTGTTGCATTTAATGTAGTTAATTGAACTAACAGCGTCTTGTAATACGTTGTGCACCTCTTCATCCATATCTTTTGCAACAAGAGCTTTCCGATGAATCATACAGTGATTAAATACCATATGAGGTGCCACCTTCTGAATTAAGCCTCTGAGCCCTTTATTCGAACCTGTTAATGCTGCAGCACCATCAGTACAAACCGCAACACAGTTTGCCCAGGTAAGGGACTTTGTTTCAAAATATTCATTTATTACTTCGAATATTTTTTCTCCAGTTGTTTTTCCTTCCAAATTTTTGCAACATAAAAACGTTTCTGTTATATCTTCATTAAAAATAAACCTAACGTAAATAATTAGTTGTGACATTTTAGTAATATTGGTAGTCTCGTCCAGTTGTAAAGCAAATACAGATGAATTTTGTATGCGTTTTATGACTTCTGACTCGATATTTCGTGACATTTCGGAAATCCAATTGCAATTAAACAGTGAGTGATGGCGATTCACTCTTTATATGTACACTGTATGGTATGCAGCATGCAGGGATAATGCATTTCATAAAAATTTTGGCGACCCCCAAAAACTTCTGGCGACCCCTAGTTTGCGCACCACTGATCTATACTATACACTAAATTTGGTTATAAATAAATTTCTTAATAATATCACTGCAGATTTTCAATAACACATGAAAATGAATACATAATATTACAAAAGATGTGAGTTTTCAAAAGTACAAGATTTTGGTTACTATTCAAAATATAAGTGTTTCTTCAAAATTTTAAATTTTTTTTTCTAGAACATATTTAGAAACACTATCCTTTAAAAAATATATAAATTTTATGTATTAATTAAATTTAACATATGAATATAGGTTTTTGACATTTTCGACATTTTTGACAATGAGGTTTTTGACATGACGGTTTAAACCATGGTTTAAACTGTCAAAAACTGTCACATGTCAAAAACCTGCCAACCCTGGCAGTGGCATAATAAAAAGGTCTAAAAAAGTGGAAAATTTTTGAGAAAAAAAAAAGAAAAAAAAAAGCTAGATAGAAACCAAAATAAAAAATGTTCTAAATTTTTAAACGAAAGATTTAACGAAAAAAAAATTTAATTTTAACTTTTTTACATCCCTGAATTTTAGAAAAAAGTTACCATAAAAGAGTAACGTTCATTAGAAACGCTCTTTAAAAATTGCTGTCATAATAAAAACGATAATAGAAAAAATACTAAAAATGAAAAGTAAAACAGGAAAAAATCGTTACTTGGCTCGTAAATATAACTTTAACGTTGAGAATATCAGTTTTCTATGTTACCAGTTATCTATCCAACCGTGCAAGAAATAAAAGAATTAAGTCAATTAGAAAGGCTCCGCTAATATGTTTCGCTTTAGTTAAAACAGAAAAACAAGCATAAACAAAAAAAAAATCTCTATTTCTTAAACTATGTGTTGAAAAACCAATGAAATTGACTTGCTTGAATATAAGTTTAAAAAAAATCAGCATTACAAAACTGATGGTTCAGTATAAAGTAATCTAGTTTCAATTCAAATTTCACTTTTCTATGTGCCTTTCAGAACATAAATTGAAAAGTTTTAGACTAAACTATTTCTTATAATATATAGTATAAAATATGATTTTAGATTCTTATTTATTAAATCACAATACTTCAAAATAAAATTTCCACACAGAAAAAAACTTTGGTGAAAAATAATTTCCCAAATAATATTTTGCCTAATATTTGGCAAAAATGGGGGAAATCGAATTGTGGACGAGTATTCATTACATACTTAAGATACATATTGTTTTCACACATTTTTCTTAATGAATTCTTTTAATTTTCAATTAGTAAATGCACAATCCTAGATCTCAAAATGCAAAGGTTAGTAAAATGTTTTTGTAAGATGATGGACGTACAACTAGCACTAGGTGATAAATCGAAAAATATCAATGTTATGCAATCATCGGCATATTTTTTGGATATCGAAAATTGAGATCTAATGAGATGAGTCCGATGACTATCGATGAATCTTCAACATCAATGATTTCAAGCGTGTGCAAAGAGCACTTCTCTTGAATGTGACATCAATGGCCGCAAGTTTGTGCAAAGAGCATTTTCCTTTGATCATAAACGAACAGTGAGAGTTGCACTGATGATCGTTGTCTTTCCAGTGTTTTGACTAATGTTGCTGACAGTAATCTGATAAATGTTTTTTTTAAGTAAATACATGTTATACAACCTCTAAAACAACAGTATAGTTATAATTATGACTAAATTAAAAATATTTAATATTGAAATAACTGATCTTCGAAACCTTGAATTTTTGATATCACAAAATATTTACTATCTCTCCTATAATTTTATCAACGTTTTCTTACACACATAAAATAAATAAAAAGTTAATAGCAACTCAGCATTTTTAGCAGTAGCAAATAGGAGAACAAAAATACATATAAATCTTTTAAAATGAATTTAATCCTCCTAAAAATAGTTGCAAGTGGGGGACGACCCCTGTAATATAAATGAAAATAAATAACATTTAGAATACGGTTTTCTTTTTTAATAAGAGAGCATCTGTAAACATAAAATACGCGGATATGTGGAAGCAATCATAAAATTATGTTATGAAGAAGGAATCGGATTGATAGTAACAGTTATAAAAATATTATATACGACAATTTCAAATAAATAACTAATAATTTTTTTTTAAATATGGAGAACTCAAACTTACATGTTTTATCAGGAGACGTCTTCTCGCCGGGAGGATCAGTGTTTTCTTCATTGTCATCATTAGCTTTTTTTGTTGAAGTTCGCTTTGCTTTTCCTCCTCGACGACCTCTTCCCCGTCCTTTACCTTTCAGTTTCAATGAAATATTTTTACGCACTCCCTGTGTTTGAGCTGATCCAACATTTGTGTCTGAATATTCTAAATCATCAGCTACGATATAATGTAAACAATGATAAAGCACAGAGAAACAGTGGGCATTTTTAAGAATAATAAATGAAAGACAAATAAATATGAAAAATAATAGAATGTTATTAAACAACTTATTCGCCAAAATTTTTCATACAGCATGGGAATTTAATTACGAAAGATTCTTTAAAAATTACAGTACACATTTTACTCATACTTACTTTCATCCGCCATCTTTCCTTTTAAAATATTTATATATTACAGTTGGCGGTTACGTATAAAATTTCACAATTGAGTTTGCTGTGAACTAATTATTCGTGCGATTCACTCAGAAACCTGAAATCACTAAAAATATTTTATTTTTAAAAACGAAAAAAAGAGAAACTCTCCTTAAGCGAATAAATTTCTTTAAAATCAAATTGCAGGTAAAGAATTATCACAAGCCATCAAATTTTTCACGTTTGTTCCGCATCTACAGTTTGCACTCAATTTTCAGTTTTCGGTTTAAAATTTATAAGAGCATACTTGTAGTTCCAACTCGTTCAGTTTTATTAGTTTTTTTCAGTGCAAATAACGTACAACTTAAAATTTCTTCTGCTAGTACCTAATAGCTGTTTACATTTTTTTCTTCTTTTCTTAACATCATGAAATCATGGAAGTAAGTTTGAATAATTTGAATTTTCGTTTCATAACATTTTAAAAGTAAAGTATTATATTTATTTATAACTTTTAAAAAACTGTCATATTATACTTTCTCTTGCATCACTCATTTTTCTCTTATTATAATGTATTGTATATCCTCGTATTTGATTATAATAATGAATAGCTTTTCAGCCTAATGATTAGTAACGGTTTTTATTTTGTGTCCTATTTTAATTTTTAACTACTTTCTTATAAATTGAATCAATATTTTAATTGTTGTTGTGCTAGTGCTAATAAATAGAGACAAGTGAGTTGATTAAACTCCGTTTCGTATGCAATTTTCAAGAATGAAGAGTCAAATAAATAAAAAAAGAAAAAAAAAACAAATCATATTTTACAAAGAACAAAATTTCTGCTTCGCCATATTAAAGTTTACAATGTTTCGGGGTTTACAATTGTGTATACTTTTCATTTTGGTAATTTTCTTTTCATTTTGGTAATTTTTTTTTTCTTGCAGAAAACAGAAAAAATAACTTAAAATTGGGTTTTTTTTTTCTGTGACTCTGCTACATTGTGAAAAGTAAAGGTCCTTAGGTCTCAGTTTCCAAATTCCTATTTTATAAAAGCGAGTTTCACTTTAAAACATGAATTCTCCACCTTTTCATTCATGTATTAATGTATACATTTATTATTATTCTATTAATTGGGGGACAAAACAAACAATTTGAATTCAGGTCAATATTTGAACAATCACGGGGGATATTTCCATATCCTGATCTGTCGCGCCAACTACAATTGCCAAGGCGCCAAAAGATTTTTTAAAAAAAAGGGACATATAGATGATGTTTTTTTTGGTTTCACGTGGGCCACTGCCCGGAAGTTTCCAAGACTTGGTGACTATTCTGCCACAGAACACAATACGGAAATCTCCCGCAATCAAGCTTAAAACTTAACTAATAATTAGCATTGTGGAAAAGTGGCGATATTTTAATAAGTAACTTAGTAACGAAGAATTTAGTGTACATATATATTTAAAATTTAGGAAATATCTTACATCAATAATTCTGCTGCCATTGTCATTTTTTTTCGCGTTATAAAATTACTCTTCCCAGTGGGCCTGTTACAGCTTATTTTTTGCATTCTACACTGTAACCCTTTGAAATTTCAAAGTGCAATTCAATTTTACAGTCTTTTTTTAATACTGTCTTTTTTTGAAGCATTTTTATACTTTGCGTGTTTCATTCATTTACTCTATTGGTTGAAGATCAATGATAATGTAACATTCGCTTCCTTCAACACCAATTAAACAACTCAGCATCCTTGCAAGTTAACTTTATAGGAAAAAAATCTGTAACCATGTATTTATTTAATTAAGTTAAAATAATCTTAGTATTTCATAATTTTAATCACAAATAACCAAACATGTTTTTTTTTTTTTACTTGCTTAAATTATTTTTGCAAGTAAAAAAAAAAATTATAAATGCAATTTAAAATCGTGTATTTCCACATTGGTACTCATGTCAAAATATTTACCAAATTTTTACAATTTCTGTTCAGTTACATGAGAAAGACCAAAAAATAAATGAATACATAAACAAAATAATAATAATAATAGAATAAGCAAGCTTGCAACCAGTCCAATTTTTGAGGGGAACAAGAATAAATTACACAGCCACAATAGTTTTCAAAATTTCGCTCATCAAAAAAAAATTTTTTAATGTACCAAATACCTGTTGAGCGATTAATTATTTTTA
Source organism: Parasteatoda tepidariorum (assembly GCF_982258835.1). Lineage (NCBI taxonomy): Eukaryota > Metazoa > Arthropoda > Arachnida > Araneae > Theridiidae > Parasteatoda > Parasteatoda tepidariorum. The sequence continues at coordinate 74,400,456 of NC_141763.1, read as the reverse complement.
TCTCATTCTTGTTTTTAACTTTAAGAAATTAAAATTGATGATAATTTGCAAAATTTTTCTTTATTTGCATGGAATATTGAGAAGGACTTTAGAGGTTTTTAATTATTAGGGAGGGGGATAAACCAACCTTTTCTGCAAGCAAGTACCGATATGAAAATATCTCCAAAAAGTTTTTAATGACTATTTTTATTATAGTAAAGTATTATTTGACATAATTGTATATTAGGAGATTAAGCAAGGCATGTTTTTGAAAGTTCAACTATTCGGAAAAAAATATTATTTCCATTTTCCATTGATGTCATTGATTTTGGCTAATACACAACAGTCAAGATTTAACATAATCAAGTAATTTTTATGATGATTTAACACTTTAGTATGTATCTTAATTTTTTAAAAATCCAATTTACATTTATAGTTAACCGTTATATTTAAGTGCGAGCAAAAAACTCCGAATGCTACTCATTTTTGTTAAAAGGAAGAAAAATCTACACAAAATTCTTTCTTTTATAATTTTAGGTAAAAAAAAACTTCCGAAGCAAAGCCATGTTAATTCATTATTTATTATTTTTTTTATTAAAGTATTGCTTTGATCTTATTTAGTAACTTTTTTGTATTTTTAGGGTAAATAGCTATAAAACTGAGAATTAAAAGGATTCATTTGACCATGACAAGGACATTGTTTTTATCTAGTAAGTATTAATTTGTATAATACCTATACTTATTTCTAAATCTTTATTTAAAAAAATTTGGGAATGCTCAGTCTGGTCGAGTGAAATGAATTATGTTTTATATTTTCGGGGCCGGGATAGCCTGGTCGGTAAGGCGCTGGGCCCATGTCCAAGAGTTTGTGGGTTCGAACCCCGTCGCCCGAAGACTCCCCGTGTAGTAAAGTGACTGATGCACGTTAAATCTGTCGAGTCGCAAAAGTCCTCCATCTCCCCATAACAAATTAAAACCTCTGGGGGTACTGAATTGGGGATCGATCGTTCTCTGATTCAGGTCAAAATTACGATCTGTGGGTGAATGAATGGGTCCGTCCTATAAACGGGTGCGACGTATGGTGTGGCAGAAGTCGAATTCTTGACCATAGATGGCGCCACTGAAAAAAAGAAACGCACACTCTGTCTTAAATTTGCTAGGTTTCACCAAGCAGGCTTGCTAATACGGCAAGTAGCATTAGAAACAACAAAAAAATTTCATATTAAATTCTTTTTAGGGCATTCTTCAAATAGAAGATAAAGAAGAAGTGTCCCAGCTTTAAAATAGACTATTTAGCTTTAATAAAGGAAAATTTAAAAAGGTGCCAATTTAAATTTTTTTTATTAGAGCTTATGATGAATTTTTAATAAATATTTTAATTTAAACATACTCAATTTCATATATTTTTGTGGCCTCAAACATAAAGTAGCTTTTTAATTATTGAATTACAATTTTATTGGAGAGTTCTAAGTCCATCGACATTTACGATGAGCTGATCATCAGCGATTTTTCTGTATCATAACATGTAAAAAAGGTTTCTGTCTAGATAGACAAATAGCATAAATCATTCATAGGTATCTTTTAGTTATACTTTATAATCGCAAACCTTGAAACATGAGGCTTATTGTTACTTAGAATTTAATGTTATGTAGATCATTTCTCATATCATTAAACTTAGCTACTGAGCATGGTAATGTATGGTTACAGATTGATATTAATGCTTAAAAATAATTTTTAAATCAAAATACTTTAAAACTCAAAAATATGTACTACATTTATTTGTTTTCTGCAAAATATTGATTGTGGAGAAAATTTTGTCTCTTGAAGTGATAAAGTGGCTAAATTTATCATGCTTTTATTGCATTCTTATTTTTTGTTGAGTCTTAGTCTTAATTACTATGTAAATTTTGTAATGTAGCATTATAAATAAAGAAAAAATAAAATTAATTATATCACTTCACTTTTTTCAGCTTCAATTTTTTTCTGTTCTCTGGCATTTTCATTAAGCCATGCCTACAGAAATATAAATAGCAATGCAGATGATACCAGTTCTTCCTTGCAGATTCAACCAATGGTGAGTGCTACTTTTCACTATTGGCATGACATTTTGATAGATTTATATTAAATTGCCCACTACATTTAAAAAAAAAAAATCAACAAAATAATGGATTCTCCGAGTTTTTCAGCCTTTCTGAATAATGTCTCAAATTTAAATGAAGATTTTTCTTTTGTTACTTCGACTCCTGTTGCAAAAAAGAGACTAAAGAGAACTTATGATGACTTAGAACAGCTTAATCCCTGCAATATAACTTGTGAGTTCATGGATGGTGGAGATTTTTCTGAATATTTGAAACCACTGGATGAATCAAGTGAAAAAGTGGAAGAAAATAAAGAGGTAGAACCCATCAATGTTATACAAAATAGTTCCTGTCCATTGTTTCCTGATGATTCATTGACACTAAAAGAAAAAGAGGATCTGAACAATTCAAATACATTTTTTCTTTCACAGTCTAAATTTCCAAAAGGACTCCCACAGACTTCAGTTCTCTCTAGTTCTAGAAATTACCCTACTTCTAGTGAAAGTATATCTTCTCGTATTATTCAGAAATTAAAACACAATGTTTCTTCTAGTCCTAAGTCACCATTTTCAAGACAATTAAAACGAACTAGTCTTTTATTTGCTTTAAATGAAGCTCAAAAGTTACATGAACAGCTTTCACAGACATCTGTTGGACCCTTTTTTGGTTTGCCATCGAAAATGATATCTCTACTAAAGTCTCACAAAGGTATTGAAGAATTGTATACTTGGCAAAATGAATGTTTGATGTTGCCAGCTGTAAAACAGAAAAGAAATCTTATTTATTCTTTACCTACTAGTGGAGGTAAAACTTTAGTTGCTGAAATTCTTATTATTAGAGAATTATTATGCTACTTCAAAGATGCTATTTTAGTTTTGCCTTATATATCACTAGTTCAAGAGAAAGTTCGTGGCTTAGCACCATTTGCAGTAGATTTGGATTTTGTGATTGAAGAATGTGCTGGTATTAAAGGGACTATTCCACCTCGAAGACGCCGAAAAAGACACACTCTGTATATTTGCACAATAGAGAAAGCTCATTCCCTTGTTAACTCAATGATTGAGGACAAGCGAATGGGTGAAATTGGTCTTGTAGTTGTTGATGAGCTTCATATGATTGGAGAGAAAGGTGGTCGAGGAGCTGTGCTCGAAAGTTTGTTAACTAAAGTTCTTTTCACTTCTAAGACTACACAAATAATTGGAATGAGCGCTACGCTCAGCAACATGTCCGATCTCCAATCTTTCCTCAATGCTGATATTTATGAAAAAGATTTTAGACCTATTGAATTGAAGGAATTTGTCAAAATTGGCAATGAACTGTATGAAATGGTTGACAAACGAGCTGAGGAATGGCGCCTGGCTCGTACATTAGATTTTGGATATTCAAAGGAAATGTTGTGCCGTGATCCAGATATGGTAACTGGTTTAATAATGGAAGTTATACCAAAAAATTCCTGTTTGGTATTTTGCCCCACAAAAAAACATTGTGAAAATGTAGCTAGGACCATTTGTCAACTAATGCCGGATCACATGACTGATCACAAAAAAGAAGAGAGGGAAGCTCTAATAAAAACATTGATTGAAGATGGCAATGGAAATATTTGTGATATCTTAAAACTATGTTTAAAATATGGGGTTGCTTATCATCACAGTGGACTTACAATGGATGAACGTAAATTAATTGAAGAATCTTATCTTAATGGAACACTTTGCTGTTTAACTTGCACTTCAACATTAGCTGCTGGTGTGAATTTACCTGCTAAAAGAGTTATTCTTCGAGCTCCTTATGTGGGTTCTGAGTTTATCACTTATAGTCGGTATAAACAAATGATAGGCAGAGCTGGAAGGGCAGGAATTGATAGTTCAGGTGAAAGTATATTAATTATTAAACCTTGTGATAAGCTGAATGTTGGTAAACTTCTAACATCTGATATGGATCTGTGTCAAAGTAATTACATTACTGAACCTCAACTTTTAGACATACTTCTATTGAGTTTAGTAGGTTTAAATATTGCCACAACTGTAAAAGAAGTTTATTCTTTTATGGGTCATACCTTAGCATCAATTCAAAACAAAAAAGTTGGCTGTACCCCTAGTACAATTTTTGAAGAGAACATGCAAAACTTATGTGAACATGGGATGTTGCTATGTAAGGAGGATAATGCAGGGGAGAAAAAATTTTGTATTACTGATTTGGGGAAAGCTTCTTTTCGTGGAGGTGTGAATGTTTCAACAATGGAAGAGTTTGTAAAGAGACTGCGTGGGGGATTAAATGGTTTGGCTTTGCATTCCCATTTGCATTTATTATATCTTGTGACGCCTGCAGAATACTCATCATCAATAACCTTTGCCCCTGATATATTTTTTCAAAAGTATTCTAAATTAAGTGCTGTAGATATTGTTGCTGCTGAACAAATTGGCATAACAGAACGGATGGTTATGCTTATGGCTAGTGGACGCTCATTAGGCAAAAAACAAACTGTTATGCATCATTTTTATATTACTTTAATCTTGTATGATTTGTGGAATCAAGAGACTATATGGTCAGTGTCCCAAAAATACCAGGTGCATCGTGGTGTTATTCAAAATTTGCTCAATAGCACTACTGCCTTAGCTGGTACATTGAGTAATTTTTGTAAAGAGCTTAAAGAATTTTGGGCTTACCAACAATTGTTGCCAGATTTTGTTAAAATGTTATCTTACTGTGTCACAATGGAGTTGATACCTCTCATGGAGCTGCCGGCTGTCAAGCGTGGAAGAGCTAAGCAACTGTATGTGGCTGGTTTTAAAACGCTGGCAGATGTGGCTAGAGCTCATCCTAGAGACTTAGTTGACAAATTGATGCACATGAATTATAAAACTGCTAATCAAATTATTTCTGCTGCCAAAATGATTATTATGGAGAAAGCTGAAGCTTTGCAAGAAGAGGCTGAGAACCTAATGGAAGAGTTTGATAAAAACTTCTCATTACTAACAGAAGTTAGTTAGGTGCCATAACACATATATTTTGTTATTTTTTGAAAATCCATTTAATGAAACTTTGTTATCTGAGTTATAAGAGAATTCATATTTTTCATGAAATCTTCTGCTACTAATCATAAACAAGTTAAAGTTTTTTGCATATTGTATCTAGAATTCATTCCAAAGATTTATGTGCTATGATTAAGGCCATCACTTTTATAATTAGGATGGAAATTGTATCTGCTGCTAAAATAATTATTGTGAAGAAAAGAAAAGCTTAAACAGTAAAAGAAAAATTCACTAAAGCTTACTATCAAAACTTAGCAACAAAAAAAGCAGTGCTTTATTTTGTTTTATACTTAAATGTTTTGAATTCGTTTGATAAAGTATTTTTCCAAGAAAATTTGTTATGTTTCAAAATTTTCATTTTATTTTCAAAATTATATGTTGATTAGGTTTATAATCTACAAAAATGTAGCTCTTTATTTTAAATCTTCTTTGCCAGTTCCTTACTTCACTATTAATGAAAAGTTTAGAATTGCAAACGTTACTAATAACTTGGAGAAACAATATTTTATTGGTTATCAGAAAAATTATTTTAAGCTTTAGAAAAGCTATAATTTTGAAAATAGAATGTTACTTATTTTGAGTTAGAAAATGGTTGTTAGTTCCATGTTGTTTGAGTTATGTATATAAAATTTCTGATTTTGAGGAAATATAATTGTTTATAGTTTTATTTTGCAAGTAAAAACTAATGTGACAAAAAAAAATTTAAAATTAAAAAAAAAAGTTCATATTTGATATGATATTGTAGTTATTCACTTTGTCTTCCTCCGCAGAAGTTCAATTTTAAAGATTAAGTTATGATTTTTATTTCAGTTAGCAGTTTAAGCATTCCTTTATTACTATAGCAATGGATAACATTGCTCATTTTGTTGAATTATTGTATAAGGGAAGTCTCCATTTTTTGCATGTAACAAAATTATTAATAGGTTAAGATTTATATTTTTCATTTCAAAAAATATATTTAATTTATTATAGAACATATTGTTGTAAAATTTGATTTGTTTAGTTCTTATTTGGCTCTGAAATTTTTTTTTGTAATTGAGGTTTCTTATAAAAATAAAAGTGAGAAGAAAGATGCCATGGCAAGCCAATTATTACATCCGAGATGCTCACCCATTTTTAGATAGCTGCCACAATATATTAAAAATTACAAAATTGAGAGTCAATTTTAACAAAAATCTATAATCATACATCTGAAGGATGAATTTTATTTTTATTTGAAAATACTATGGCTATAACGTAATTTTTTTAAAATTAAATAAATAATAAAATAAAAATTAAAATAATGTAATAAAAATAATTTGATGTAATCAAATTATAACAATGAATATTAAGAGTATTAAGTCAACTATGACAAAAATCAATAATCATACATCTGACAGATGAATTTCATTTTTATTTGAAAATACTATGGCTATAACGTAATTTTTTTAAAATTAAATAAATAATAAAATAAAAATTAAAATAATGTAATAAAAATAATTTAATGTAATCAAATTATAACAATGAATATTAAGACTACTGAGTCAACTATAACAAAAATCAATAATCATACATATGAAGGATGAATTTCATTTTTATTTGAAAGTACTATGTCTGAAATGTAATTCTTTTTACTCAAGTATATTTAATAAAAATTATAAAAATGTAATAAAAATTATTCTATGTAAACAAATTATAACAATGAATATATCGGTATACAGGAGGGGGGAATGGGAAATAAGAATTTTCACTAATTCTAACTTGTTCACTAATTTGCCACAGAGCACAATAGATTTCCTTTTTTTTTTTTTTTTTTTTCTTTACTTATTCTCACATATTTACATCTAGTAATGTAGGACAATTAAGGGGTCACTTTTGATCCATGAGTTGTAACTCATGCATTATTATACTACAGTAACAGAAAACAACCAGGGGTTTGTCTAGATTTTTCTGAGAGGTACCTATTTTGTGAAAATTTAGACATAATTTGTGAAAAATTAAAATTTATAGTAAAAAATCAACACAAAAAATGTAGTAAAAGTATGGATTTGTCATTTCTTACGGGATGCAAAAATAAAAATTTAAGAAAAAGTATTTTGTGAAATTTTCCTAAAGTTGAATTTGAGAAGGTACCGCTAAACGGTAGTAAATTTGGTCTGGACGGACACCTGACAACAGATTATATTATGAATTATATTTTAATGAAGAAAAACCAAGAAAAATGTATACTTAAAAAAAGAAGAAATAAATTACTTAACTATAACTTATTCGTTAAATTGAATTTTGGACTGTTTAAATACTAGGAATGGTTTACTCATTTTTCATTATAGAATGTATTTGTTAAAGACTAGAATTTCAATTTCTCAAAAGAAATTTATTGACTGTATTGTTCTGTAATATCTGTCATTCATATAATTTTCTGGTGTTATGTTTGTTTATCTTTTATGTTAAAATATATCTAAATCAATATTGTTTTTACAAATTAAAAAATAAAAAAAGAATGATGAATGCTATAAATTTTATTATTTATGTAGTTTTGCATCACTTTTTTAAAAATTCGGCATGTCGTGAAGAAGAATTGGTTTTCCAGTGCATTTGTAGAAATTGTTAAAACATCAAAAAAAAAAAAAAAAAAAAAAAATGAAAATTCTCTGAAATGTATGATATGAGGTTTTTAAATAAAAAGACTTTCATCCGTCTTTGAAATTTTTCTACGAAAAAAAAATATATGTAACGTTTCATAACAATACAATAAATGAAGTTCTTTAAAATAAAATCAAAATTGAGAAATGTTAAAATCATTGTATATAACACACTCAGTTTTAATATCTACATTTTTAAGTAATGTGTAGTTTAAAGTTGAGACCCTTAGGTATTATTATGGGATATATTGGAATGGGTACTATTTGCTATGTTTTACTTTAATATGAATTTTAACTCTCAATATCATTTTGAAACACAGTTTGTGATATCTTGATTTTGTATTTAAATTAAAAAATCTGATTTGTTTTATTGAAATCAGAATTTTTCATTGAAATTGGACGATTTAATTAATTTGTAATATGCATTAAGAACTTAAGCTTATAATCAGTTAAATTTAAATTTTTTAAATCTAATTATACAATATTTTTGTTTTTCAGTTCTTATTCAGTAACAGCATTAAAAATCATTTCCATAAATCATGGAAATGTGTGATTCAAAATTATTACTTATGGAAGAAAAATATGTATCGTTACTAACTGTAGGAAAACAGGTTAAACTGAACAAATCACAAAATTTATTTCACATGTTATTTTTTTTCAAACCTTTTAAGTAACAAAATAAATTGTATTGTCTTTTACCTTGCTTCAATTGCACTTTGACAAATATTTCTATATAGAATAACTTCATTAATTTATTAAAAAAATATAGGTAATCTGAATTTAACTTTAAACAGTTTTTTTATACCCAAGAAAAATGTGAATCAGAAAGATTTTTTCTACATTAAAATAATTGCAGGGTTCGTAGTAATCCTGATTTTTCCTGGTGAAAAATATTTTATCCTTCATTGTCCTGAGATTCCTAATTTCTGTATGTCTAAAGAACATGTTTCAATAAATATAAATGCGGATTTTAAAGCAATCGATTTAAAGAAGCAAATTTGTATTTTCAATGCCATTTTATTTTAAGAAATCATGTTGATAAAAATGCCAAAATTCGATAGTTCAAACTTGAAGACCATCCACATGTCCTTATCCACAGGTTTCATTTTCAAACTTATTTCGCAATTTCGTCATCTTGTGAAAAAGTAAACTTGTTACAATTTTAAGTTATCGAATTTTTATGATGAATTCTGGGGTCGAACGCGTATTTATTATTTTCAGCAAATGCAGTAATAAATCTCTTGGAATGGAATTCTGTACTTTCAAAATTATTGATTCATGTCTTTCATCTGATTTTAAAAAAGATCGATTCTAATCAGCAATACCGTTATCACATCGTAGAAATTTTGAACACTGAGTTTAAGAACCATCCACTAAAATACTTCTATACTTACATGCTAAGAGGCACAGAATGTTTACTATGTTTTAATTAGGAATTATTGAAACCCAACTTTGAAATTATTTGGTTTAGAAACTCTTGAACTTGATTACTAAATTAGATAAATCTTGGAATGAGGGAATATTAACTAATTTATTTAATATCTGTTCCTTTTTAAGGTGACAGTATTATAAATATTTTCTATATTTAATGTGCTCAAATTATTATGAATTGTTCAGTGTTCCAATTATAAAAATGTGAGAGAAAAAAAAACTTTATATTTTAAGCTAAGTAATTCTGAAGAAATTAATAATAAATATTTTAATAATTTTTTGTGATAAAATTTGACTTTATGTACTTAAAGTAGAGCAAATTATTATTTTTTTCCTCAGTTTCTCGTTTTTTTTTTTTTATTTTTTTTTAAAACATATTTTTTCTTTTTATTATAACCATTGTTGAACAGCAAACCCAATTTTTGGGTTTCCGACTACTAGTGTTCAACTGCGTATCCTGGGTAATTTTGAAGCCAATCCAGAAGACAAGGGAACTCCTTGTACTCCTTGTCCTCCAAGGTCAAGTACTGGGACAAACTTTGCTTTCATGGAGGACTTTTTGATGGAGCTAACCGCATTTGCGTTACATGGAAAGGAAGATCACGAGAACCTCCCACGATTAGCCAGACGGCAAGGGGACTCTAACTCATTATCCGTCTACCACTGAGGATATTTTACGTCAGCATTCTGGTTGGTGCAAGCCGGATGCGGAATTCGTATCTACCAACCATCGCTGGGATTCGAACCCGGATCCCTCATTGGAAGGTGAACGCTCTATCCTCTGAGCCATCGCGGCTCAAAAAATATATCTGTAGCCAGATGACGGCTACAGATATATTTTTTGACGACTACAAAACGGTATATCCGCTTTTACTTACCAGGTTTTGAACATGAGACCTACCGCATGTCAGGCGGATGTGATAACCACTACACCATAGGATGTGAACCACTACACAACCTCGTTTTTTTAATTTTTTTTATTTTTATATAGTCTTTGTTATGTCTTCAGCTAAATATAAAACAAAACAAAAAAATTTTTTTTTTTCTTTAGCGCGCTACAAAGCAAAGTTGGTAGGATTTTTATTACCATTTATCATCATGTTTTTGAAGGGAAAAAATTCGTATTCTATAACTACATTTTACTATTTATAAAAGAAACTGCATTAAAATATCCCTTTGTTCTTAGTTTGCATTCTGAAAAAAATAACAAATTCTTTCTTTTTTCAATTTAGTAAATTTAAATCAACGAAGCCTTCTTAAAAACTCCATGATCCAATGACTAGGGGGAGAAATAAAATAAACGCTTGATTTATTTATTTATTTATTTTTTTAATGTTTGTCTATGTCTCCAGAATTACATACGTCTATGTACTCTCCAAAATTACGTAATATCATAAATATCTTATGATGTACAGTAGATTTGAGCTCAGATATTCTATAATTTATTTTTTAATATTAAAAACATTTATTTGTTTGAAAATATTGCCTCGCAGAATAAGCCGTAGTAAGCAGTTGTATACTTTTTAACCCGAGGTAGAGCAGGTCAAAAGCTAAAGATTGTTTTACATTTATATTAAAAACTCCGTCCATTAAAAAAAAATATATGTCGCACTTTTAAAGTACTCGAAGATTCTGAACAAATTAAAACACATTGTATATTGTGAAATAATGCTAGAAATAACGGTACCGTAGAACCTCTTCTATCTGACTTTCCGCCTCACTAAATTAAAAATTACTTGATGAGATTGCTTATCTCTTTAATCGATTTTTTTAAAATAATTATTGTGATTCTCCCTAATTGTCATTAACGCTAATCGTGTGCGATTCTTATATTATGGCGTGTGACTCAAAGAACGCGTAGGAAAGTCAGGCAAAGCATGATGGGCATAGCCTCATAAAACTGTTTCGTTTTCACTGTAAACTTTGCCTCCTAAATCTTTATGGATGGTGTTTTCTACACTAGGGAACGCTGCAAGCTCCATACCGCCTATACTTCCGGGTTACTGTTTCCGGTGTATTTTCACAACGTGATCATTGTGTTTTGGGATTCTTGCAAACGTGGTATTTGATTACTTATAACTTGTGTTTACAATGCTAACAATAATTGTGTTTACAATGCTAAAGGTGCTAACACTAACGTAAGATGGCGCACAGCTTGCAACAAGAACAAACAGTAATAAACAAATGGAAAGAGGCCAAATCAGGACTGCCAAAAAAGCGAGTTATTCAAAATCTAGCAACCATGTCACTTTTTTTAACAATATATCTATAAATAACTCAAACAAATTTTCATTTCAAACTCACCAGAATTACTTAATAACATTAATATCTTATGAAATGCGGCAGATTTGAGCTCAGAAATTATCTAATTTACTTCTTTTATTGAAAACAAAATTATCCGTTTGAAAATAGCGCCTCGCAGAATAAGCTGTAGTAAACAGTTGCAAACTTTCTAACCGGAACTGCAGCAGGTATAGAGCTCGAGATTGTTATTGTTTACATTTATATTGAAAACACCATCCATAGCCGGAAAAATAGTTCAACCGGTTTTATTACATTATGAGTTTCTGTCTGAGGAAAAAGTGTTGATCCCTCATGCAGGTGGGGAAAACGATTTTTTTTTTCTTCCTGATAGTGAACGAAAGTGAGACAAATATAAACGTTTTGGCTTTAAGATTGGTTAGCTGTTAATTTTGCAACGTCCTAAAATGACAAAAATTACGCATTATCATTCCGATTTTTATGGATGGGTGATCGTGTAAAGCTAAGGGTGGTGGCGCTAGTGGTAAAATTGCTCTTTCGAGACTTCCGGGTTACTGCGTCCGATATATTTTTACGCCGCTGATTGAAAAAACGCGCCATCATATTATTGCATCATATCTTTTGCAGTATTTCACATGTACCGAGTTCTTTCTTTCAGCCTTTAAACTTCAGCATTATCATATTAATATTATAATCATTAGAATATTTTCTAATTAGGCTAACTTAAAAAGATATTTTTGGCGACATTTTATTCAAATGTAGCCAAATAAGGGATAAAATACGAAACATGGCAAACCTTAAGAATTATTCACAATGAGATATTAACTTTCCAAAATTTTTTTTGGCCTTACGACCTCTGAGAATCAATACATTTCTGAAAGCTCTTATGAATGGTACAATTATGTTTAGATTTGAACCCAAATTACAATAACAAAACTGCATAGAAAATTAGGCTTGTTCACACATCGCCTCGTAGTCATAACATAAGCGGAGGGATACACCGGAAATTTTCTAAATTTCTTCCGGTTTAAGGACGCTTGTTATTGTTTACATTAGTCTCTATATACTTTATACTATTATAAATCTCTTCAGTATTGTGATTCGCAATATATGAATCGCTCGCATTAAAACGCGCTATAATAAGATTTATTCTATAATTGAATGCGTGTCGTGATGTGAGATTCTTAAATCGCTTGAATATGAATCGCTATGTATACTTGAACACGTGATGTGCTATTCTTTAATTGCGTAAAAATAAATCATGTTGGGATGTGGGAATTGTTAGTACAAAATTATTATTATTATTTTTTAAAGAAAGATTTTATTTTAAAAGAAAACGACTTTATTTTTGGGTAAGATGTGTTCATCATTCAAATGCAAATTATTTTTGTTTTCGAATAATACTATTTTAAAATTAAAATCGTCTGCTGTCCTATTTTATACATCTTACATAAAAATGTTGTAGCTTTCACTAAAATACACAAAGAATTTTTTTTTTTTAAACTCATCGTAAGTCATTTCCTAATTAAAACCAGAATGAGACAGGAGAAGAAAAAAATGGCAGAATATTATTATGCTGTGTCGGGAATTCTCTAACGACGCCGTTTCTCCGACAGAAGACAATTAACATAAAAATACAATGAGAGAGGAAACTAACCGAAAACTTTCTCTTCTTATTCTTTTAAAAACCGTAAATACGCGAGCAAAAGTTTTTTTGCAATGACGTTAAAAAGACGCCGTAAAGATCTTCAGTCAGGCGTTTGAAAGGCCAATTATAACTAAGCATTTATTAACTTTTTCTCTTGAAATTGCTGCATCAGAATTTCAAAAAGGCATGTAACTATAAGGAAAATGCCATAGCACTATCATTTTTTAGCAAATCGTTAAGTAGGGAAATAGATTGGGTGCGAAAAGTGCCTAAAGCTGGAATTAGTCCTCTTTTTTTTTTATATTCTGAGCAATTTTTTGATGTTTTAATGCTTATTGTTCGAATTATTTAACGGCTTTTATTTCAAATGATGCAGCCTGGTACAAAAGAAAAAAGTAACGACCATGAAGTAATGATTCTGAAAATCTCCGAAGGATTTTGGCAATTATTTTAAAGTAGCCGTTTCGGATTTTTTGATGAGGGCAGTTCTTGAAGAAATTGTTGAATATTCGTTATTTTAAATGAGGCCTTTTACTTTTTCCTATTTGTTTTAACTTTGATTTTAATGCGTAAAAATTTGAAGTTATTGCCTGATATTTCTGTGTCTTTTGTACGGATTTAGGGGCTTTTGGGATATCTTAGATGAAATTATAGTTGGGGTTTTTAATTTTATTTCTTCGCAGTTTTTGAGTTTGGGGAAATGTTGGTTTTGTAACATCGGAATTTATTGCTTCACAATTTTTATGTTTGTTTTTACGTTCGTTTTGTGGATTGTAACAGTGGTAAATACTTGGAATTAAATGGTATTGAATCAAAAGTTATCGGTTTCGTAATGGCAGATTTTAGAATGTTTGGCGAATGCAATAATGCTTATGTGGTTAAATTACTAATTTGTGGCCCTGAAGCTGATTCGAAACTCTTTTGAGAATAAAAATGATTTCTAAAAAATTAGATTTTTATGTTTGAAAAATCCAAATAAAGTGACCATTTAAATACCACATATATTTTTTAAACTCAAATACTTATTTTTAATGAAAGCTACTCATTAAGCTGAATTAGTATCTCAATAGACGGTTTTCTTGAGGTGTTGATGGCAAATTTTTTTTATCCTCTTTCCTAAGGAATTGATTGAAAAAAGACAACGGTCCCCAAACACTGTTCCGTGGAACCCTAGGGTTCCGTGGGAAAGAAAAAGAGGTTCCGTGAGTTATTAGTTTTTATAACAAGTGATGAGTTTTAAAACCTCTGATCATATTTAAATGCAACCTATAATTTGTAATTTAACTGGCGCTTATAAAATATTGCATTATTTCCTATCGCACTTTTCGCATGAAAATAAAATGATTCTTTAATAAAGAAATGTGTTTCCCTAATAACAATTTTCAACCACAGTTTTCAGCTCTAAGTAAACCATATTTTATTCATTAATATGTTAACACAAAAAACATATTCATAACTAGACTAGATATAGAACAAGGACTGCAAATTTAACTGTCGGAAATAAGATCCAATTTAAGATTATTACTGTTAAAACTTTTGCTATCAGCTGGTGCTATCAGGCACCGTAGGCAAATGGTTAAAACGATGAAAAATCTTATTCCTCGAATTAAATATTTTAAAAATAGTTTTTTTATAGGTTATAACCTTCACAACTACTACTTACGTTTTTAATAGGGCTAAAGAGAATAGAAGGGCTAGTTCACTCCGCTCTTAGAGCTGAAACTACAATTTCCCTCCTCATGAAGTCACTGTGTCCACAGATCTCTGAGATCGCAAGCAAAGATATTATGATAACTTTGCATCTTTCTCTTTGTAAAAATAAGTTAGACTTTTTCTGGTTATTAGATTTCAAACTTTACGTAATTAACACATTATTTCCGTTCATAAACATAGTTCAAAAAAACTTTCTTGGCCATTATATTAAAAAAAATACCATTTTAAACTTATAAAAATGTTTTACTAGTTGGCGAAAATGACACTATAAATACTTTATTTTAAAAAGTTCAGTTTTAACTTTAATTATTAAGAAAAATGAAAGCATATATCGACACTTTTTTTTATCTACATATTCTTTTATAACAATAAGTTGAGTTAAATTTAGAATCCCTGATTTTAAAATATGCCGTTAATAGCAATTTGTTCATACTTAATCATTAGGAAACATCAACCTTAAACGCTAATTGCTGAAACAAAATAATAATTTAGGTTCATAATGACATTAGAAATTTTACAATTGTTTATAGATATTTAAATTTACGATGATATAATTTATAGATATTTAAATTTACGAGAATATAATTTTTTAAAAAAATCATAAATATTTAGAATGCCTACATTAAAAATATGTTATGAAATTAGGAGAATTCCAACTATATACTATATATTTTATTTATACTTTTTATTTACATTTTAATTTTCTTTGACTTTTTCCATTTTTTAAATTTTTTCACCTGCCTTTCTTTTTGAAGTAACGAGGCGGTTTCTATTTAGATAATGAATTTTTATAAAAGTTCTTAACGACAGAATAAACGTATTGCTGTTTTATATTAACTGTGTCATTTCGAAATCCATTCTTTACATAGTTGTTCATTTACTTTAGGGAACACTCGGAAAATTATATTTTTTCCTTTTGTTTTTCTATCAAAATTTTTTCAAGTTACAATCGCGCAAACTGGCATTTCGATAATAGTTTTAAATTCACTGCAAAAACTGAGGACAGTCATTATTGAAAATAACAAATGTCTTAGAATATCTCGCAAAAAGAAATGCTCCAATATTAGTTAGAGCTAGTAAGGCCGAACGCTGCGCTCTTGAAGTATAAGTGCAAGCTTTGAGCCAAAGTGACGTCACTAGAGAAAATCGGAGGATTGGCGCGGCGAGAGCTACTTCAAAGTAGTGAACCAGCAAAGTAGCTTCTATTCTCTTTAGCCCTGCGTTTTTAAGAAATTTTTTATCTCCATTTGTAAATTTTCCTGCCAAATCAAGTTAATGAGTTAATACAAGCTTCTAAAGATTTAATATTTTATAACGATTAAAGATTTAGTGTAAAATATATTAACCTTAAAAAAATTCGCTAATCAGTTTCTTATTCGCATACCAAAAAAATCGAGAGCAGTGAAAATATTCTGTATTATTTTTATTTGCACTGGAATTTATCATGTTTATTTTCACCAGTCAGTTGCATTTTGTGTGGTATCAAATTTTATAGGCAGTTACTACACCACTTATTTATTGTATTGTTTAATTAATTTATGATTTGATCAAATTAGGAATTTCATTCGACAAAATAGAAATTTTCCTCCTCCCAAAAATACAAGTTCGTGGTGCCCCTACTGGTAAAAACTAATTTGAATGATGCTGAACATTTATATTACGAACTTATGCCAAACTAAAGATGTTTACTATAAATCTAAAAGCAGATAAATGCTGTATCTATTATTAGATTTTCAAAAAATAAATATTATGTTTGTTTAAACTGATGAAAACTGATTTGGATGATGTAAAACATTTGTTTTTACGTATGTTATGCAAAACTAAAAATGTTTACAGACACATGCTGTCTATTTTTAGATTTTTAAAAATTAAATTTTAATATTGATTAAATTAGTGAAAACCAATTTGGATGACACTAAACATTTCGTTTAATGTAAGGTATGCAAAAATAAAGATGTTTATCATAAAAACAGTCAACTGCTGTCTGTTTCTAGATTTTAAAAAATTATTATTTATTTTTTTAGTGTTCAAACGGATGAAAACCAATTTCGGCTGGTAATGAACATTTCGTATAATGTAAACTATGCAAAATATAAGATATTTATCATGAATATAAAGCAGACAAATAATGTTGTATTAAAAAATAAATATTTTCTTATTGTTTAAATTGGTAAAAACCATTTTGGATGATGCTGAACGTATCGTTAAAACTGAAGATATTTATTATAAATATAAAAATATCCTTTTTTTATTTTTAAAAATTATATTTTAAAAATCACACAGCGGAAAAGATTTTTGAAAAAATAATAATTCCTATGCGAAGTTCTGTAACGAAAACGGCTTTGAGAAAACGGTTTCTGTAGACGGAACTCCGATTTTCGATTTTAACTACCACCGTTCATTATGCCGAACAGCATTATTGGAATAAAGAACTAAAATTTAGTTTCGTCTTAGAAATTCTTTGATAACAAAAGTCGTTATCCTGAAATCGTTAAAGTTCTGTTACACCACCTTTACTACTAGCCATTTGGAAATTTTGCGATTGGTTCTGTATGAAGCATTTGGTTCTTGTTCTTCTCTTTGAAGTGTTCTCCTTCAGAACTTTGACATTTCCGCCAAAGATATAAAAGAATTTTATGTTGAAACTCATAATACGTGAGAATAAAGTGGAAAACTTTAAAATTTGAGAGTTGTGATAAGATGTATGAGGAAGGCAATAAAGATAATTATGATAACATGATATATACCTCTGTTTATACCCTAGAAATATTTTTTTTTGTGTTTGATTAATTGAATTTGAGAAAGTATTTTTTTAAAAAAAATTTCTGTAGCATTGTTATTATGCAATTGAAGAAAATGGAACATTGGAAAAATATTTTTGTTGATGCAGGTGTGAAAACTACTGGGTTAGAAAGAAATAGTTATGTGTCCTAATAGTTACACTCTCTTTACACTGACATTAATTTAGAGTTTATATATTTAGTTTTTAATATTATAAAGAAATACTATTGCAATAGTCACATCTTAATATATGACTTGTTGTATAACTAATTCCTGTGCAAATTCCCATTACGAAACTGCTTTTGCAACTGCAGTAGATAGTGCTCAGATTTTCGAATTTAAATACCGTCGCTCATTATGTTAAATATAGTTTTTGGAATAGGAGACACCTACTTAGTTTCGTCTTTGAAATTCCTTGATAACGGAAGTCGTAAAGCTGAAATTGTTAAAACGATCTTTCACACCACCTACTAGACGAATTTCCAATGGTCTACTATAGCCATTTAGAAATGCTGAGATTGGTGCTGGACGAAGCTTTTAGTCGAAACTTTTCTTCGGAACTTAGATATTCTCGTGAAAAACATGAATGAATTTCATGTCGGAACTCATGATACGTGAGAATAAATTGGAAAATTTTGGGATAAATTGTGTGAATAAGATAATCAAGATAATTATAATAACTTGATATATCAATGAGTTATTAGCTTACTCTCCATGTAATTAGTAAAATTAAAACGTCGAAACAAAATTTTTATTGATAAGTTTAAAAGAATTATACAGGGTAAAAAAAGAATTGAAGCATCAAAAGATAAGTTTTGAATGAAACAAAGAATGGGATAAATTGTATGAATAAGATAATCAAGATATTTATAATAACTTGATATATCAATGAGTTATTATCTTACTCTCCATGTAATTAGTAAAATTAAAGCGTCGAAACAAAATTTTTATTGATAAGTTTAAAAGAATTATACAGGGTAAAAAAAGATAAATTTTGAATGAAACAAAGAATGGGATAAATTGTATGAATAAGATAATCAAGATAATTATAATAACTTGATATATCAATGAGTTATTAGCTTACTCTCCATGTAATTAGTAAAATTAAAACGTCGAAACAAAATTTTTATTGATAAGTTTAAAAGAGTTATACAGGGTAAAAAAAGAATTGAAGCATCAAAAGATAAATTTTGAATGAAACAAAGAATGGGATAAATTGTATGAATAAGATAATCAAGATAATTATAATAACTTGATATATCAATGAGTTATTAGCTTACTCTCCATGTAATTAGTAAAATTAAAACGTCGAAACAAAATTTTTATTGATAAGTTTAAAAGAGTTATACAGGGTAAAAAAAGAATTGAAGCATCAAAAGATAAATTTTGAATGAAACAAAGAAACTGATGCATGTTATGTCAATACTAGGCGTATAATGTCGATTCATGAAAGAGCTCTTGAAAATGGAGAGTCAAGTGGCTTCTTTATTTTTGAAGTTTCAAATGGAAATATAGATCTTGTGATGGATCGATTGTAACACCTTTTTAAGACTAAACATTTAAAGAAAAAGGATTTTGGTCGTTTAATGAATTTTGAGGATTTATTCCCGTAATAAATGTTGGTCTTGTGATACATCATTTGAACAGAGTTAAAAACTTAAATATTTTTTTCTTTCTGTCCAATGATTTTTTAGGAAGTAACGGTTTATCCCAATACAAATTTGAGTCTCGAGATACATTGTAGGAAATGTCTTATCGCGGGTAAACATTTAAAAGAAAAAGGAATTTGTTCGCCTAATAAATTTTAAGGAAGGGACGATTAATTCCGATTTTAAATGTGGTTCTTGTGGTATATTACTATAAAAAAGTTCACTAACCTTAAAATATATTTTTTTTAGGAAAGGGTTTCTGTTGTCCTATGATTTATAAATTGGTAATGATTTGATTTTATAACCGTAAACAGCCGAACCAATTTTGGGTTTACGACTACTAATGTTTAACTCCGTAGTCTTGTAATTGTGAACCCAATCCAAAAGACAAGGGAACTCCTGGATCAAGTATTGGGAGTAAAATTTGCCTCCGTTGAGAGATTTTTGAGGGAACTAACCCACATTTGCGTTACATGGAGAGGAAGACCACGAGAACCTCCCACGGTTTGTATGATGACAAAGGTACTCTAATCCATGATCCGTCTATCACTGAGGATATTTCACGTCAGCACTGTAGTCGCTGTAATCCGGATGCGGATTTGTATCGACCAGCCATCGCTGGGATTCGAACCCTGTTGACCTCATTGGAAGGCGAACGTTCTATCTCCTGAGCCATCGTGACTCATAATATTGCCTGATAGATATATTCGGGTCTATCTCTTAAATAATACCTTGTGTAGATTGTTACTGAGAACTTAAAGTCGTTCGCTGTTTTAGACATAATTTCAAAAAATATGAGACCCCGAGATATGAAAAAATCAGTGTTATAACAAATTATTATTGAATATAAAAGTTAAGGTATTAAGATATGTTTTGTGCTACGTTTAAATAAAGCTAGGCAACATAAATAAAGCACAAATATATGAATACTTAAGTTTCAGTTATGTAAACAACGTTCTTGTAATTACTTTTGTAATATTTTTTATTTAAAGCTGATTCTTTTGTCTGAACTTAAGTAAAATATAGATTAAGAGTGGTTTGCCAGGATGTAATTATATATTTTCCCCTTCAAGTTAACCTCTTCCTGAGATGAAGTTAATTTTTGTGTTCCACTGTTAGGATTTTACCTAATTAAGTGCAAGATTTGATTTTAAATAGGCGTTTCGTGTCGTCATAATTTTGGTAATAATCATTCCGAATCATCTATAATTCGTCTCTTACATATAAAAGACAAGCTTTCTTATGTTCCTTTTTTAAATTTATTTTCAAAACTAATGTGCAACATGCATTTATCTACTGAATTATCAATAATCTACAATTTCGCAAGCTGCTTTTTTCGGTTGTCGCACAAGAAATAAAAACCAGGCAATAATAAATGTAACTGTATAAACTTTTTTTGTATTTCCTTAAAAATATAACTTGAAATCATATTTCAAGACAAACATGAGATGTTTGGCTCAATATAATTTGCAAGTTAATATAATCTGATAGATTTAAAATCTAATACGTTTGATGATTGTATTGATTGAGAAAAAATTGTAAACAAAATCTAAATTCGAGCTAACTAAAACATTCTTGTGATTTATGTTTTATCTTCTATTGTTAAAGAGAACAAAGTTATGTCTCTTCCTTCCAGTGTTAAGTGGATATCACTTTTACCTCATTTCCTCAAAACCTCTGCAGGGGACACTCGTTAACACCCCCGCAGTTCCCTGTCCCTACTGCATCCAAATGGGGAGAAAATCTTCATTTCTCGACTGAGTCATGGGGTATTTCTTTACACCCTCCAAGGTAATCATTTTTATGATTGCAATAATCACGCCAATCATCCCTTCCCACATCATAATCCTTCTTCGATATCTTACTGTTTGATTGAAAGGGCGCAATTCGAATAATAATGCACTGTCTTTAATCACTTTTATGTCTAAGAAGGATAAGAAATGTTTTTTGAAATGATAGATAAGGTAACTTTTTTAGCCATCCATTTTTAATATAACTTAAACTTTTTTTGTGAAAAAAAAATAATTATAATTTTATTGTCGGATAGTTTTTTTTTTTTTTTTTTTTTTTTTTACAGTGAAAAAAATTGATCATCAAAATGTTCCTTAGTATTGCGTGTAAGTTTCAGAAATTCCAACTAGATGGCAGCACACTACAAACAAGCATCGATTTGCCCTGAAATTTGCCTTGAAATTTTTCATCTCGAAAACACTTTAGAACAAACGCGGTTAAACACTCTTCTGAACTATCCGAAAAATGTGGCTTATTATTATATTGTCCAAAATCTTTAAATCGGAAATGAATGGGAAAAAATAAGAATCCAATATAGTATTTACAAAAATAATTTGTCATTTGAAAAAGTGCTGTCATAAAGTCATTCGAAATTCGCTTACTTTATGTTTAAGAAGGATAAGAAAGAGTGGTTGAGATGATAGATAAGGTAATTTTTTTAGCCATGCATTTTTAATATAACTTGTACTTCTTTTGTGATAAAAAAATAGACTATCACTTTGATGTCCAGTTTTTTCTTCTCTTTTTTTACGGTGAAAAAAAAATCAAATAGATCATCGAACTGTTCTTTTGTATTGAGTATAGATATTTACAAATTTCCGATATTCCAACTAGGTGGCAGCACATTTCAAACAAACATCGATTGCCATGAAATCCTAAACTTTTAATCTCGAAACCACTTTAGAACAAACGCGGTTAAACACTCTTTAAACTATCTGGCTTATATAGCATATATATTGAATAAAACCTTTTAATCGAAAAGAAATTAAATAAAATTATTCTGTAAAATAAAAAGCCAAGATCGTATTTACAAAAATAATTTGTCGTTTGAAAAAATGCTGTCATAAATAAACATTCGAAATTCGCTTATTAAAATACAAAAACAAATATTTAAAATTCATTAAGTAAACAGTGCATTTTTCTATCATTTCTTCCTTTTATGTCTAGAAGGTTAATTTTTAATGGATTTCATAAAGCTCACTATAGATAAATTTTATTTTTAAGTTGGTTTTTCCTAAAGTAAATTACGATCTTTTAAAAAAATCCCTTTTCTTACTTAGTTAACTTTTAAATACTTTATCATTCAACATCATTAAATATTAAAATTTAATATTTTCCTGAATTGAAACAATTACTTTCCTCAAAAACTAATCATTTTAGTATCTTCCGTTAAAGCATTTTCTTTCATCATCAAATAAATTTTTTAATTCTATTAATTTTAGTTGGTTTTTTTCTCCTTTAAAGAATGTCTTTTTTTATCTTCTTTTCCTAAAGTTTAATTAATGGTTATTTTTTTTATAAGTCAAGATTATTTAATAATTAAATTTATTTAATATGTATAGTTTTTATAAAAAGTATGTATTTTAGGTACGTTTTTATATGGTGTATGATTCGATTAATCTTTTTTATTTTATTTTAGGATCTTCCTGGAGCTAGACGAATATTTCATGATTTTGTTCAAATGAAACCTGTATCTGAATCAGTTCTTCCAAACATAATTAAAAGTAAACAACTTTAATTTATAATTTAATTGTCTAACATTGTGTAAATGTGCAAATAATCTGAATTCTTTATTTAAACGAGATATTTTCTTTATTGAACTAATACCCCTTTTTTGTTTAATGTTTATTTTCATTTCTATGCCATGATACTGACAAACCAAATGAAATTAAATTTAAAAAAAAAAGACAATTTTTTAATTTAATGTTTCATACTTTAATATTAAATACATTTAAGAATATTGTCATAAAAATACTCACTGAAATTTATATAAATAAAAAAAATACACCTCGTTTTGGATTGATTGCAATATAAAGGGTGTTTATAAATGGTCGCCTTTAATATATATTTTTAGATTATGTGCGGAAAATTTCTATACATTATCGTGAAAAAAGAGGAGAAAATAAAAACATTATCGCAATCCAATGAACCCATCACGGAGGCAGGCGCAACTGAAATTATCATGATCCGTTTGATTGCCGATGGAAATAGAGAAGAGTTTAAAAGTGATTATCAAAAACAATTCCAATCAAACTGGTTTCGATGTTACTTTATGTCCCATCTTCATGACTACTGATTCAAATGATTTCGATTTCGTTTTTTCCTCGCTTAATGATTGAGTATCCTTCATTGTGCTTACCTTTTTTACTCATTTGTGACAAATGTTCTAAAAATGCATGTAAAGTGCGGTTATTACAGAACACTCGTTGCAGGGAATAATCTCCGTGAGTAAGTTCTCAGAACAAACGTTTTAGTTTTTTTTTGTGTGCATATTTTTGACAAATATTCTAAAAATACATTTCAAGTGCGGTCATTACGGAACACTCGTTGTAAGATATAACCTCTATGAATAAATTCTCAAAACAAATGTTTTAGTTTTTTTACTCATTTTTGACAAATACTCTAAAAATACATATCAAGTGCTGTCATTATGGAACACTCGTTGTAAGAAATTACCTCTATGAATAAATTCTCAAAACAAATGTTTTAGTTTTTTTGCTAATTTTTGACAAATGTTCT
The DNA here is from genome assembly GCF_982258835.1 of Parasteatoda tepidariorum. NCBI lineage: Eukaryota > Metazoa > Arthropoda > Arachnida > Araneae > Theridiidae > Parasteatoda > Parasteatoda tepidariorum. Next base: position 74,376,735 of record NC_141763.1, on the reverse strand, counting down.
AAAAATACATATCAAGTGCAGTCATTATGGAACACTCGTTATAAGAAATTACCTCTATGAATAAATTCTCAAGACAAATGTTTTAGTTTTTTTACTCATTTTTGTCAAATGTTTTAAAAATACATATCAAGTGGGGTCATTATGGAACACTCGTTATAAGAAATAACCTCTATGAATAAATTCTCAAAACAAACGTTTTGGTTTTTTTACTTATTTTTGGCAAATGTTCTAAAAGTACATTCAAGTGCGGTCATTATGGAACACAGTTTGTAAGAAATCTTCAATTATACTTTCTGACAGTTGATACAGTTAAATCTTCAATAAAAAATTTTTAGAAAACTGTAAATGCACATTCATTATATGGCATATGCAAATTTGTCGCTCACTCTCAGAAAACTCGGTTTATCGTCAAAAGATAATATTGGTATTTTGAACCATAATATCTTGCAAAATTGTTGCACCCTTTTAAGGTGTGAAATCGATGACGGTATCAATTAAATTTAAGAAAGACGACAATGTGGCTCAACTTGAGCGCCATGTTAAGGTTGCAGGAAATTTTTATTATGGTTAAAACATTGTATCAGTTATCAAGTTTTAGAAAAATGATATTATGGCTCACTGGAGCCCCATATTAAGGTAATATAACGTTCGTATTATGTTATGGTTTAAACGTAGTATCAGCTAATCAAGTTGAAAATTTATGATATGGCTCAACTTGAACACCGAGTACCATATTAAGGTTACAGCAAATGGGTATCATGTTTTGGTTCAAACACACTATCGGTTAATGAAGTTTAAGAACTGCGATAATATAACTCAACATTAGCATGATATTAAGGTAACAAATTTGAACGATGTAGTGGTTCAACATGCTCCGATCCGGAGAAAAAACTTCTGGTAAAATTACCGTTCTATATGGTAGTGACATTTCTGGATAAAAGGGAAAAAAAACAAACATAATTTTGGTGAATAAGACCAAAATGTATGGTATTCAAACATATGATTTGATAATTTTTCAGTTCATGTGGTAACGTTTACCGGAAATTCTGGTTTTCAAAATTATAGTTCTTATTATCATGCAGTTAGTAAAAAGTAAAAAAAAAAAAAAAAAATTTAAATTTATACGTATGAATAGTTTTTAGGCCATGTTCTGAGGTAATGTTAATAATGATGAATTTACCAAATTTTACAGCATTCATCAAATTTTTTCACATATTATCAGAGCATGTTTTATGGTTAATTTTGCCAAAATCATTCCCAAAGCTCTTTGATAGAAATTACTGTTTTTTGGTATTCCCATAGAGCCAGAAACGTGGCAAATGTTACAATATTCTTTGGTAGTCTTGACCATACCTTTCATCTCTGTAAAGTTATTACCAATTTATAAATTTTGAAAAAATTGATACACTGCTAGCATATATAAATCTTTTTTTAAATGTAGTTTCAGGTAAGCATTTTGAAAACAGTGATGCAATGTTTCAGAAGAATCATCTTCGCTACTTGATGTCTAGCACTGCCGAACAACCTGACAATAGTAGTCGATCATCTGCATTTAGCATTTGGCTGACTATACTGATTGCTGCTCTTGCCGCTGCAATTATGTCATGATCTTCCCTTATTGCAGACTTTTATTCCAATTTATATCAGCTTCCATTTTTTAATGATCGTTAAAGAAAGAAAAATATTTTTACCTAATTTAATGAACTTAAGCTTAAAGATGACTCATTTTACTAATTTTCTGACTTTTTTAATTTTGGTCAAAAGATCATTTAAATTTTTATTAAGTATTCTTTGACTATTAAACAATCCCGAGAAACTAAAGCAGTAAGATATTACTTGATTATTTCACTTGCTTCAAAATTATATAAATTGGAAATAACAGTCAACATGTTACAAGTGGTCAAAAATAGGCCCCATTTTAAGAGTTGCTTGACGGAAATGAGAAGAAACGATGCTAATGTGTTTTCTTTTCCACGTCTGGCAAGTCTTGAAAATGGCCGCCTATTTTTGCGCGCTTGAAACATGTCGACTGTTATTTCAACTCTGTATATTTTCGAAGCGAATGTAGTTTTTTAGTCAAGTAATATTCTTTGATTAGTTTTGAGTTTTTTTTTCAATAACTACATTTTTCTAACTACTCTTGCCTTATACAATGGTCTAAAGCAGTGTTTCCCAAAGTGTGGTACGCGTACCCCCAGGGGTACAGGAACAGTTCAGCGGGGGTACGCTCTCCTATGAAAAGTAGCTTGCGACATATGAAAATTTCAAAAACTTTTATTTAAAAACAAAACTACCCATGAAAATTTACGATTACGTATTTTTCTATTAGCTATTTTTTGGCAGAGTTAACAGTTAATAATTAGTGTTGTTAACAGCCAGGAGTGATTTTTAAATTTTGTGCATTTTTTATAGTAAAAAATACATAAATTTTTTTATTAGGGGTACACTGTGTTACGAAAAATTAAGAAAGGGTACAAAAAATTCATAAGTTTGGGAAACACTGGTCTAAAGCATGCATTTAAAATAATAAAGGCTTCCTTTAAATTATAAATTTTAGAATGATGTAATTGGTTCTCTTACTTTTTAACTCAACTCTATGTAAGCATTTACTTTTCCAGGAAGTTTATGAACGTATTTTCTCTTTTCATTATTTTGAATTAAATTTTTTTACTCAATTTTAGTTTTCCGAATTTTTATCAGCTTCCAATTCTTCTTATAGAATTAATATTTATTAGCTTCTAAGCCTAGATAAATTTTAATGTGTTTTTAAATTTAACTAGGTTTTGTAGCTAATAAATATAAACAATCGAAAACTTTTTATTAAACCGTATCATTGATTTTTTTTTTTTAGCTTGTTATAGTCAATGTAAAGCAATAATTTTTACACTTTAAACTGATCTGTTTTAAAATTTTAGTATGCCGATTTCAGACTTGCTTAGCTGAAATTTTTGAAAAAAAAAATATTAATAGAAAAAGTCTTTATAAAAAAAAGATTATTAGGTATTTTTTTTCCCTTTTTTTTTGAAACGGAAATGAAAAAAAAAAAAAAAAAAAGGGAATCGTTGAACTTCTAAATCTTTATAAGTGTAGTTATTTAAATTTTTGTCTCTTACATGCTTACTTTGCTAGTCAAGGAAATATTTTATTGACTGACGAACTTGATAGAAAAGATTTTTTTTTTCAAATGAATGTAAACTGTTCAGTATTAACTATTGTATTTTGTTCTCAGCTTTTAATATATTAAATTGTTTTCTGTCTCAAAATAAATACATTAGTTGAACAAATCAAAACCCTAGTGTACTTTATAACTTTGTTTTGCGTGTATCAAAAATTAACATTTTTTGAATGTACATTTTACTCGTTTCTAAAACTATTTATTATTTTTTAAATTACATTTCCAGTTTTAACAATATAATGTGTGGTTTAATGTGTGACGTTTTATGTGACTTATTAATTTTATTATATTTAGTTTGACAACTGCCTTTAATTTAAAAACTTTTTAATTGTGATTATCGTTATATATTATAAAATAGGCATTAAAGAGTTAAATTGTCTTATGTCTTAAACAAATAAAATAGTTGAACAAATCAAAACGTAAATCTGTACTTTTGCTGTGTGCTTAACAAATTTAAATTTTTTATAAACAATATTAATTTATTTCCTATTTAAAATTATATAAATTTTTTTGTGTTACTTTTCCAGTATTAACAATATAATGTGTGACGTTTTTTGTGACTTATTAATTTTATTGTGTTTAGTTTGACAGCTGCCTTTAACTTTATAGTTTTTTAATAATGATTATCGTTATTTAATATAAAATAGGCATTAAAGAGTTAAATTGTCTTATGTCTCAAACAAATAAAATAGTTGAACAAATCAAAACGTAAATGTGTACTTTTTATGTTTGCTTAACAAATTTACTTTTTTGTAAACAATATTTATTTATTTCACTTGTATTTCAAATTATATACATTTTCTTGTGCTACCTTTCCAGTATTAACTATTATAACTTAGGTGACATGTTGTTTTTGTGCCTTATTTATTTAAATCTCCTACAACTGCCTTTTAGTTATAACATGTTATTATGGTTCATGTTATATTACATTTGTTAATAACGTTTGCTGTGTGTTAAAAAAAATAAAATATATCTATTCACTTTTTTTGCCATGCCCTTTTTTGTTAAGATGATGAAAGAAAATAATGAAAGAAATTCAATACATTTAATAAGCATAAACATCAACCAATAAATATAAACGTTTTATTATAATTTTTACGTATCATAACGCCGCATGCACATGCTCACAATGTGGCTTCTAACGTATATGTCTCATAACGTGGTCATGTATAGAGAGACCATGTGTTTCAAACTTTAAAATAAACCTTTTTTAAATTGGTTTTTGGAAGATCATGAAAAATGGCATCGGTGCGGGTCATGTGATTAAGACATAAATTCCTAAAATTTGACATCTTGAACATATGGAATTATCACGTTAATAAAATAAAGTGTTCGAAACATAAATACAAATTTTCAATAATAATTGGAGAAAAGTGCATTTAGCAATATTACAAGAAATAAATACAACTATCTTAGACATTTTCTGAACATTGTTAGGTGACCAATTCTAGAGCAATAGTTCAAGGTAATTCTTATCTCTAATCGAGGCATTAATTCCTAGAATTTTACGTCTTAAACGTATGGAATTGTCGCATTTATTCTAAATAATAAAATAAAGTGTTCGAAACCCAAATACAAAATTTGAATTATATTTGGAGAAAAGGGCATCTCGCGATATTAAAGGAAATAAATACAACCATCTTAGACATTTTCTGAACATTGTTTCTTAGGTAACCAATTTTACAGCAACAGTTTAATACAAGGCAATTCTTATCTCTAATCGAGGCATTAATTCCTAGAATTTTACGTCCTAAACGTATGGAATTGTCGCATTTATTCTAAATAATAAAATAAAGTGTTCGAAACCTAAATACAAAATTTGAATTATATTTGGAGAAAAGGGCATCTCGCGATATTAAAAGAAATAGATACAGCCATCTTAGACATTTTCTGAACATTGTTTTTTAGGCAACCAATTCTAGAGCAACAGTTTAATACAAGGTAACTCTTATCTCTGATCGAGGCATAAATTCCTAAAATTTGATGTCTTGAACACCATTCCAAATTTTTAAAAAAATGGAAAAAACTTGCATTTTAGGAAAGGTCTGGACTCTATGGATCTTCTCTTGGCAACGTTAACTGCTGCTAACTTTTTTTTAACGAATGCTATTTTTCTTCTTCTTTCTTTTTGAATTCAGCAGAGGGGATAAAAGGGTTAAAACTCCAGTCGTATGTACCTCGCAGTAAAATTAGAGATAAAACTAACAGTATTCTTATATTTTCACATAGCCATTTATTTCATCAAAACTCGATCAAACCCAGTGAATATTCTCGCTGCAGTCGACATTCCATTATATCCACGTCATTTTCGTTCGGAATATATCGATATTTTGTATCGGCTCTTTTCTCCTTTCGACTACCATTTACAGCAAAGGCTGTTCGGTCATTTTTTTCCCCTGTCCGCGAATTGAGAATTTTGTATAGGATCTGAACGAAACCGTGAATCGTGAAATTTTAGCGATTGAATGAGGAAGTTCTTTTTTATTGTATGGCTATTCTCTGTTTTTCTCTTCATACTTTTTGCCATTTATTTCAGTTGAGAGGAAATAAGTTATCGATTTGAGCAACAGAATATCGAATGATTGGTTTCAATTCAAGATTGTCCAATCTTCTTTGCTTTTAAGAACGGTTTCACTTTCTTTTTAGCTCAATCCTATGGAGATTTATTGGAAATATCCGATTTGCGTCCTTATATGCATTTTCAAACATATTTGAGATAGTTGGAATGTTTGGTTAAATGGTTATTTTAAAAAAAGATAAATCATTCTCTTGAAAAGAATTGTATCAGTATTTTGACTCATTTACATTTTGCTTAAATCTACTTTTTAAATGGTTAAATCTAATCTCAAATGATGTTTTGTTAAAAAGAAATGAAACGATTGCTTTTAATATTTTAAGGTAAGATATTGATTTAATCTCCTACTGTTTTACTCATTCTGTTTATTTTTTAATTTTTTTTTTTTTAATATAAACCGCTGAAACAAAATAAAGTGTTTTTCTTCCATAGCATGCATTTCATAGATCTTGCACGAACTCTTTCGGACCCAATATGTCCCCATCACAAATTTTTGTGACAAATCTTCACTGATTCCTGTCAGATTTATAAGTGAATGTATAAATGTTACGGTGAAACATCGAAATCTGGAGAATGTTGACATTTACCGGTGAATGTCAACATTCACGTAGTCGCTTGGTGTATGTCCGAAGTATTTGCTAAATACCCTTATTTCTGACTCTCACCGGTGAATGTCAAAATATTTGTTATATCCAATTTTATATTTATTCGTTAATATTATTATATTTATATTTATTCGATATTTTAATACTTACTGACGATAGATTAGAAGAAACATCAGTATTTGGAAATCGGGCAAATATATACCGGGCAATGGCACTTGACCTTAAAAAAACTTCAGTGAAGGGTATACCGGGCAAATGTATACCGGGCAGTGGCACTAAACCTTAAAAAACATCAGTGTAGGGTTAAAATATCGAATAAATGCAATTATATCCACGAATAAATTCATATCAAATCGAATGTAATAAATATTTTGGACATTCACCAAAGCATATCTGATTGTCGACATACACCGGTGAGGGTCCGTGTGATGCCACAATTGGCATTACATATTTATTTTCTATCCTTTTAAAATATCTTTCATTACTTAAGCTTTTTTTTATTAATAGAAGAATTATATTTAAAATAAATCAAAAACTTAATCTTTTTAAACGAACATAAAATATTTATTTCTTCTCTTCTAGATCAATGTAACGGATACTTTTTTTATTTCAATAATAATGCAGACTTATAAATTCACTGTCGCCTCTAATCGAAAACAAAAATCTATTTATAACTTTTTAGTCTAAATTTCCAACTGCTTAATGTTTCGGTTGCATGGTTGCAATAATTCTCATAAATTTGTTGGCGACTCGTGATCGCCAAGGTGTTCTTTTAAACCCATGTTGATATGCTAGTTGGCTTTGTTTTGGCTATGATATATAATGATAAAATCGCCAAATTATGGATCTCCTACCCATACTTTCTACGTCCGTTGGGAATAATTATATTCACTTGGAATTCAAAATTTGTGGTGACTAGGAGTCCCCTTTGGGGGGTTCCTGTCCCAGTCATCCTAACGGTTCAAAAAGATATGCAATCGTAACAAAAACTTCTTAATGTGGGAGTTATATTTCCTTGATCCCTTCAAAGGATTTATTTTTGATAATTGGTAATTATCATGATGATTTGTATTGATGGCCATTCTATACAGTCTTCAAGAAATATTGCTTAATAAATAGGATTTTCATATTCACGATTCATGTTAATTTCCTGGATTCATGTTAATTTCCTGTTTCATCCATTTACTTTTATTAATGGCCTAAATGAACATTCATGTATAACACTATACGATAATTGGCGGCTACTGACGGAGACACAAAGCTTCCGTCACAGTCCGAATGTACAAGAATGTAATGAAATATTCGATCTTTCACCGACGTATTTGGTGTTTGCCGACATTCACCGGTGAAAGTCAACAACCACCGATTTCGGTCTTTCGCCGTGACATAAACAAATTATAGTAAAAATCATTTGTAAAGATGATTCAATAAATACACATCTCAACTAAAGAAATATCGTTTAAGTGTGTCATGTGTTTGTTTTGATGATTGGTTTTATATTGTAAATTGTGTTCATGAAAAGTTACTTCGAGAACTAATCGAACCCGAGAAAAAAAAATTTGCCATGACAAATTGCGTCTAGGACTTTCTACGGATAACGACAAAATATACAGCGTCAGTCTGTCTATTCAATTAACTGTAAAATTAACGGTTAGAAACATTTCTTTACCTTTACGGGTTTGCAACCATTTACAACTAGTATTGTTTAAAAACCATTAAAATGAAATTTAACTGGACATTGGAGTTAGGAGTTTGATTAGATAATATAGATTTTAGAGTTAGATTGTGGTTGAATTGTATTTTATCAAGTAAACCATGGAATGTAGCTTAATTTGTTTATCAAGTGATGCCATCTATCGTGAGAAATGGGAAATACTTCACCTTTTTGTGGTAAATAGCTCTTAGGTGTAATCATCTATGCGCAAATACGAGTTTCTTATTTCAATAGTCCAAGGTTACTAATTGAGGAGTGCAGGACACTGTAAATCCGTCACGCGTTGAAGGAATGGAGGAAATATTGTGGTGACAATTCTGGGATTCGAAACCCCATTCAGCTGGTTATGAGATTTACAGATGATCTATCTCTGTTAAAGTATGTACCCAGCTGCAAAGAGGAAAATAGTTTCTTAAGTTGTTCATCACACATTAAAATAAGATTAATCACAAGCGATGATGGAAAATAAAAATATAAATTCGCAATTTTTGCTATTTGTATCCTTAGCCGATTTGGCGCTGATATAATTCTAGTTGTTTAACCGTAATAGGTGAAAACAGTCAATAAACGATTTTCTCACAGTTAATAGTTTGAATACCATATTTTATGGTTACTTGACTGTTTTCGTGGAATACGGTAAAATTGAAATTTTGATACTGTAATTTTGAAAAAAGTAAAGGTGGTACGAACGGGATAAAAGTAATAAGATTAGTTAATTAATTCGAAAATTATTAACTATTAAACTAGGTTAAGCTTGTAGGGAAAGAAAATACCATGTTTAGGTAAGCTGTGTCCCGCTAAAGCTCAACTACAGAGTTAAAATTCAGGGTGGTAAAAGAGGCATTTTTATTTGCAAACTTAATTCAAATTTTTTTTTGAAAGTTACAATTTGCTCGAAAATAATGAAAAATTTAAAATGCTAAGAACCATTTCCTAATTGAATGGTTATAAGTTTCGTCAACGAGCAAAAATATGTCTTTATTTCTTTTCATTGAGTAACACATTCTGTGTTCTTTAGGTTGAATATTATTTAGGTTCAGATGATTATTTTTCAAATTCATTTAATAGTAAATTTCGTTAAAATTAACCTGATAACAAAGTATTCTGATATAAAAATACAATAATTGTATATTTTGAAAACAAAATATTCTGAGTTTTCGCGGAAAATATTCATCTTTAAGGGAAAAGAAAACAATGATGAATAAGAAGCAATTACAATGGTTGGGGAGCGGAGCCTCCTAGTAATTAGAAAAGATACTATCTCCCCTCTATTATTATTTGAGGAAAAATTGTAAGTTTCTATTAAATCTACTACCTTATGTTTCACGTTAATGCTTAAAAGAATGTAACATAACTTACACTCTAGTTAAATTTACACTGTAAGTTTCTAACATTGCACTTTGTAAAATTATGTAGAGAAATAAAGCTTAATACAGGTTAGATAAAGTGGGAAAAGATAGCAGAGGAGAAGGCTGACAGCGAAGCTAAATTTTAAATGTTTCTACATTGTAAATTGCTGAGTTTTAGTCACAGAAATATTGATGTATACCAACATTTATTTTAACAAACTTAATATTTACTGAAATACAAAACGAAAAGTCAATAAATGAAATTGCAATGAACATAGCAACAAGGTAGAAGAGAAAAAAAGAGACTGCAAATAAATTTACTTAGATTCCATTGAAAAAAAGAAAGGTATATATAAAACTAAAGAAGTATAATTTGATCTTACCATAGAAATAGTAAATGAATATTAAAAAAAGAAAATTAAAATAATTTTGCTAGTTTTAGAAAAGAAAGTAAATAGAATATTCTTACCTTGTTAAAACGTTATTTTCTTAGAATGCAGAAAATCTGACAATTTTGAAATGGCTGCCTAATCTACAAATAGAACATCCATTTGACAACTAAACAGAAATAATTTGATACAGTAATTCTGCCGTGCAATTGAAAAAACAACGAAAATGATTCATGACAGATTTTAAAAAAAGTGGTTTAGCAACTCTTTTTTTATTACTACACTGTTAGAATTTTCATTCTAAAATTTTGGTAAAAAAAACAGCAGCAGTCTGTCCATCCAATTAACCGTAAAATTTACGGTAAAGAACATTTTTTACCTTTACGGTTTTGAAACCGTTACTAACTAGTATGGTTAAAAAAACATGAATATAAAATTATACGGACAACTAAATTATGTATTTTCCAACCATTTACAACTAGCATGGTTTCAAAAACATAAAAATAATTAACTGGGCATTGGAGCTAGGCTTTTCGTTAGGTAATGGCCATTGGAGTTAGATTGTAGTTAATCAAGACGAAATATTGTGGTGTCAACACTGGAACTCGAACTCCGAGCCTCTGGAATATATATACCCAGCTGGATGGAACTAATTAGCTTCATTAGGTGGACCTAGTTGGTGCGATAAAACTCTGCTTGTTAAATTGTATTAGAAAGCAGTTAATAAAATGTTTTTTTCACAGTTAACAGTTTGAATACCATCTTATTTAACGTTATTCAGCTGTTTTGTTTGAATATAGTAAACAAAATACTGAAAAAAATTTTTATTTAACCATTTTGTCGGTGAAATTTGTCACAGTGTAAAATAAAAGTTTAGAAAATAGACATGAAAAATTATTTTTGTAAAAAAATTTTTATGAAGAATTTTTTTAGCAATAAGTAGTTTATCTCGCAAAAATACCGAATATATAAAAATCTCAGTTTTCAATATTCTGTCGACTACGTTAATTATTCCACTACATGGCAGAATTTAGTTAACATAGAGGAAAAAAAGTTCTAATTTTTCAAACTGTTAAACTGTTTTATTTTTATCAAAAAAGAATTTTGAAACTGTATATTAGATAAACTGGGCTATAATATAAAACAATTTCCTCCACTACAGAAATGAATACTGTAATTTGAATTATTTTCAATTAACAGTTGGTTTAATTGCAGTTAAATAAGAAGCAAAGAGGGTTAGGACCAAGCATTAAGAAGGTTATAGACATAAAATTATATCTGACTTATTAAAAAAGATTGTTTCAAACTCCTTTTTTTAAAAAACATTCCAATTTCTAAGTATCTATATTTACTAAACACTTTTTAAGCATTAAAATTAAATTACTATATGTTTTAACTTAAAATTTTGTTTCAGTAAATAAAATTAATTAAATTAATACGAAATTAAAACTACGCGTTTTTTTTTAAAAAAATACTTAGGCAGGGTATTGTCATTCATCTTGACATATATTAAGGCAATTTAAAATCAGATAAAAAAAATTGTGTTTAAAAATGATTGATTTTACTTAATAAAATTCATCACAAGGAATTATATAACAAATGGGTGTTCAATAATCAATAATCTTTTGCTTATAATGGTTCCCTTAGGAAAACAGGCAAACGATTTTTCACTGAGCGAAATGCTGATTAAATTGTTAAAGGTGACAAAGGGCAATCGAAACTTTATCGAGCTAAAACCAATACACCAACAGTCTTGATTAATGGATCATTGGAGGACATGAAACTTCAGATTTGGTAGAACAAATTATAAAAAATGAAACAAAGCATCAAAAATACTCGAAACCAAAAATGTGACTGTATCGATTTCATCTTTATCATAAGGGAGCAGTAAATTAAATCTCTTTTTAGTTTTGTCCATTTTTTTCATTAGTATCTCACTCTCTTTATAGGTTAAGTCTAGGTTATATGGCCACAGAGAAGAGATGGCCAGTTTTAATATCTCCGATTTTTTTTATAAATTGCAATTTGGACAAAGTATTGCTTTTCGTGATGACAAAAAGCATGTAAAGTTTTAATGCTCATGTTATTTAAGAGTCAAATATTTTTCGTGAATTCCGTTGTAGTTTTAAAAGTAGGTTATATTTTTTCTAACTAGTTGGACCTTGTAAGCAAAAATATAGTCAAAGGTTTGTTCCTGAGTAAAAAACAGATAACTATTATAGTGGAGTCACGCCATAAATTCGGTGGCCACCTTATCATCAAATTTAGGAGACATTGGCTACATAAAAATCGATGAGCGATTGTCATTTCTTATTAATACATACTGACATATCAAGGATTTTAGGGTCCTTAAAATTTTTAAAAATAGGTAGGAAAAGTAAGAATATAAAATGTATCTTCGCCACTGCAACATATCTCGAAACAAAGAAATCAAGTTATGAAATATTTGGGTTCTTTAATTATTTTTATTTGATTTGGTTTTGTTTCATAATTTTAAGGTGAAAGCTAATAAAAAAGAAATCTTCAGCTTTTTCATTACAATCTGTAAAACACTTTTCTAAATTTTTGAGGACCACACAAACCCTGCATATTACATTCGGATTCTATAGATGTAACATATTATCCGATCTAACACTTTAACCTGCTTGAGAGAACCCTACATATCATCCGAAGAATACAATACCATAAATGATGACTGGAAGAGTTGTATAAGTTTCATACAATGGCTCCGTGAAATATGTACTGTACAGTGAGCAAAAAAAGATATCACCCTTAATTATTTTTTGATCTAATGATCGGATTTTCAAAAACATTTGAAATAAAAAATAAAAATAAAATAAACAAATGAATAAATAAAAATGTACTGCTTTAAATTTTTTAAAAAATTTGACGAATTATATATTGGGAGGACAAATTAGTTTGGTCCGTTTTTTTTGTGGTCAAAAGTGCATTTATTTCAGAACAAAATGAATGAGCAGATTAATTAAAGTATTGTCCACTACTTTTTTCCACCTCTTAGGTAATTTTCGTATTCCATCGCGAAAAAATATCTCGTCTTTTGAGGCGATCCAAGTTAGGAGCCAATATTCGATTTCTGTGAAAGAAGTGGACCGGTGACCTGAAAAATCGCGCTGCATCTGCCGGAACAACCACTAATTGGAAGGAGCAATGTCCGGCGAATACGGCGGGTGCTGTAAAATATCTCACTTAAACGTTTCCAAGTAATTTTTTACGACTTCTTCGACATGAGGCCAACAGTTATCATGCAGAGGAATAATTTTGTCATGACTTTGCTCGTATTCCAGCCATTTTTCCCGTATTGCACGGCTCAAACGAATTAATTGTAATCTATACCGATCGCCCGTAATAGAATCTCCAGATTGTAGCAGCTCATAGTATACAACACCATTCACCATTCTTGAAACGTCGAAACCATTCCCTACATGATTTATCAGTTGGAACATTGTCACCGTAAACTTCTACAAGCATTCAATGCGCTTCAGCTGCACTTTCCTTCCAATTAAAGCAGAAACATTAAGCCTCCCGCAAATGCTGCCTAGTTACCACAAAATTTGACATATTCAGCAATGTAAAAAGCAGGGTTTTGTATGAAACTCAAACAGATATAAACTGAATATTATTGACAGATATTTAACTTCTCTGAAACCACCGAAACCAGCTGTGACGATGAAACAATCATAACAGTCAGAGCCATCTTTTGAAAACGGGCCGAACTAATTTGTACTCCCAAAATTATTATGCTTTTTTTTCAATCTAAGAACCATAACCTTTATCTTACGTAAAACCAATTTTAATGTCGCATTAAGTATTTTAATTTGATATACTGCATAATTAGATGAACAATCCCCAGAAACTAAAGCGGGAAAATAAAAATTTCATTAACTTCAAATTTTGAGCATTCAAAAATTCATGCCACGTCTAGCGAGCCCTAATAATGGCAATGTTTGAAGCAAATGTTTAGCGCTTAGTGCGCTCAAACGACTAAAGGACTCATTCAGGCTAAAGGATCACGGTAGATAAGTTCCTCTTAAAGAATATGATAAATCTATTGCTACACATTTTTTGCATTTTGGGGATAAATTTAATCTCTATAATGCTAAAATTCTATCCACCCCGTCCACATCAGCTCATTCTGATACCCGGGAATCTTTTTCACTTTCCTTCCAATTAAAGTTCATATGAATGCCGAATCTCTTGTTAACGATATTAGTTTCATACCATCTCTCCATGAAACGTGGCAATGCATTTTGCCCTGATTTGCCTTTACGGGCTATTGCAGTTTTCTAGTTTTAATTTTATTTTCTATTTCACTCTGGGGTACTGAGGTTTATCCAGTTTTATTTTCGACTTCTATTTCTGTTTTGTTGTTGCAACTTCATATTTCTGTTTTATATCACTTCCAGATATTTCAAAATTTTTACGGAATATATTATTTCGTGATTTGCCCTATAACCCTGTATATAATTAAAATAATGCGAATTTAGTTTTATTATAAAATCTTCGTATTTATGGAAGTTAAAAACAACTTAAATACAAATAATGCCTTATAAAAAGTTCATGTGTTTAAATATTAAAATCTTGGAATATATATATATATATATATATATATATATATATATATATATATATATATATATATATATATATATATATATATATATATATATATATATATATATATATATATATATATATATATATATGTATATATATATATATATATATATATATATATATATATATATATATATATATATATATATATATATATATATATGTATATGTATGTATAGTCCCGCAGTAGACTGATCGTTAAGACATGGTTCCCAACTGATCACCGGAGTCAAGCATCACTGGTTGCGATCAGTGTGCGGTTTGGTGATCATTTGGATTAGTCTGCGTAGGGTCCGAGGGTGTGCGGTATTGATCCTCATTAAACTGTTCTACCGTAAAGTGCTCGACTTCGCGTCCAGGTCGTTCGGCTACCGAAGCGGGGGTGCCATCCCGTCTGCAGAGGATCAAAATTGTGATGGCATGTCTTCGGATCATCCTCAGGGATGTTTCTCAGACCGTCGCCAATAGCCCATTGTGCAGCTCTAGTGCGACGTAAATGAACTGCAACAACGAAACAATATATATATATATATATATATATATATATATATATATATATATATATATATATATATATATATATATATATATATATATATATATATATATATATATATATATATATATATATATATATATATATATATGTAATATTGCATTTTCTCTGGAGAGATTCTTAAAATCAATTTAAAAAATACTATAACCAAAAACTAAAATTTTTTTTCAGGATGAATCAGAAAGTTTTTAATACTGTAACATGATATTGTCTATTATATAAAAAATTCGTAACATTGATTTTCTTTTAAAAGTCTTTTAAAAATGATTTTTGAGATTTTTTTTGCATACTGTTTGGATGGAATTGCGGGGAAAAAACAATAAATAGCGATCCATGTATAATTAAAAGAAATTCTGAAACCATAACCGGGAGGCTTTCTTGATACACATTTACATTATTGGAATTTTAAGATTTCATTTATGATACAGTTTTGCAAGCACCCAAATTCACAGCTTATCGCTATTCTTTTCAGAAGAAATAACACCACTGTATTCAATATAAAAAAATTGGAAAGTTATATACTAAAGAAAGTGGATAAATATAAAGATCATTTGTTTTCTAGTTTTCTTATTTAAATTTACTTCTGCGATTTCTCATGCAAAAACGTAATTTATTTTCTTAAAAAAAATAGAATTAATAAAATTTGGGAAAACATATAAAAGGAAAATACCTGAAAATTATTGCAGCTTTTAAAACAAGGAACTTGCAATATTTTTAAAAATGCATTAAAAAATTACTTTAAACGAGCGGAAGGCGTCGAAGGTATTTATTTCATCATTTCTTTCCTACTGACTTGGTGAACTAGAAAGAGATGATGCCTACATATTTATATGGCTGGAATATAAGGGATTCGTCTATGAGATGGTGTTGAAACATTTCCATTTCCACACATATTTTAAAAAAAAATAATACCATAAAAATAATAATATTTAAGCAGTAAATTTTATGAAGATACGTACAAAAAAAATATTTAGAAAGAGTGGAAAAATGTCGTGGGCATTCCTTTTACTGGATGGGTGTTCTAGAAGGAGATGAATGAGGCTAATCTATTAAGTAAGTTTGGTGATCTTTCTTCTTCTACAAGAAAGTCGTCTTACTTATTTACATTTATTTAAGCATTTTCTTTAATATAAGCTTCATTATTTTGCTGCTGTGAAAGGAATTCGTTTTTTTTTTAATAATTTAACATTATAAACCTTTTTTAAAGAATGCAGTTTATTTTTAAACTGAAAAATATATTTTTACACCGAAGAAAAAGTATATTCAAAGCTAACAATGATAAAATTTACCATGTTTCTGGTTCTTATAGTCACACGATAAAAGCTCGGTAATTTTTACCGAAGCGCTTTAGTAAGGCATTTCGGTAAAATAAGCAATAAAATATGGTTTTATAATATGTGCTGAAATTTAGTAAATGCGGTAAAATTTGGTAATTTTATCAGTATTTCTTACATCAGGGCATAAAACCCAGTTAAAACCGCGCATAAAAATTTGGTTATATTTATTTTTAAATTTTATATTTTTTACTAAATGTGTGGTATTAAGGACTATTGAAAATTAGATTTTATTTGAATTTGAAATTTTGAAAATAGGTAAACCGTTCTATAGCGAACGGAAAAGTTATCAAATGAATAATTTAAATACTGAATATTTTAACTTTTATCCGTATATTTTACCGCATATTTTAGCTTTTTTTAAAATTTTATTTTTACCAGAAATGTTACTTTACGATTATATTGTACTTTAATTTTAATAGAATTTCTTTCCCCGTGTATTATAGAAAGTTCATCAGTTTAAATTTGTATGTAAATATGCTTACAAAATTTTTTGTTTTTAACTCAAAAATTGTAAATGATTTTAGTGTGTATTTTAGCTTTTTAAAGCATACTACCTTTATAATTTTTTTGCTTTAATATTTTAATTATATTTTGCGTGTTAAATATTTTTATGAATATTATCTTGTTTTGTGCTTTGTCATAACTCCCTCCCTAAAAAAAGATATTGAATCTGATCAGATCCTTTACTGAAACTACAATAAAATGTTCAGCATTGCTGAATTAATTGGAATCAGAGAAGACCACTTCATCTATCAAATCAGCTGATATAAAATTGAGAAAATCCTAAATAAACAAAGTTTGTCATTCAAAAATTGGGAATTGAAGTTAAAAATACAAAACAGCTTTTTCTTAAGGGTGTAATATCACAAGGGTGTAAACGAAACTACGCATTAGGGCTTTTGATGAAAGTGCTCGCTTAGCTATTAATGGCTACGTGATTTTGTAGAGTGCCCACACTTTCTCTTTGGCTAAGTGCTGCCATCTATTTAATCACATACAGATCAAAGGAATAATGTTTTTAGTTAGTTAAATAGGATAGATAAATGTGGTATGGTAATCTATTGTGACAAGATGTTACCATCTAAAAATAAATTGAAAAACACTAGGATAGTGAAATCATACATCACTAATAGTTCAGCTTTCATTTTCTTCCTTTTTCTCCATCTGACTCACTAGAGGGCAGCTCCTTACTGCATGCAGCTCACCAATTCTATTAGAGTTAAAATTAGAGGCTCCAGTAGACCGAAAAAACAATTAGATAATATATTTGAATCTTTCTACTTTTTTATTTAAGAACTTAAGCAAAAAATCATATTTTAAAAACTTTTTGAAATGTTCTCGCTGTTGCTGCTGAACTAGATATAATTAGACAAGTAGCCCCGATCTCAAACTACATCGTAGAGTTGATTAGAGTTGAAACATACGATCATACATAAATTAACTCACATCATAGACCAAAATAATTTTTTTTTGCATTAACACATAAAGTTACTAACGTTGCATATTATATTACACAACTTTACTTATTCTGTATTATCATTGACATAATTGTCCCATGTAAGAAATAAAGCTGTTAGAAGAGCTGTTTTAGCTTTAATGCAATTTTAATATCACTCACACCAAAATTCCTTTGAGATTAAAAATGAACAGAGATCAAAACTCGAAGATGTATACTAAGAGAAAATTTCAATTACAAGATAATTGTATTGTACTTTTGACGTTTAAAGCTCGCAATTGTTAATTGTGTTTCTCGTGTGAGTTCTATGACTACATAGGACCAGCAAAAGTTGTCGTTGTGGCATTTGACTGAGCAAAACAATTAATTTATTGCTATCTTTTAACATTTCCACTCAGCCTCTTTTGTTAAAATTTTGTCACAAATTCACAGAATGAGTATTCATTTATTCCTCATGGAAAACTGCTTATTTATAATGACAAAGAAAGGGGATATTCTATAAAGTCTTAAACATCCATCTGTTATTCATTAGAAAAGCTTATGTCGAAGCAAAACTAAATATGGCACGCACATTGTCCTATGTTTTAATAAAAGGGGTAATAATGATCGGGATAACCTGGTTGGTAGGGCATTAGGGGATCGTGATCCAAGGGATCGTGAGTTTGATTCCTGCAGGCCGAAGAATTCCCGCGTAGTAAATGATGACTGCTGCGTGTTAATTCTGTAGGGTCACAAAGTAATCCATGTTCCCATAACAAATCAATACCTCCTGGGTACTGAATTGGAGATTGGTCTTTCTCCAGTTTAGATAAAAATTACAATCTGTGGATTAATAAATGGATGTTTGAATGTTTCCGCCTTATAAACGGGCTGTGACATGTGTGTGGTTAAAGTCGTAGTTTTAGACAGATGGAGTCACTGAAAAACAAGAAACGCGCGCTCTACCTTAAATTCGCTTGGTTTCACCCTGCAGGCTTGCTGGTATTTAGCAAGTAGCATAAGAAACAACAAAAACATCACAAAATACGTTTTTATAACATCACAAAATACGTATAATATACGTTTTTTTTTTAAAAAAAAATTTGTATTAATTTCTACTATTGAAAAAAAATACTCGGATTTACTGCAGCTGTAATTTTATTTAGAAATCTTACCAATGTTTGATATGCTATCAAATTTTTAGCATATATTAAACTTGGATGGCTCGATTGAGAATGTAGAAATTTGGGGTTTATCAAATACTAGCAATGAATCAGCTTGATTTAGTTATCAAAATTTTACTGAAAATTTCTGTGCGAATACAGAGAGAAAAACGAAAAATTATTTTTTTAAATTATGTAAGTTCTTATTCAGACGTTCAGATCCGAATTTCTCAAGAACTGAGATAAAGAAGTTACCAGTAGGTTTCTCAAAAGAAAATATACATAAGGGAAGAAGTCTAGTTTCAATTGATGTAATGTAAACCAGTCCCCCAAGGTTGGATTTGGTCCCTGTGTATAAAGAAAAAAGCAACGTTTAGGTACACAACAGCAGAAGTTCTTGAAACGGGTTTGAACCCTCCTCTCCTTTAAACTAATCTTGGGGTTGGGGTAGCGTTCGGCTGAAGAAAAAATAGTTCTGGTTTTTCATTGTTGGTTTGTTCTGTATTTTTACACTATTGACACACAGTACTGTACTATATTAAGATATTTCTTTGAGAATACATTTATATCATTTATGTTTATTAAATCTTCAAACACATTTTGACATGGAAGGGAAGAATAAAATGGCGGTTGGCAAGAAACAGCGTACCTAACCTTGCATGTATAGTTGTATGATAACTGCTTCACAGGTGACGTACCTCCTGACTCTCACTTTACTTCCTGTGCGCATGCGGTGCATATTAGTTCAAATGACGCTCTGATAAATCTGAGCATGTTGCTCTTCCTGTAAGTTGTCTTTCTGGTATAGCACACATAACCGAGCAGTTCTCCGCGCTAGTTAGGCATTAGAAGAACTAGAACTTCTTCTCTCCTTTCTATATTCTTTGCTCAAAAGAAACTTTTTTTCAGATATTTCAATTTATTTTGTTGTTTCTTATGACACTTGGACAAGACAATTATGACAGCCATTGGCCATTGCGAATTAAGTCAAGAATGCGCACTTTTTTGTTTGACAAGGAAAGAACCACCGCAAGGGTGACAGTAAGTTTTAGGTCAGAACCTCCCAGACACATTGCAGCACTACCTATTCGTGAAGTCACTTCCACAATTTCAAAATACAGTTGTGGCCAAAAGTGTGGACACTTTTTGAAAGTTTCATGATTTTCAACTTTGTGTGCTTGTAGAATATATTAATTTCCTTTTAAATATAAACGTTTATATATCAAATTGAAGATAATTTAATGCAAAATGTAATAATAAATGCCAAATAATGAGTGCCAAAAAATACATCGAAACTGCCCTGAAACCAAAATTGATACCTTCAAACACGGATCTCTTCTCCAACAACGCACCATTTATTTTTCAGCAGGATTCAGCTCCATGCCACACAGCAAAAGTATGCAAAGCATAGTTTCAAAATAAAGGCATAGATATATTACCATGGCCAGGAAACAGCCCTAATCTCAATCCAATTGAAAATTTGTGGCGACGTTTGAAAATTCTTGTACGAAAAAAACGCCCATCCAATAAAAGACAACTAGGTGAAGCTATAATTGATTCTTGGCACCATGTGATTACGAAAGATGAACTCCAAACACTCGTTCACTCGATATGAAAAGACGCTATGAAGCTGTCTTAAAAAATAAGGGTTATCCTACTAAGTATTGATTGTGCAAGCATCACTTTAAAAAAATGCAAATCTAAGATAGATCTTACTTATAGTTGCATAACTTTTTTTGTAATCGAGATATTGTAATACTGTATTTATTATTACATTTTGCATTAAATTATCTTCAATTTGATATATAAACGTTTATATTTAAAGAGAAATTAATATATTCTACAAGCACACAAAGTTGAAAAACATGAAACTTTCCAAAAGAGTCCACACTTTTGGCCACCACTGTAGATCTGAAGGGGAAGGTAAATTTCTCCTGATCTCTGTACGCAAGGTACAGCTCAGTGATAGACCACACGACTTTCGATATCACAGATTTTATAAGCATGTACAGTGCATATATTCTGTGGGTCTTAAAAGCATCGAGGATAAAGCATCGGCAGTAGTCCGTTTCTCAAACCACTGGACTACCATGATATTTTTTATTTAATTTGTACGTGGCTTTCTTGGTGTGGTAGGTGGATTCTTCGTCTACCATAACTACAGCCAGAAATTGATTCCCCGTGCCAAAAAACGATATTGTTTGTTTGATTTTCTTTTCCTCTTCTAGTGTCTTAGTGGTTCGAGCTCCACTAGAATGAAACGTTTTCAGTGGTTTCAGAACCGGAATCATTCCTCTTTCAGTGAGGTAATGTTTTAATTACATTGGAGTACAAAACTAATTGAATTTTATGCTTTGGCTCATTATCTTCGTAGCTCCTGAGCATATTATACTAAAATATATAATTAAAAATAAATATAGATACTGACATAGTTTGACATAATACTAATAAAGAAATCTTACAAGTGTTGTATTAGACATGCGTAATCGGGCGTAACACTCAATGGAGTTCTAAAGATATAAAATATCTTCACAGAACCTGTTTGATAAGGACATGAAAGTCTGACAATTTATGATTTCATTCTGCACGGCAAAAAAAATTCTGGTAAAACTACCAGACCCTACTTGTATTGAGCGACATTTCTAGTAAAATAAAACCATAATTCTGGTTAATAAAACCAAAATACACGGCATGTGAACTTTTCATTAGATAATTTTACGTTTGAACATGGTAACGGTTTATTGAAAATTCCGGTTATTAGGCACCATCATGAGAACCTAATACAACTGTTGATAAATTATTTGTATTTAGATATGCAGTGGTATGTAGCACTCAACAAGCTATATCTACACCAAATTGTTTTGATATATGCCTTGTAACTCTGGAAGTAATCAACCATCATGAGAATCTAATGAATCTAATACAACTGTTGATAAATTATTTGTATATAGATATGCATGGTGGTATGAAGCACTCATCAACCTATATCCACACCAAATTGTATTGATATATGCCTTGTAACTCTGGAAGTAATGAACCATCATAAGAATCTAAAAAAACTGTTGATAAATTATTTGTATATAGATATGCATGGTGGTATGAAGCACTCATCAACCTATATCCACACCAAATTGTATTGATATATGCCTTGTAACTTTGGAAGTAATCAACCATCATGAGAATCTAATACAACTGTTGATAAATTATTTATATATAGATATGCATGGTGGTATGAAGCACTCATCAACCTATATCCACACCAAATTGTATTGATATATGCCTTGTAACTCTGGAAGTAATGAACCATCATGAGAATCTAATAAAACTGTTGATAAATTATTTGTATATAGATATGCATGGTGGTATGTAGTACTCATCAACCTATATCCAAACCAAATTGTATTAATATATGCCTTGTAACACTGGAAGTAATCAATCGAATCTAAATATTCGTTTTATTGTGAGCACAAGCATTTAGATATTACGGAAAATATTAAATCATTTCTGCCAATTTTTTCTGGTTTCTCAAGCATTAAATAATGATTTATTGTGCGTGAAGTATAATAATATTATTGAAAAAATATTTGTTGCATTGATACAAATACTTGATTTAATTTAATTTGAGCATGTGGATTTCAAATATATGCTTCTAATGCTACTGATTTTTTAAATGAAATTTTTAATCTATTTTTCATCGAAATATACAAGTTTAAAAACTTTATATATAATCGTATAAATGCGTAAATGTTGCGATTATTTTATAAGGAAATCAGGGCTCAACATAAGAATTAAAACTGCAACGGGACCCATGAGCGGAAATCTTGTTGTACACGGATGTGGGCACTTCCCTATTATAACCTGTTCAGAAGCACAGGAAGAAATCGATAGTAATAGGGAAGCGCCTTTAACGGCGTATGACGAAGTTTATGAGCAATTTTTATCCTCGTAATTTGCCCTAACTCAATCTGAAAGTTTGTCGCATCTTTTTCGCGACCCCCGTTATGTTCAGCGCTTTGAAACTTGTACATTTCGACAAAGAATAGAGTAAAATTGCCATTCAAGAAATTCTGTAGTTTGGATAGAAGCTGATTGCAGATTTGAAATTAGAGATCCGTAAATATTTAAGCTGTTAAAAAATCTGCCACAACAGAAGGAAAAAAATGTTCCCCGGTGTAATTAACGTTACATTACGCAGTTTGGAATAAATGTGGCATTTGAAATAAATAATACTCTAGGTATCATGTTTATCACAATTTTATTTTTCTCATCTCTATGGTTACAGCTCATTGAAATATCAAGATTAATAACGTATAAGTTTATAAAATGTTGAAAGTAGTGAAAATGATATAAAACATCCGTTGTTCAACGAAGAAATCCCAATTTTTAGCATATTTTTTTTATTTTCATTTTCCTTCAAAAAATAAAAAAACTTTCTCACTAAAAAATAAGGCAAAGAATTTTATACCTGACTTGGCATCAACTCGACAGCTTGTCTAGGTATTCGATTCCAAAATCTTTACTCAATTCTTTATTCTGCCATCAGTTCCACAGATGCAATTTCAACTCAGACATTGTATTTTCTTGTGTAAAAAAGTACTTGAGAAAAAGTTACAAATGCAGCATTTTGCTTAAAAAGAGAAGAGCAATTTTGAAAAATGAAAAATTGCTCGAGGAAGAAAAAATTCGCATTCTGTAATAGTTTTTACTTTGGCACTGATGCTTTCATATTTAATATTTTACACTTATGAATAAAGTAAGAAAAAGGTTTATGCTATTACTTCATGCTCCATAAGAAATATTTAAAGAATGTATATTTATTAAAGCTTTTTTGGAGGTTGGAAAAAATTTTCATGCTTTTGGTTACATAATATTTCTATGCATTTTGTATTAAATAAGACCTACTCTTTTCAATATTGCGGATGTTTAAGTGGAAAAATTTTAAAAATGTTTCACTAAATATGCAGCATATGTTTTTAAGAAAAATATTAATTAGTAAATTATTTTGTTGAATTTCAAAATGAATTAAGCAACGAAATGGCAATTTTAAAATGTTTTATTAATAATATTTCTGCTTTAGTGACTCAGAAAAAAAAACTCAATCTACAAATCTTTGAACTTTTACACTCCAAAAAAGTCTTATGATTGATAAAAAATCACGAATAAATATTTAGAACTCTAAAAAATATTTAAATGCTACAAAATGAATTAATACTCCGAAAAGAACTAAATTTTAAACAATACTTAACATGAAACCAAGCAATATTTACAACTGTTTAAAATGTTCCAAAACATGCATTCATCCTTCAAGCATGAAAACTATACGCACTTAATATAGAAATATTTACAATGGTGAGTTTTAAAGTAAAGTTAATGCTATTAAGATTAGAAATAATAACATAATATGATAGGAATCTGAAATGTGTAAGTTTTCAACGGTCTATAAAGAAACAAAACATAAATTTTTGGAGAGACTTATTGCAAAACATGGAAAGATTTCTTGTATTTCTCAACATAATCACCCTAACTGTATTTTTTCCCATGAGATCTATAATTTTTACTATACTATGAGATTTGTAACTTTTACCATGAGTTTTATATATAGTCTTTTCTATAATATCACCGAAGCCTGTAGCAACGTTTCACAGCTGTCTTCATGTTTTTGTCTGTGGTATATCACTGCTTGGTCAGGTGAATGTTGCTGAAAAAAGGTTGGAAATATTAAGTGGATGGTAAATTAACTTGCAGTGAAAAATTCTGCAGCCGATTTTTGGCAAAATGTGAAGTAAGCGGGCGAGTGTTGTCTTTGTAGAGCAAAACACCATCACCGATCACCCCTCGTTTCATTTAGTGGGCGAGTTCTTGCTCTTGCACCCGAAGAAACGGGCATTCGGGAGTGGGAAATGAACCCGAAGAAACGGTGCATTTCCCGCACAAGAAATGAGGATCTTAAGGCTGACTAGCTCTTTTTGTGGCTGGCAAAATTTTGTAATACTGGGCTACAAATACTTATACAGTGGTATGATTCTTGTATTGAAAAGTCGATAAAGTTTAGATCTTTTTTCTATAAATCTTCCAATGGAATTATGTTTTGTTTAATTTTATGGATCGTGGGAAACTTGTAAGCTGAATAACCCTCTCATTTATATTTACTTAAAACAATACAAAAGAAATAATATTATTTAATGAAATAGCTCAATGTCTAAGTAAACTTTTGACGATTACATCATTGATAGTTTTTTTGTGCGTCTTCTACCTCTACGATTTATAATTTAATCACAGTAATAATACATTAAACACATTTATAAGTAGATGGTTATTTTTTGGCATGTGGGAGTATTACATCATTTATAGCAGCATTACTGATTTTGACTTTCATGTCGCGTCGAGAATATTTTATGTTTGTGCATAAATGTGTACATAACTTTAGAAGATGTACGAAACTTCGAAGATAGGTACAAACGTTAATGAAAGAGAGAAAAGCGATAAGTGTTCTATAGCATGATCGAATTACATCATGCAAGTATAACAAATAAACTGCAAGAAGAATCTTATTCACGATTCACTCATTTGTATGATTATATATAGAAATGAAAGTATTTACCCCATCACTGGAACCATATAAGATAATGAAATAGTTTTTGAACACAAATACAAATCCCGTCTACACAAAAATATCCCGTTTAATAATTATTTATAATTTAAAATAATTTTGATTAATTATTTTAATCGATTTTAATCATTTATAATTTTTTTAATTAATTATTTTAATTAGGTTCAATTATTTATAATTCCTAATTTTAATTATTTATGATTTTAATTAATTTGAATTAATTATATTTTGTACTTAATTTTAATGTTTTAAATTTTTTTAAAAAAATTTTTAAACCTTATGATTTTTAATTATTCATAATTTTTACACAAAATTGATTATTTATAATTCTTAATTGATTTTAATTATTAAAGTTTCAATAAATTTTAATTAAATGTAATTATTTATAAATTTAAATAATGTCCCAACCTGTTTTAACCAATAAGGAATACAATATGTAGAAATCATCTAATACTAATTATGAATACCTATACTCTAATACTTTTCCAATACTGAATTATTGCTCATTTGTGTAGACATTAGTGAAAGCCGAAAAATATCGAAATTTTTTTTTATAATATCGTAATATAACGATAACTATTACGATAACTAACGATAACCTAATAGGAAAAGGAATTTTTTTTAAATAACTAAAGCTACATGTAAACTTTAATAAAAATCCCTTACTGGCGACTAAACAAAATTAGAATAAATGAAAAAAAGACAATTACAGTTTTTGATACTGCAATCGAGTTGTAGTGTTCATTTATTTACTTTTTGCTAATTTTAGTTAAAAAATCAAATCTATTACTAGATTTCTGACTCCCTTATAACTCCGATACTCAAGCCTGTTTCATCGGTTCAGGCAGGAAAAAATAATAATAATACAGATTTTAAATATTTTTTAATATTTTAATTACTGCAATTCAAATATTAATCTACTTTGTAAGAATATGATTTCAAAAATAATACGAAACAGTAAATATATGAATATGAAATAATATAATATTTCTGGTTTGGGGAAGTAAACAACAACAATTTAACTAACGAAAAAAAATCGCGATACATCAGCTACTATAAATTGTTTTTAAGACTATTCCATAAACTATCGTTTCTTACTGCATGACATGGGGCTATAAAAGATCTATAGAAATAAATGGCAAACATAAACTAAGGCTTATTTTTGAAGATTTTCTATAGGAAAAGTCGTAACCTTCAAATCTTGTAAAAGTTCCATAAATACACCACTTTTACTACCCTCAACAAGTAAAACTTAGTGGAAGTTCTCATAAAATCCAGCGAACTTTTATATTGAGGCAATTCTGAGATATTTCCAACCGAACATGTATTGCAGTTTTCAAAATTAATAAAACGCAATAGAAGAATATATTGAAAAAAAAAACATAAACAGTACGTGTTTGGTTAAATACCTGTAAATGGTTAAATAGTAAAGTTTTGCCGAGAATATAGTTTTTAATAGAAAGTGAGTAATTTATATAATTTTAAAGCCAATATAAAAAAAAAAAACTAGCTGTGTGAATTTGAATCTAATCTTCCTAAATTGCCAAATTTACAAAATTTTCATTGAATTTTTTTGCTGGTTGTCTCAAAAATCACCTGCGATTTTAAAAAATCAATTAAAGAAGGATTCGAAAATGATCTGCAGCGTTTTCTTTCTAAGAAACTAGAAAACTGATTCGCTCCAATTTGCGAAGCTAGTTACAAAGTTTAGCTACAGATGGCACTACTGATAAATAACACTAAATAATGGATGTTTGCAGTGGCGCTGTCTGAGGGCAAAATTAAAATAATATCTGTGCAAACATCTTAGTTGAATGATATGATGCAGCAGAAAACATTGCTTTATCATTTCCTAATTTAACCATGATACCTTAATAATTGTATCATGATAATTTTATCATGATACCTTAGTAGATTATGGCTTAAAAATCATTCAGTTTTCTAAATTCACTTTTCAGTTTTATATTTTTAACTAAATGTATGATAATAAGAGCAATAATTTTTAAATCTAGAATTTCCATTTATAATTTTCATTGAAAAATTTTCCGTCGATATGGTGCCATTATCTGTTACCATATCAATGCAAAAATTACCAAGTGAGTAGCGGAAATACCGTATAATTCGTTTTTAATACCAAAATTATGTTTTTCTTTTATCACTACTAACTGACCATAATGCACGTAGCGGTACATTATAGAACGGTAATCTTACCTGACAGTATGATAATTTTACTGTACAGTGAGGTAATTTTACCAGAATTTTTTCCTCCGTGTAATAGATTAATAGTTTCTAATTTATATGATATAAAAATACTCTGCATAAATTAACGTAAAGGTGTTCATAGCCTTTCGTGTTCTAGACGTGTGTTTTTCTTTAAGTATGCCTTACTTAAGTATGCCTTACTTTAAAGGTATATTTTTTAATTGCATGGATATTAGTTTATTTCTTTTTTAAATAGAAAATTTAATAAATAGTAATATTTTAGAACTTTTTCTTACAATTTTGATTTCTAGTTTCATTTTTAAATTTCAAAAATCTCCAATGGTTAAAAAAGTGCATCTTAATCTGATATTCAGAAAAATTTAAAGGATTTTCTAAAAATATGGTATTCCAATAATTTTTTTGAAGAATTCTCCCACAAAATATATTCTTAAAAATAAATCAATATTCTTTCTGAATAAATCTAACTAAGCCAAGAAACAAATAAGCTTAAAAGGAAAAAATTTATGCAATATTGAAATCAATAACTTTTCGCAATATTTGTGTGAAACGCAAATTCAATTTACATCTTTGGAAACTCTGCCTTTTCTAAAATGCACAATACAACCACTATTGCAGTTATCAAACATTAATACTGTGTTAAATTTTCGTTTGTTCATCGCGTCATTTTTCATATCATTTAGTGGGTTAGTAAACATTGCTCTGTAATGAAGCTAGCACTTTTTTGATTAAGTAAATAAGAAATTATTTAACTTTTTTTGATAAAAAAAATTCGATATTAACATTTACGTTTTTATTCTTTGCATATCTACATCTTTGTATATCAATTTAAATCTCTGCTTTACAGAAAAAAGTTTAGCGGAAATTACCGTACTGTATAGTAATGACATTTCCGGTAGAAAAACATTAACCTCTGGCAATGAAATCAAAAAATACGGTATTAAAACGATTATTTGCCAGTTTTTTCGTTCACTTGGTTACGGTTTAATGGAAATTCCAGTATTTAAAATGTATAGTTCCTATTTCCAATCATTTTATTAAGAAAAAGACAAAGCTAAAAGGTAAATCTAACCAAAAAAATGCTTTTTCTGTCATGTTCTCAGGTGTTGAAGATAAAATACCAATTTTTACCACATTTTCAAAATTTTATCACATATTATAAAACCTAATTCTTTTTTGTTCTAAAATAGTAACCAAAACATTTCGGTAAAATTAGAGAGCTTTTTTATCTCCCCATAGAGCCAGAAACACAGTAAATTTCTCCATATTCTGGTAGTTTTGACCATTTTTTTCCTAAAAGTACGTCAATATTCTTACGTTAATAAATTAAAATAGAAACATTAATTGCATTTATTTCATGTTATGGTTATGGAGGTGGAGAGCGATTATTTATTTTAGCTCCTGAGTAAAAAAAAATCAATTTGAAAACAAAGTTTAAAATCAAAAATTATTTATTCGATTTGACACACTACATAATATGAAAATTTCATAGAAAAAATCTTATTTTGCTATTGTTTTTATGTTTGATGTGTCAATGCAAACAAAATAATTTTTAATTAGTATGACTTCAAATAAAAAAGCAAGAGAATAAAGATCACTTGTAATATTTGTAAAAAACAAATGCAGGTATATCGACTTATAATAAATTACCTTCTTTCTTTCTTTTCCTTCAAAACTCTTTTCGAATTGTCTAATGAAATACGACAATTTAAAGCAATTGTTTTATTTTAAGAGGATCTAGAAAAAAGAATCACTGCTTGCTGCTCTTTTTTTTTAAAGCTACCTGATATATGATGTCACATCAAACTCAATTAGTTAGGCTGAAAGTGATCAACGTTTTTATAGCTGTAATAAAATAAGTAATTGAGGGTATCAATTTTAATTATTTTGACGCATTGATAAAGTTCAAATCTATATTAATTAAGAATTACGTGCTTCTAGAAACTTATATTTTGTTAGTTTATCCAAGGAATTTTCTAGCACGAGCATAGTACGGTTATCTTAACACGAAACACTTAATTAAATTGGATTTTTGTATCGTACAATCTAAAAGTGTGACGTTTTAAGCACTATATTTTCGAAGCGTAACTCCAAATTTTTCTACTAAGGAATCAGACAAAAATGTTCTGTAGTAATCTACGGCATGATTAGCTTTTCTTATAGGAATTTTCAGTAATTACAGAGATTTTGCATTCTGTCTCAGCATCTCGTTCGGGTATGTATGTTGATTCTAAAAATTGCTACAGAACTATCTCGATTCTCAACCTAAACATTACTCACGCTGAAATTATGGGTATGTATGTAAACGCGGGTCGTAATGGTGAGCGAACCTGATGTCATGTTTGCTTACGAATCCTCCCTAGATATCTTATTATATACTTATAACTGTCGGTGCATGATATTTCGGTCCAGCCATTTTGGTCCCACCATTCCGCTCCCAACGCTTCCGTCTCGCCATTTTGGTCCGTTTGCCATCTCGGTTCCTTCCCGATTCAGTTCCGCCTGGGAGAAGATTTACCCATAGAATTATTCCGTATTTTGAATTGTTTGGAGATTATTATATTAGAAGACCACGTCAAAGAAATATGAGTAAAATGCTGTTTTTTTCTTCTGAAGCATGGTAACCTCGTACGGACAATTATGCAGAAGTTACTCATCAAGAAATGCTGAAGGAGTTCAGCATGGATCATCCAACAATAGCATGGCCGTAACTAATTGTATAACGATTTTTTCTCGGGCAAAGGAACCTTTAAGAAAAGGAATATATAAAAACAATGAAAGAATTTTGAAAATCCGTACAGATTTTCAAAATTCTTTCTCGTGGTGAGTGAATAAAAGCTCTTTTCAAAAAATTCCTATCTGGAAAAAAATATTTGAAACGAGACTAAATTTTAACAGCCAAAAATAAATAAAATGGAAATAAGGATTATTACATTTACACTGAAATGATTTGCATATTTGGTAATATTTCTTAAATTTCAATATCTGAAAGAGAAAATATGAAACGGCAGTGTAAGAAACGTGAACAGAAATTGTGGGGCCGAATCGGCAACGGAATCAAAATGGCGGGACTTAAAGAGTGGGACTAAAACGGCGGGTCCAAACTGTCTTGCTTCGATAATCGGTGGGCACGATGGCTGATTAAAAAAGACAAAGTTGCACGAGATTTCATTGGATATTTAAAAACAAAAGCAATTAAAAACAATTGAAATTAAAATCACTTTCAAGTAATGCCGATGTATCTTGCAGATTTATGAGATTTAGAATAAGAATATTTTAGATTTATTCATTCGAAACTTACAGATGCAATGTTAAATAATGAAGGTATATATTTAAATAAAATATTATCAGACATTTGTAAGCAATTATGAGAGCCATACACAAGCTATAAAAAAAGTATGGTCAAAACTATCAGAATATGGTAAAATTTACCGTGTTTCTGGCGTCATGGGAAAACCAAAAAGCTCCGTAATTTTCGAAGAAGTGCTTTGCTAATATTCTGGTAAAGTTAACATTAAAAATGATTGTACAATATGTGATAAAATTTGGAAAATGCGATAGTAATTCGGATAAGTTCACTTTTATGTTTTGTATTTTATACTAAATGTGTTGCAATAAGACCTTCCTGTATAACTTTGAAAACCTGATTTTCTGGTAAATCACTACCTGACATATAAATTCCTAAATAAATGGTTTAAAACCATATATTTTGGTTTTATAGCCAGAAATGTGATTTTTTTACCAGAAAAGTTAATACCTTACATTGCGATGATTTCATCAGATTTTGTTTCCTCCGTGTGGAATTATCCACTCAACTAAGCCACTGCTCTTAAAAGAATTATACCGTCAAATTGTTCAATTTGCGAAAAGAAAATGTTAAATTTGATGCATTGAACTTATTCTCCGTTTTTATTAATTTTTATTTTAAAATATAATCAATACTTGTAAGTAGATAAATTCTGGAACACATAAATACAGTAAAGCTTCAAATCAAATTGATAATCTGAAAAAATTTGTGCTCTGCTATAATATTCCATTAGTAATAGGAAATTATAATACATTGAGTTGGTACTGCAGTCAAACTATGGAAATGATAGACAGGATGTGCTATGCTAATATGTAGACAGGATATGCTAATATGTAGCATATACGTTGAATGGGAATAACGTCAAACAGTTGAAGTAAACCTCTTTTCAAAATCTCCGAGATTATCGTAAGAATTTTAAGAAAAGTGATGTTTGAATGTCTGCAGCATTTTCAGAAGTCGTATTCACAAAAGTCGTAAAATGCTTGCTCTCCGTTTGCTGAGTTATAATTATTGGAATGCTGCTTTTAATGCTGACAAAATCTAAACATGCGTTAACGAGGAAAAATCTTTCTTCCTTAATTGTAGAACATTAGTATTTATTTAACTGTTTCTTAAATAAATAAACACATCTATTGGTGCTGCTTTGCTATTCCCTGTGTTTGGGTTGCAAAGTAAATTTATAAATAGAAATAATTCAAATTTTTATAGATGACTTGTTGAATACTCATACCTGTTCTTTCTACGTGGTGAAAAAAGTAATTAATAAGTAAATCAGTATTGAATAAGAACGACGAAATCATGCACTTAACTTATCGACTTACACCAACACAATTATAAAGCTTAAAAAATTTCATTTTTATGTTATTGCTCTTTTACTTTTTGCCATTCCCATTGGCTTTACGTTAAGCTAAAGAAGTTTTTAGTAATTCATTCCTTTGAAACAAAGATCAACACAATCAGTATTAAATAGCATGATGTTGTTGCTTGTGGTCAATTCAAGATAGGCAAATTTACCACAATGTGAAGGGCCATAAAAAATCTTTTTCAACAGTATCTATATTAAAACTATGCAATATTGTTGCTGTGTTAGTATTTTTAATACCTATTAAAACTTCAATTACTATAATTTCAGTAGTGCCTATTACCAAAATTAATAAAATATCATTCACGACGTTAATAATAGCATGGTGAATTTTTTTAAAATTTTCTTCCAAAAGATTTAGTTTCTGTTTCTCCATTAATTATGATTTAGTACATAGCTTGCTTTTATCAATGAGTACTTATTATCAATATTAATCAAGCCTCCTTGGCGTCAAAAATAGTATGGCGAATTTTTACTTTTCTCTTAAACGAATTAGTATCATTTCTCCATTAGTTTTACTTTCTAACACATAGTTAATTCGTTTCTTTAAATTAGAACCTATTACAAAAAGTAATTAATATTCATTGGCGCCAATTGTAGAATGATTATTTTTCATGCTATTCCTAAATGAATAAGTTCCATTTCTCCAGTAGTTTTGTTTTCGTAAATAGTTCATTTTTTATTTCAATTAATACCTATATATTAATAATATATTAATAATGAAAATGTTAAAAAAGCATCATTTGAGTTAAAAATAGCATTGAAATTTTTTATATTTTTCTTAAACGAATTAGTACTATTTCTCTAATTTTTCTTTAATATGTAGCTGATTTTTTTTATTTAATTCAACGTTAATTTTAAACTATTTAGTTTCATAGAAACACGTTTAAAAAGAATAGCCATAAACAAAATAAACACTTGGCTTAAGATAACTTTAAGAAATACTCTTCATTTTATTATTATAGGTATGAAGAAAGAAAATTAGATACTATGAACCTCATAAGTTTATTGTTATTTTCATTGTAACCATATAAAATGTTGATCTGATTCATATGCTGCGATTCAGCTAATCGAGTATTGATTTACTCTTCTTTTTTAATTTACTTAAAATGGAACATAAATATAGGATGTATTAGAAATTGAAATATTGATGCTCTTTCATTTATTGTGTGATTCATAACTGCTTATTGAGTTTTCATTTACTCTTCCTGTTTAATTTACTTAAAAAAATCAATTTTAAATGTTCAAAAAATTGTAAGAATCAAATTCCTGTTTATGAAATGTAAAGTACATTTTACATAAAAAAAGTTTTTTCAATTTGCACGATAAATAATGCATTCTATATGATTTTTGTTTTAATTTTCCACTCAAAAACATCCATGTATTTTGTAAAGTCCTATCTACTGAGATTTATTGAACATTAAAAATTCAGGAGTAATTGAGTTTTTTTAATTTTTTTTAATCATTTTCTGTCAGATGATGCTATTAGTTTTCGCAAAATTCTACAAAATACATAAAAATACTTAATACTGTTAGGACACAAGAGGATGAAAAGAAACATCATCACACTTATTATTAAAACACATCATATTTATATATAACATATAAAACATCTTACACACATCATATTTACACTTCGTGGCATTAAATTTTATACAACATTTGGATGGATGCGAGAGGATGGAGGGTAACACCATCACACTTGGAAGTCAGAAAAACGCTATTGTTATTGTTTTTTCCTTGGCGAACAAAAAACAAGGGGTGCGCTCAAATGATCAGAAAGTCGAGTCCACAATCGTGGTTGCCGGGAGAAAAGTGTTGCACCAAGCAGACTCCTCAATTCTGCTTTTAACATGTAAAGTCTATGGCGGGCTTGTCATACTTTGAATCGATTTTTCTTGTTCAAGAATCGGAGTGATCAATTAAAAAAAAAAACTAATAATTTTTTCAATCTTTCCTATCCACGAAAATGTAGGTTAATTTTTTTAATCTTTGTTACTTTTTGTAATATTGCCTTTGAAACACAAGTCACTTTCTACCTTTGAGTAAGGGAGGAAGGCAACTTCCACCCCCAAGTTCACTAATCTTCTCGGTGGGAGGTCTTGCTCCCTTTTGAAAATCTTTTTCTCTCTCTGTCCTTCTGAAGAACTGATATGGGGAACGCTTTAAAACCCGATAGCTTTCTTTTTAGTTATAAGCTTGTAATTTATTATGAAAATTATATTTGCTGATAATTCGTTCATTCTATATACATTTTATTTATTTAGTAGTAATAATTTTCTTGTTTTTATTCATTTTGAGAATGGAATTTATTTTTTAAATACATGATTCCCCTTTTTTTAAACTTTGTTTCTTGTTTTTTAGAGATGTTTCAGAATTAAAAAAATTAGCTGCTGAATAAAGTGAGATTAATTAAAATCGAATAAATGACGTAAAGATCTTCCAATATACTATAAAGCATCACAAAACTGCAGTTTTCCTTTTTTTTAAAAAAAATATATCGTACACTCATTTGTAGGTTTAAAAAAACATTTAACATTAATACAATAAATATTAAAGGTATTTATGGGATTCTCGTGCACGTTTGATGAATCAGATTCATCATATACTCAAGATGACCCTCGACTTCAACATATAAAACAACTGATACATCTATATCTAAGGTATTTGGTTTCTTTTTATCAAAAGAGGTTGTATAGAATGACAATGTTGCGAAAAATCGCTCTTTTTGCATGATCCATGGCATAAATTGACATGGCAAGGAAAAGGATATCCTTTTTCTTTTTGGAAAAAAGGAAAACTAAACATTTTTTATAAGCACTCAAAGAAAAATAAGCATTTTTAAAAGCACTTTACCCTTGTCATTTCACAACAAGTATTACCGCAAGTAAAAGGATGTGTTTTGTCAAAATTCTGGAGGATCTTCAGTTTTGACAACCATAAAGCCTGAGAACAAAAAACAGGGAGAGAAACAAAGGAGCAACAAAACACATGCCTAATAGCTTTATATAAAGAGCATATCTTTTGTACTGTAATTAATACTAACATGATGCACAATAAAGAAGCATTTTATATCAAATAATAACACAAATCTTAATAAACAGTATAAAGTAACAGAAATATTAATAAAAACAAAACAAAAAAAATTTTCTTATTGAGATATAAGTAACTTCAAATAATATTTAAAATAAAAAGACTTTAAATTAGGTAGCATAGATAGCCAAAAATCATTATTAAATGGAACCACTTCCATATGCATTTGGTTGGCATTGAAATGCAGTACAAATAAACACTTGTGCAAATTACTGATCGCCATCTGGCCCTGAATTTGATAATAGTATCTATGATTTTTTTTGATTTTATATTGTTGGTCACTATCATCAAAGTGTAGACAAAAGTCACTTCTCTGTTTACATAAGTCGTCTAAAGACTGCCTCTTTGGATTGAATATAGTTTTAATTTCAACCAATAGTGGCCCTTCTACAGCAGAAAATATGAGTGCATCCGGAGAGCAACCCAAATAAGGGTACATAGGATTCACAACCAAACCAACTCTTCTCACATTCCGGTCCAAATACAAATTTCGAATTTTGTTCCTGACGACAGGCTCCATTTTCTGACCCCATTGCACTGCAGGAAGCTTGGAAATATCAGGTGGTGACAAAATTTGCTTCGCCAATGCGTTCATATCTTTAGTATATTTTAGGATTTTATAAAAATTAGATGCAGTTATCCTACACTTCCGTTCTTTTATCCATAAAGGATTGTCAGATTGGCCGACAGTGTTTTTTTCTAACACGTAACAATCAGTCACTTCATAATAAAGATTTGAAATGATAAATGTTATTTCATCGAAACTCAATTCAACCTCAAATTTACTTTTAACACTACCTGCAAAAGGTATAGCTGGCAAAGGGATTGTTTCATTTAAGAAATGACTGTTATCTACGACATGAAAAATTGAAAAATTTGGCGGAAGTGCATTCAGTGAAGAAAAATGTAACTCTTTACTCACACTTTGACAACTTTTAACATTGAAGACGGTTTCAGCCTTTTTTGGGGAGAACTTTTTCTTAGAAGGTTGATGCCATCTCTGAAGTTTTTCAGTTGGAGCTGAAAACATCTCTTTCTTGCTGTAATCCTCAAGCAAGGCCGCTAAAGCAAAGAAATGCTTGCAAATCGCTGGATTCGCACCAACGGGACACTCACAAGTTCCGCTCACAATCTGAAATAAATATATATATCCTAAATACCAAGACATTTAAAAAAAATAATATGCACAGCTTAAAAGAAGCATAAAGGCTATTATTATTGAATGGAACAAGAGGGGGCAGATATATGAAAAACAAAGAAACAATAGCAAAGTGTAGTATTAAATTATATATAATGATCAAGGATTTATTACTTTATTCCTTCAAGCAGGATTTAGGTTGATCAAACCAACTTATACACTTGATACAGAATACATATATCCTAAATACTTATGCTCACACACAAAACAAAAAGGGTAAGTATTACGTTAAAAACCTAAATTCAAGTCAGCTAGCACTTTACGTTCATAATTACTTACATTTCAAACAAATTGGTCTAAAGATTTCTATTTTAAACAGAGCATAGTGATGATACTAATAGATAATAAAAAAGTTTTAACATTAATTATAAATACTAAATAAATTTTAAAACAGATAAATAAAATTTTAAAAATATTTGCACTTCTGTTACCTAAGCTAACAGTTAAGTATCCCTTTGAAATTTTTGTTACTTAATATTATTGCTTTACACATTACACTATAATTAAGAGATAACTGTCAATTAGATGGTTAACAAATTGTTTCTGTAGTGTATATGATTGCAAACTTCATAAAATGGTCAACTCTGTTAAAAAATTAATACGTAATACATAGAAACAAATTTTTGATATGATTTATTGTCAAAAATCAAAGTTAAAAAGAAACTTTTTGATTATATGAAAAGTCATTAGTAAATTATACTTCAGCCACAACATATAAATTAATTAGTCGTTAACAACATACACTGTTACATTCTTCATTCAATAATCAACAATTTGTATTTGCTGTTATTTTAATATGCTTTTTATCTTCACAGTTTACAGCAACGCATTTTACTATTTCAAGTTATAATAAATAATGAGTAATGCGTGAACCTAGGCAAAAATAATAATAAAAACACCTACCTCACAATCATCTTGTTGAATATCCATCTCAACTTTATATACTTGCGATACTTTCATTACTGCTCTAACTTTCGCATGAATTGTAAATATCGGGACATTATTATCCCCCACAAAATCAACAAATTCTACGTTGCTCACAAAATGTTCTAAAAACATCTTAAAACCTTTAGTATTTTCATTCATGAACATAGTATCACTGTTGCAATTCTGTCTACTTTCGTTTATTTTCGCTCTATAATTCAAAATCGTCAATGAATTAAAATTTGTAACGTGTAACGGTGTTTCACTAAGTTTATACATAGTATAATTTGTACAATTAAAGAGATTAAAAATAGAGAGAACAGAAGATTATGATTAATACACTGTAGAAACACGTGTAGGTATTGGAATGTTTATTCCTACACCCCGGGAGTGTGACGTCACGTGGGAAGAGCCCATTGAAATGAAAAGGCCTCCTTAGGTATTCTTTGGCCAAGGTTTTTTCCCTTACTGATAGAGGGGATAGCGCCATCTGGTGAGCTGCGAACTATATGTTAAAATTTTTTTTGGCCAAGTTAACTATTAAAAATGCTGACTACATTTGTTTTTTTTTATGCATTTTCATTATCATTTTGTTGTTAGGTTGTAATTTTAACAACAATAGCTGTGATGAAAGCAAGGAGGCTCTATGTAGCAATCACACAGCAAAAAATTCCGAATCAAATTTCGGTGAATGTAATTACGGTAAATGTACTGTAAATGTCAAATTACTGTCTGATGAACGGTCATATTTACAGTAACAATTACCATAAAATGATTGAATCACTATAATTAAACAAATATTACTGTAGAAATTGCAAATAATAATTTATGGTGAAAATGGATTTCATGATAAAATGGATTTTACGGATTATATACTCAAAAAGCTGGAAGTTTAGACTGTCAGTTGATCCGCAATTCTTTACAGTACATTCTTCTCACGGTAGGGGAGATTGTTAATAGTGAAATCTACACTTAAATATGCCAGGATAGCCTGGTCGGTAGGGTGCTGGGCCCATGTCTGAGAGTTTGTGGGTTCGACCCCCCCCCCCGGCTAAAGACTCCCCGTGTAGTTGGTGACTGATGCACGTTAAAATTCAGTCGAGTCGCAAAGTCCTCCATGTTCCCATAATAAATCAATACCTCTGGGGTCACTGGATTGGAGATCGATCATTCTCTGATTCAGGTCAAAATTACGATCTGCGGATGAACGAATGGACGCATTAATGGGTCCGCTCTATAAACGGATGTGACGGATGGTGTGGCTGAAGTCGAATTCTTGGCCATAGATGGTGCCACTGAAAAACAAGAAATGTACACTCTGCCTTAAATTTGTTCGGTTTCACCAAGCAGGCTTGCTAGTGGCATTAGAAACAACAATGCAACACAATTAAATATTTAACAAAAATAGCGAAATTAATTGAAGTGTTTGTAAGGGTTTCGTAAAGGAATATCATCATATTAAAAGCTAATATAATTATCAAAAAGCCTTTGCTTAAGTAAATTGAGATCTTTTGACAGGTGTTACTATATTGCGTCACCATCTTTTTCAAATGATTAATCAATTTTCAGATTTGTTAGATTTATGGTACTGAAATATTAATCTATTTAACATACAAAAATCATTATTAATCATGAATAATTATTTTAAAATAATTACAAAAACACGGACTCTTCTTAGTTAGAAAAATAACTATAGATAATTATAAAATGTTAATATTCCACTATACATAACCAAATTTATTTTGTAACATTAATGAAATATAAAAGAGAGTGTTATTCTCTTTTTTAGATGATTAATATACTTTAAAATTTGTAGATTTATAAAATTTATGCCATT
Source organism: Parasteatoda tepidariorum (assembly GCF_982258835.1). Lineage (NCBI taxonomy): Eukaryota > Metazoa > Arthropoda > Arachnida > Araneae > Theridiidae > Parasteatoda > Parasteatoda tepidariorum. The sequence continues at coordinate 74,337,250 of NC_141763.1, read as the reverse complement.
AAAACATTCATTTATTTAGTACACAAAATCATAATTAATCAATAAAAATAATTACAAAAACACGGACTCTTCTTAGCTAAAAAAATAACTGTAGAACATTATTCAATGTTAATACTCTGCTATTTATAACCAAATTTATTTTGTAACATTTAAAGAAATGCAAAATATAGTGTCCTCTCTTTTTTAGCTAAATAATATTTTATTTGATTTGTAGATTTTTTGCATTGAAATATGAATTTATTTAGTATAAAAAATTTATTATTAATTATGATTAATTAATAAAAATAATTATAAAAACCCGGGCTCACCTTAGTTAGAAAAATAACCATAAATAATTATTCAATGTTAATATTCTACTCTGTATAACCAAATTTATTTTGAAACATTTAAAGGAGTAGAAAAAAAAATCTTATCTCAGAAAATACTATTAACAGTGATACTATTACTACGAACAATGAAACTCAGAAAATATTATTAATTATGATTAATTAATAATTATAATTACAAAGACCCGGACTCCCTTTAGTTAGTTAGAAAAATAATTATAGATCATTATTCAATGTTAATATTCTGCTATGTATAACCAAATTTATTTTGTAACATTTAAAGAAACAGAAAAAAAAATCTTATCTCAGAAAATACGTGAGGTTATTATCATGGAATAAAGATGTTTTTGATGATAAGGCCGATTTTGTTTTCTTTTTTGATCTTAAGGCTATACTAATCGACTAACAAAAGAAAGTGATTACGGATAGTGCTCCTTAATGACGAAAAGAACATCTATTCTTCGTTTATGTATTTTTCTTGCAACCAAGATGCAAAAATATGTGCAATCTTTAATATCTGAAAATGACCTTTCCTCATTAGTTGGGGGAAATAACTTACTTAAACTTGATAAGAGTTGCGAAAACAGTTGATGAGATTTTGGAATTTGATAATAATATTAAAGAAACTGTACTATACTGGGTTATGGATATAATTATGGAGAGAAAGCAGAAACTTTTCTTGAGTTTAGTTTAATGTGTTATAAAAGACATTAGAAACTGAAAAAATACAGATTACCTTAAAGAGAATTAAGTTTTAGCCATATTCTTTTTTCATTTCAAGACACTAGGAAAGGGTTAATCATTAGTTTATAGAACAACTGAGAATTCTTTTAAGAACAGCAAGATTTAAAAACCACGTCTTATAGATGAGAAAATTTCGTTTATCTAAGATAAAATAAAGTTTTAGCCATAAGTCATGACATCAGCACTGAGTTTGCTTACAGAACACTTAATAACGGGAATTAGCCTAATAGTTAGTATTAGAAGTCATGTATTTTTAAACTAGAAAAAATTGCGAATTAAATGAAAATAAGAGTTAAGTTATATTTATTCTTTTTCCATAATATCAGAAACGGGTTGGTTACTATTAGTTCACTGAATAACTGATTCTAACAACATACGGTGAAAAGAATTCTGGTAAAATTATTGGTAACTATATGGTAAGGACATTTCTTGTAAAAAAATACAAGTCAGGTAATAAAGACCAAAATATACAGTATTAAATCCATTAATTTGGCAATTTTTCCTTTCATATAGTAACGCTTCTTCTGGAAATACCGTTTTTCAAAATTATAGTACTCATTATCTCACATTTAGCAAAACATACAAAAGGGCAAAATAAATTCAGCCAAATAAATGGTTTAATGCCATTTTCTAAGGTATCATGATAAAATTATCGCATTTACCAAATGTTATCGCATGTTGTTCAGATTACAATAATGAGTAGAAGTCTTTTATTTAATTGTAATTTAAATGTTTTTCTTATGAAAAAATAAGTAAAAGACATATTTCTTTATTGAATTAAAAAAATTATCCTTGGTTATGTTGCCTTAAATTATTCCTCTCATTCAACTTTGCAATTTTTTTTATTTATGCTCATGAAGGATTTTGCCTCTGTTTTCACGAACATGAAGTTCGACATATTACTTTATTAAATAGTTCATTCCCTTTAAAAATATATAAATAGGAAATAACAGTCGACATATTTAAAGCGTACAAGAACAGGCTCCCTCTTTTAAGAATTGCCAAACGTGAATAAGAAGAAACAAAAGTGATTTGAAATATAAAACGTAACGCTGCCAACAAAAATTTGAAAAAATTAAGGGGGGGGGGGACAATACTAGAAAAGCAATAGTAACCGAGAGAGGCAAAACAAAGAAGGAAGAGGATAAGCAGAACCAGAAAAACCACGAGAGGGGTAAATCAGGATAAAATAAAATTTCCACGCTCGATAATTATAAAATTGTAGAGTTTAAAACATGTCGTTTCTGCGCATTATCATATTCCTTGTAGTTCATTCGCTTATTGAGTACTTCAAAGTTGTTCTAAAGAGATGTAATATTAGAGAAACTTGCTTACTCGTAAAAGATTAAATCGTATCTTTTGTTTGAAACTTTTGGTGAAATGACGAGCCATATACCACATGAGCCTCATGTATCCAGCATTATATGCTTTTTGAGTTTCAAAAGAATAGTAAAGTTATTGTTGCAGTCCAAAACATTTACGATGCTCATCTAAGTGCGTTTGTAAATGCAAACAGATATTTTCTAAGTAAAAATCCGGTAATTTTGGTCTTTCCGACTTGTATGAATCAGGTACACCAATCTCATAAGAAAAAAGTAAAGATGTATTGCCCCATCCTCCGCATTTGCTCGATATTGTGTCATCAGATTTACATTTATTTCGATTGTTACAACATTTTCTTCGAGGCAAAAAAATTTGAAGGTCTGCATGATGTCCGAAATTTTATCTCCTAGCATTTAACTCTCAAATCAATTGATTTTTATCGATCCAGTATCGGAAATTCTCCACTAAATTTAAAAAGATTGTTGATAAGGAATGTATTTACACAACTGATTGAAAATAAAAAAAAATCTAATGATTTATCTGTTTGAATTTAATTAAAGAAAATAAAATAACAATCCTGTCGGAATTTTCTACGTAAATTCGATCGTGATAGAACTTGCCCCTCTGATTTTTTTGAAGAACAGGGGAAAATTTTCAGTAGAATATTTTACTTCACTTTTTTTGCCTGAAGTAGAGTTTTATACAGATTAAATCATGTAAATTGCAAAAATCATATATGTATTCTATAAATTTCAAAGGAAATTTGTAAGTACTACTTCTGAATGCGTTTAAGATGTACTAAAAATGGCATTGACAATGAAGAACGTTATTTACTGTCTCTAAAGAGAAGAAATCTTTAGGGTCATAATAACTGTAAAGTATTATATGATTGTAGGGAGTATATAACAAAATACTTCACTTTATTTTGCTCAAATGTACACACATGCTCCTAAAGTTTCAAGATTTAAACCAAATTAAAGTGCAGTTAGTATAATTAAGGTGCAGTTAACTTTTCAACTTCATATTGTCAAAGAGACAGGCTACTATCTCATGGCTTAAACTATACCTAGTGAGGCTTACTTTTACTGGTAAATAAGTATGTAAAAATGTTAATTTTTCTCCTAAAGATGTACATGAGCGAACGAATAAATTTCTTAAAAGTAGTTTATGTAAATATTACAGGCTAAAACACTTCACTTCCTTTTTACTCTGATCTCTTACATACTTATATCCTCCATTTTCACACCAAAAGTCAGAAAAATAAAATTTTCATCGCTGCGTTGGTTCGAAAAACCAAGCTAGGGTCTCATAGCTAAAGTTATCCTTAGTGCTCGGCGAACCAAATTCTGGTGTACCGTTACCCCTCTAGCTGTGATCTCTAAATTTAACTTTAGTAACGGTTACCCAGGTTATACAGTAGGCAAGTATCGAATGAATCACAGGAAACTCTTAACATTTAAGACTCATTTTTATTGCAACTCTAAATCTTCAAAAAACATAATTCCACACATTTCCAAATGCTAACATGGGAATAAACACTTCCCCTTATACATTAATTAAAACAACATGCAACCTTAAAACACTCAAGCATAACCTTCAATTCATACAGTTCAAAAAAAGACATTTAAGAAATAAACACTGCATTTAACATTACTAAAAGCACTTAAGACTTGGTTTATGATGTCTATAAATCACACTTATATACTCATTGTTCTCCTACACAAAAAAACACAACATAAACAGTTCAGAATTTACGGTAAATGATTCCTCTAAAATGTTAACGAAATAAAATTTAAAGTTTTATAAGTACCCAAAAGATTTTACTGTTAGCCCTCTGGAAACGCCCACCGGAATGGTAGATGAGCTCGTGGGCAAACTCCTCGGCTAGGCTCTCAAAATTTCTCCAGCTATTCTAACTTCATTAGGCTTCAACATGCAGAAGGGGAACACCGGACTTCCAGCATAGATACGTTCGGACTTGGCCCACCGTCTCGAAGATATCGGACTTCGGCAAATCACGGTCGTTCTTCACGCTAGAGACTTCAGTTTAGCTTTCCTTAAGTTCACGATCCATCATCTTCGAGGTGCTGTCACGGACCACCTTTCCTGCGGACAAGCTCCGTATCCTCCGGGTTACTGCTTTAGCCACTGTAACTGTAACTATTAAATTTTTTCAGAGTACCTAGCCTGATAAGTCTATCTGCTCTTTCATCTCGGTTGAAAAGATGACTTAAGGAAAGCTAAACTGAAGTCTCTAGCGTGAAGAACGACTGTGATTTGGTCGGTGAAGGACCGTGATTTGGAAGAAGACGGTGGGCCAAGTCCGAACGTATCTATGCTGGAAGTCCGGTGTTCCCCCTTCTGCATGCCTAAGCCTAATGAAGTTAGAATAGCTGGAGAACTGCTTTAGCCACACTCTTCACTTCTCTTTTATCCTCCCTTCAGCAAGGCGAAAGAATCTAGATTGACCTGTTTACCAACTACAGAGTCATCCCGCATCCGGCGGACGTCAGAACCAAAATATAAGATCCCTGCGAAAAAGCAATCATAAACCCACTAATACCCTATAGAAGTTATAATACCATCCTCAATAAATATTAATAAATTTAGTTACCCAGGTTTCACCCCAAAAATCCCAATTTAAAAGACTAATTCAAAATTTCTGAAAAAAATATCATTATTATGATTGACTTTAAACTTTACCATAGTGGTGCCGTCTACAGAAAAATAATCTATCTTTAAAAGTATTGAAAAAAACCTATAATAAATTTCTATTTATTACACTGGTAAAATTACCGTACTGTATGATTTCTGAAAAAAAAATTCTATTTAATAAACAAAAACATACGGTATTCAAACCAATTATTTGGTAATTTTTCCGTTCATATGTTAACGGGTTAACGGAAATTCTGGTTTTTAAAATTATAGTTCTTATTATCACAGATTTAGGGAAATAAAAAGAAAAGTGAACTGAAAAGTGATTTTAACCCAATATATGGATTATTTGCCGTGCTCTAAAGTACCATGATAACATTATCAAATTGTATCACATTTACCGAATTTTACCACATATTACAAAAAATATCATTAACTTTAAAAAAATCATTAATAGGGAAGATGAATAAAAATTTCCGAACGTTTCGGCGTTCACAGAGATCCAAAAACACTGCGTTTTACCATATTCTGGTAATTTTGATGACATTTTTTTCTCGGTATAAGATTTATTTACTTTGACTAAATGATTTACTTCTGAATATGCTGTAAAACCCGAGAACTTGACATACAATATACTTATAAGCCGAATTTGTATGTTTATTCATTTACTTTTTTTTCCGGGAATTTGTGTTGTAATCCAGTATTGCTCAGTTTATATTACAATACAGTTATTGCAATACGAATATGCTGTGATAAAAATATAAAAACAATTAATCATGTGTTTTTAAGTATTAGAATTACATAATAACGCATTGTTATTTTTGCACAAAATCTTTTCTTTAGTTTTAATATTTCTTGCGTTAACCAAAAAAAATAGTTTTTTGAGGACGTTTCCTTTCGCAATGATTCTCCTTTATACTTAACAGAATTTACAAATGCAATGCAATTACGGTAAAATATAATGTAAAAAAAAAAAACCTAGTACAACATTGACGGTAAAATATAATGTAAAAAAAAAAAAAAAACCTAGTACAACATTGACAGTCCGTTTTTAACCGGGGAACTACACTTTTAAAATAGTAAAGCTATTACGAAAAAAAAATGTTTTCCCGAAAAATTTGTTTTGCAATTTAGCTGAAAGGGCAAATTTTAATAATAATATAATTATAAAAAAACAGTACATTTTTTTAAAAAAGATATTTATCCCCCTAACAATCCATAAAAAAGAAATACTTAAGAACTCCCCTTTTAGAATAGAAAATTTTAGTTTATTTACTAATCTTGAAATATAAAAACTGATATGAAAAACTGCATGAAAGCAATATGAATTTTCCTCAACATTTCTCTTCTTTTTTCACAGTATAGTTTAACTATAAAAGAAAAACTACATTTTTAGTTTACTGGAAAAAGATTTTTAGAAAAATCGACACTAATCAGAAAACTTCCTTTATTTTAAAAGTCATTATAAATTATAAAGAAACATATGTTATCATAATTCTTATATCAATCATAATTTATTTTCATCTTATACTATTCCTTGATTTATTTCTTTTGATGCAAGAACCAAAGCACTATCCTACCAAATCAGATTACAAGAAAAATCCCTTTTACAAGACATTTAAAGATTGATTTGAACAAATCCACGTAATCTGGAAACAACGAAGAAGTGTCCAAACAATTGGACCTTCCAGAATTTTCCGAGCATGAAACTCAACGATTCCATCTCTACAAGCAAGCAAGCTTTCCCTCTGATTTTTCCAACAATCGAAATCACTACAAAAGTTTTCAGGAAGCTTAAATGGAATATAAATTTTGGCATTTATCGCTTTCATTCAACAAATGTGAACAATTTTCTTTTCTTTCTTACTTTAACTAATGCTCTGAGATTTTCAGAAGTTTATACATATCTTCCTTATTCTATTGATTCGGTGCTCGGCACTCAAGTTTTCCATACCGTTGATTTAATGCATTTATTGAATAATTTCGATATTCTGAATTTTCCGTTCAATGGATCTTTCGGAATAGATATTATCGGAATATTTAATGATTTTGATTCTATGGTAAGATTTAATGATTCGGAATAAACGTGATCGTTTAAGTCCTGCTAAGAATATAAATATCCTATTTATATTTTCCTTAATATAGTTGTTCCGTGCTCAGTATAATTGCTTTATTGCACTGAGAAAAAAAAGTAAGGTTAAAACTATCAGAATATGGTGCCCTATCACATTATCGTGTTTTTGGTTATGCAATGCAAAAACTCAGTAAATATTTCAGTAAAACCAGCAATAAAACATTGTTTTCTAATGCATGATATAATATGGTGAATGTTGTAAAATTGAGTAATTTTATCATGATACCTTAGAGCATGGTATAAAAACCCTTCAATCGGTTAAATTTACTCCTCAGTTCCAATGGAATGATTGCAGCGATGTGGTTAGCATTGCGTATAGGCCGCATTTATTTTCCAGGCAAATTAGTACCCATCGATAGGAAGAGCTGGGTAGGCTTCAAACTGGACCGGGGACAGAACTGAAATGAAGAGGTTAAAATCAAGTTTGATCGAATTTTCATATCCATAACATAAATAACCAGTGAGTTATTTTCGAAACTGGGCACTACTTGAAATAAGTTTTTGCAAAAATTGATACAGCTCGAAATGGGTGCCAGCAAAAATGAATGCAGCTCAAAATGAGTGCTTACAAAAATTGACAGAGCTCGAAAGGCATGTTTATGAAATTGGACAGAGCTTCAAATGCGTGTTTACGAAAATGGAAACAGCTCAAAAAAATTTTTTTTACGAAAATGGATCAAGTTCTAAAAGTGTGTTTACGAAAATGAATACAGACAAAAAAATATGCTTTTTCAGTTCTTGACCCAAATTTAACAAGTAATCCAGGAATTACGTGCTAACAGTTCCTAATTTATTTAAAAGTTAAACGTAATCATTGTAAGGCAAAGACCCAAATTTTGGAGTTGGCGTGGCTAGCTATAATACAGATGTAACTTTTCAAGTAATGTTTTCTCATTCCGAACTCTAAATGTCAAAGTGAGTTTTAAGACTTTTAACTGCAACAGCATAAATTTACTATCACTATTATACATTTATACCTTTCGTGGCAACTTTGTAAAAATACAGTTGACTCTTAAACTGACACTTAAAAAAGATTAATTAAAAAAAAATGTACCAAGGGATTTATGCAAACATACGATATCTAATTCTTTATTACGATGTATTATTCTTTAAAAATGAGCAGCACACATTAAAGAAGTTTGAAAACGGAAAAAAATACTATATACTCTCTAAAACAGGCATTATGAGCTATGTCCTATTCGTAAATACGTATTTCACGCTATGGCCAGATTTAAAAATTCATTGACGAATATATTAAATGCCTGTTATACTTGTTACATTGGATTAATTTTTAAAACATAAATTTAACCAAAACATTTATTTCAATCCATTAAAATTGAGATTGATTGTATTTGCATGCTTAGAAGATGTTGAAGTAGCTTTCAATAATTAATTGATTAATAAATAATACAAACTGTTACATGCTTGTTAAACTTTATTCATTTACTTATTTGGGATAATTGAAAAAAATATAAATTCAAGTAAAACAATTGCTTTAATAGTTTAAAATTGAGATTGATTGTATTTGCATAGTTATAAAATTTTAAACTAGTTTGTAATAGTTAACTGATTATCAATAATGCAAACTATTAAATTCATGTTAGACAAAAGATATAAATTCAAAGATATAATGCAAATATAATTCAATACAAAGATATAAAAGATATTAAAAGATAAAAAGATATAAATTCAAGTAAAACAATTGCCTTGATAGTTTAAAATTGAGATTGATTGTATTTGAATAGTTATTAAATGTTAAAGTAGTTCCTAATAGTTAACTGATTATCAATAATGCAAACTATTAAATTCATGTTATCTTTGCTCATTTACATTTTGTTTTTTGTCCCTCAGATTACAAAAGTAAGCAAAACAATTATTCTGATTCGTTGAAATCTTGTTATTTTAGGAAGTTTTAAAGTAGATTGCAATAGTTGACTTATTACTAATAATAAAATATTTTACATGCATGATAAATTTTATTCATTTACTTTTTTGGTGTACCATCTAAAAAGATACATTAAAATAATGAAATTATTTCTGCCCGTTAGAATTAAAATTGTATTTTGTACATTTAAACAGACTTATTAAATAGATTGCACAAACTACTAACTACATGTTTAATTTATTCGGGGTACTTTCAATCTAACAATCGGGGTAATTGCAATCTAAAACCTTTTCCCTCAGTTAAAGTTTTACTGCATTTGTAACTTACAATAAAGTACCTACAAAAATACGGCTTTAAGTGAAGAAATAATTTCGACATATAATTTTATATTAGAAGGTATAATTTAGACATTTAAGATAAATAATTCAGACATTTAAGATAAATAATTTATACATTAAAATAAATAATTTAAGACATTAAAATAAACATACATGATAAATTTTATTTAGTCATTTAGTTGGGATACCATCTGAAAATATAAATTAAGTTAATACAATTATTTCAGTCCGTTGAAATCAAGATTGTATTTGTGTTCATACTTATAAAACAGAATACCCAAACTATAAAGTACATGCTAATTGTTTCATTAATTTATTCGAGGTACTTTAAAAATTACAGTCCAAAAACTTTTCACTCAGTTAAAGTCTCCCTGTATTTGTAACTTATAATAAGTTAAAGTAGCTACAATAATCAACTAATTATCATAATAAAACAAAATATTAAATGCATGCCGAATTCTTTCTTTTTCGTTCATGGGGTACCTTCAAAAATACGAATTTAAGTGAAGCAATAATTTACACATTTAAGCATTTAATACAGTTTGATTGTCAAAACATTTATAATGAATATGCGAATAGTTAGTGAATAAATATTTAAAAACGAATAACTGCAAATAATCCATGAACAAATCTGGAAACAAATTTTAAACAATTATATTAATGACATATGAATAGCTATACAAATAACGAATTAATAGAAACAATTACACATAACTTATAAATAACTAAGCATATTACTACTTTCCCCTTTTAAATTATTAAATCATAACTATTTTATGTAAATAACGAAATAAACGTCAATTTAACCTTATAATACTATAGTGAAATAATTGTAGCTAAAAATAATAATTTAGCTTTTGAAACATTATTAACCTAATAATTAACCTAAAAAATCAAATGAGTAGATAATGCGTTTAAACACTAATAAGCAGTCAATTCTTTATAAATATATGGGAGTATGATGTTTCATAACTTAATTCATTCTATTTTCTCATTTAGCTACTAATACAACATCTTATTTTGATAATTTATTTAAGTTTTTTTTTCTCCGAACAACTGGAGAATAGAATTATTCCATTCGTTTTAGTCTTCCACCTAAACAACGTAATAAATAAATAAGTTCACCACAGATTTAATTAAATTTAGTTGAATATGTATTGTTTCTAGAATATTCCACCCTGAGATTCTAATTATGCAATCGAAGATATCACTTTTAATTTTATGTTCCATTTCATATGATGAACAAATTTGAAATCTACCTCAATTATGTGATTTTGTGCTTGTGGAATTTATTTGTTTCTCTTTGAAGTAACATAAGCAGAATGGTTGGTTTTTTTAAACGTTGTTTCCGTATTTTGAAGTGGAGTTTTAAATTTGCATTTGGTTTATTGATATTGTAACGTATATTAATTAGTTTCAAATAACTGAAAATTGCTCTTAATTGGGGGGGGGATTTGTTATTTACAATATTTGTTTTCCTTTTATCTATTTTGACTTCAGGATTCAAATAAAGCATGTACTGTGAATATACATGTAATAACAGGGCTACATCCCTGTTATCATTCGTTATGCTTAGCTCAAATAAGTCAGTCGTGAACTAATTATTCCTTCATTAGTTTTATTTACGGGAATGCTGGTGGCTATAACATTTCACATCCACTCTCCACAAGGGAGGGGGGTGGTTAAAATTCCGGATGGTTCCAGCGGATCTTACATGGAACACATCATACAACAAGAGTCACGCAAAAACAATCGCTCCTGCACTAAGGACTAACAGAAAATGAGGTGAAAAATTTCTTATATTTCAATAATTCTCTAAATATTGTGGAATAAATTATTATCCATTCAGATCTAGCATATATTTAGAACATTTAGACTACATGACTGATGATATTCACCGGTGTAAGTCAGCAAATCACCTCATTTCGAACTTTCACTGTAACATATGTGAAACATACAGTTTTATTTCACTTAATTTAACAAAAATGAATCGGGCACTTGACACAGAACTTGTGTCGAATCAGCAAAATAACCTTGCGGATCTTTCTTAAGAAGATACAATAAAAACAAATTCACAAAAAAAAAATAAATTTCAAGACAAATTTACACCTAGATATGTTTCACAAAGCAATTCCGTAGTAAATGTGCATGCAGAATGATACTTTTTTGGCATGGATTATAACTTCTCTGATCGTTTTTAATAGCTATGCTGTTTAATTCAATATCCACACATTGGTTCGAAGCTTCGATGGAAGAGTGGGTGAGAGCGTGGCTTAAACCACTGGTGAAAGGCTAGAGGTTGAGAGTTCCATCTTGACAGCTGAAAAAACAAACAGCCGTATAGACAAACATCTTGCTTGCTAAATCTGTTAGGTGATCGTACACTGCGCAAAGTAAAATGTGGACCACCCTAATATCTTGTTATCCAATGATCGGATCTTCACGATTTAGCTCTTAATCTTAGAGGTTCTAAGAGGTGACTTCAATTATGCTAATTAATTAACGCATACGAATAAGACAACAAAACAGACACAAAAACGTACTTTCTCAGATTAAACATACATTTTTTACGACGGATTCAGATATCTGTTCCCCAAAATATTGGGGGTAGCCGCAATCTGGAAAGTATGGTCGCAATAGTTCGGTCAGGAGAGCGGGTCAAAGTTTGGACCCCTTGATGTTGATTTGACTTTTCGCGTATTTCTCCATATTTGGATAAAAGTTTGAGTGAATTGAAAAATATTTGATCACAATTATAAATGTTGTTTATCTAGAGAAAATGTTCATGCAAAATATAACTTTTAGTAAATGTTTATTATTTTTTAGTATTTTATTTAATAGTAGTCGGAAAAAATTTGAATTGTAAGGTTTAAATTTTTTTATATCATTTTAAAGAATGCAATTTTAAATGTCAAAATAAAAAAAGTGGAGAGAAACTGGTCGATTAGTTCTTAAGTAATCGAAATTGAAAAAGTCCTGGTACTAAATTTGATTCCGCAGGAACTATTTCGCCGATTCTGCTCAAGTTGTACATTTTGTTATTTAAAATTGCATTTTTTTAAGATGATGTAAGAAATTGTATATCTTAAAATTCAAACGTTTTTCGACTGCTATTAAATAAAATAATATAATTCAATCAAAATATTTACTAAAAGTTATGTTTTACATAACATTTTCTTTGAATAAATGAAATTTATAACTGTTTGCAAAAACCTCTGGGCTCACTTAAAAAGTCCTCTCACTTAAAAGTTAAAAGAAATAGTGAAATATGCAAAGTAAAATTTACTCTAAGGGATCCAAACTTTGGTTTGTTCTAATAAACAAACTATGGTGACCATATTTCCCAGATTGCGGCTACCCCTTATAATTTTGGCTTACTCCGCCAGAAATTCAAATTTGTCGAAAAAAAGGTACGTGTTTAGAGAAAGTACGTTTTTGTTTTTCATTTCAAAGCTTGAAGTATCGTCCGCACTGAATAAGTGGAACATTTGAGGTTTCCTCTTCGAACCATTAAGATTGAATCCTTGAACGTAAAGATCAAGGGCGTAAAGACCTTGACGTAAAGATCTGGAATGTCATCATATCAAAAGTAATTCGGGGTTGTCAATTTATTTTTATGTGCACTGTACACGTTTTTTTTGTAATATGAAAGTTTGGAGAGAGAGGAAGATACCAGATCAGGCGCTGTTTACTTCACCTGACCCACGTCGAAAATTTCATGGTATTTGTTCATGGTCTTTAAAATATCGTGAATCGGTTATGTAATACTGTGAAAGGAGTTAGTAACCATGTTTGTTATCTGGTGAGCGAATTGGAATGAACCTCTTCCAACTCGTATCTGGAGGGGAAAGCTCTTGCCAATACCTTTCCAGTTTTTGAAAATGAATCTGCAGAAAAGTACACTTTCAACAGATCTATCTAAAAGCCAACAGTAAAAAGCAATGTCATTGTGCGAATTAAAAGATTCAAATAGCAGTGAGCTGTCCATAATAGCTCAAAAAGCAGACTAGGTTGGCATTCTGGCATTTTGGACCCCTATCTTCATCATACAATCAAGAAAATGACTACAGACAAGGTGGGCTGATGAAGTCAGAAAATCAGCAGGAGGAAATTGCATTGCTAGAGCAACAGATAAAATTTTTTGTTAAGCTTGGAGAAGATCTTCATCCAGCAGGATATTGATAATGGTAAATGATGATGGGAATAATATTTATGTTAATGATAATGATATTAATGATAATGATATTAATTATAATGATATTAATGATAATGATATTAATGATAATGATAATAATGATAATGATATTAATGATAATGATATTTATGATAATGATATTAATGATAATGATATTAATGATAATGATATTAATGATTATGATATTAATTATAATGATATTAATGATAATGTTATTAATTATAATGATATTAATGATAATGATATTAATTATAATGATATTAGTGATAATGATATTAATGATAATGCTGCCCCAAATCCACACCTAGTCATTAATTATAACAATGAATTTAACATAATGTTATATTCATCGATAATTCTCAAGTACAACAGTGTAAGGGAAAACGCAAGTTTCACTTTAAGTGCTGTTTTTAAACTTTTAACTATCTATATAAAAGCCAACAATAAAAGAAATGTCAGTGTGCGAATTGAAGGATTCAAAAAGCAGTGAGCTGTCCATAATAGCTCAAAAAGTAGACTAGGTTGGCATTCTGACATTTTGGACCCCTATCTTCATCATACAATCAAGAAAATGAATACAGACAAGGTGGACTGATGAAGTTTGAATATCAGCAAGAGTAAATTGTATTGCTAGAGCGGCAGGTAAATTTTTTTGTTAAGTTTGGAGAATATTTTCATCCAGCAGGATATTGAGAATGGTAAATGATGACAGGAATGATATTTATGTTAATGATAATGATATTAATTGATATTAATGATAATGATATTAATGAAAATTATATTAATTATAATGATATTAATGATAATGATATTAATGATAATGATATTAATTATAATGATATTAATGATAATGTTATTAATAATAATGATATTAATGATAATGATATTAATTATAATGATATTAACGATAATGGTATTTATGATAATGGTATTTATGATAATGATATTAATTCTAATGATATTAATGATATTAATATTAATTATAATGATATTAATTATACTGATATTAATTATAATGATATTAATGATAATGATATTAATTATAATGATATTCATGATAATGTTATTAATTATAATGATATTAATGATAATGATATTAATTATAATGATATTAATTATAATGATATTAATGATAATGTTATTAATTATAATGATATTAATGATAATGATATTAATTATAATGATATTAATTATAATGATATTAGTGATAATGATATTAAAGGATAATGATGTTCCAAATCCACACCTATGCATCAATTATAACAATGAATTAATTATTTAACATAATGTTATAGTCATCAATAATGCTCAGATACAACAGTGTAAAAGACACAAGTTTCACTTTAAGAGCTGTTTTTAAACTTTTAACTATATTTTCCAGTTTTAATTTAAAGTTTTTAAATAGTTTAGAAAGGAATATAAAAGATCTGAGAACAGTTCTACTTTTTATTTCACTTTTTCCCCAAAGACTTGCTAATCGGAAATATCTGTTTTTACTCGTTGTTTTAGTTTAAAAAATGAAAAAAAGTTAAAACAGCGTTCGTAAAGTTGTGTTTAAAGCAAACATAAAAGAAAGAAACAGTTTTGGAAGCGAGTAGCTCTGTTTATCTATGCCCCTTCCGAATGTACGTCTGAGAATTTTACTTCCAGGTTTTAATTCCGGAAAATTGCCGAAACACATTTACTAAGCGTAAAATGTTAGAAGTCATTTTTACGGAATTAGAAGAACTTCTCTTTATTTTCCATCTCTTTCGGGATTTAATTAGAGAGGCGAATTTCGCTGCTCGAGTGAACAGGATTAGATACTGCGTTTTATTACAGCGGGATTTTAATGGTTATAGACTGTCTGGTTTTGGTTCGTCTATACGGTTGAAATCATCGTAATTATTTTTTGCTAAATACCTTAATAGTAAAAACTTTCCTAATTGCTTGTCATAAATTTCAGAAAGTTCAGATTTTTAATAGTGTTCACAATGGATTTTAAAATCTCATTCAATGATATTTATTTAGTTTTAGGGAAATATATTTCTAATATTTAACAAGCTATGCTTTCAATTTCAAACTTACTTTATTGTTAAGTTTGAAGTATCACAACTAGACTTAAAATATTTATTTATTTTAAAGGGAAGTTTTAAGAAAGAGTTATAAAATATTTGTTTGGTGTAGGGTAAACTAACCAGTTAAGGATTACTTAAGCTTTGCTTGCCGTTTGAAAAATCATATTAATTTCAAAATTCGTAATTTTAGTTAAATGACAAACTAAACATATTTGTTACTAATTGCAAATTATGCACAAAAATTGTAGAGAACTTAAATAATATTGTTTTAAAGTTTTTGAGGTTCAAATAACAAGTAGTAAGGAGACCAAGTGAAGGAACAGCTCTTACCAGTGAATAAACACCCAGTAAAGGAACACTTAATTTTGGTTATTTTTTAATGCTCTTTATGAATTTATAAGCAATACAAATATTTAAAAACAAGCCTATTCTTGAAATTATAACATATAAATACTTGGAAAATGTAAACTTTTTTTGTAATCATAAATTGAAAATTAAAGTGTCAACATATTAGCACATACTGTTCATTCACTGGGAAATCTATGAACTTCAAATGAAAACTTTCAAATTCTTATTTCTAATCAATATATACGAAATGTTCCTTCACTGGGTAGTGTTTCTTCACTGGTTGGTTTACCCTACTTTATTGAAAAAAAAAGTATGTGTCTTCACCCAGTTTATTCTATAAACGTTAACTGTCATACTGGTTTTTTGGAAAACTGTAAAGTCATTTTTCGAAAACTTTTTTTATTCAAATAAAAATAGTGCTACATTTAAAAAATCCTCTTTATGAAATAAAAGTTAAATTTTCTATTTTTTCCACTAAAATATATAATTTTAAATGCAAATAAAAAAAATTCAGCGGCTCATAATTTCAAAGGGAAAAAAATTCTGTACTGAAATATGCACTTTCATAACACAGAAAAAAGTTGTTTTTTTTAAAACATATTTAATAGATTTTCAGAAAAACTGCAATAAGTTGTTAGTCAATGGTTAGTTTTAAATGTAATTCAAAATATAAGTTTTAAAAGTTTTAGTAAAACACTTGTACAAAGTTTACACCTAACAGGGCAGAAAAAAATAATTCAGCGCTGGAAGCCATTGTGATTTGTGAATAATTTGACTTTCTTCATACCGAATTCTAGATGCAAGTTATTTTATAAAATGTTAGTATTTGACTTTTAAAAAGTTAAAAAAATATGTATATACTCTATTTGAAAACAATTATTAAAATTTCAATTCAAATATTTGCGTTATGTCGAAAAACTTGATTTCGATTAAAAATTTTCAAATAAGAAATTAATCGAAATTTTTTTTCCAAAAGAAATATTTCAAGTATATTTTTTAGGCAGGATTTCAAAAATTTCAAAAATATTTTACAGAAAAGTCAGGTTCAAAGCTTATAAATTAAATATTTACTCTTCAATCAGTATTTAAAAATACTAAAAGCGAAAAGGAAATATATAAGTTTATAATCTTTAATCATTTGCTCCTCCATTAGCTATTTTCATTAGAAAACTCCACTTTCTTTGTGCTAGTTTTCTTTTCCCAGGTACTTTCACTTTCTTAAGCGTGACTTTTACACCGCTACAACGGTTTTTAAGTAGGTAAAGCCCTTCTTTGAAGTAAAGATAAGATCTGTAAAAAGTAAGTAACTTCTAAAAGTTTGAGTAAGTAGAACTTTTTAAGATTTTTCTTCTTTTATATATATCTTTAAGGATTAGCATTAGCTTTCAGATATTACGAGGAAGAAAAGTATAAAATAAATAGTTTAATGTATGATTTGTGGACTTTTAATAACTCAAAAATTTCTTCTTATTTTTATAAGAATAACGTTAACTATATTATTAAATAAAAATACATTCGACATGAAATTAATTATATTCTAGATCAAAATTTAAAGAACATAAAATTTCAAATGCAAATGTCAATCAAGAAACTTCTACCTAATGTCTGACTCAGAATTAATTGTTTAATAAAGAAGAAAAACAGCTTGGGAACAGCTTGAATTCAGCTTGGAAACTTGAATAAAAATATCCAGAAGACTTTGTGGTACCTTAATAAAGTGTTAAGTGTTCATAATAAAGCTTAGTTTTTAATAATTCTACAAAAGAATTAATAATAAAATTAAACAATTCTGGCCTCACTAAAAAAGTTCTTATGATTTCTCAAATACTCTTTCTGCCACTCTTAAACTTTGATGCCCTTTTATTGGCAGTTTCTTATGAAAGCAGCAAATTTAAAAACTAAATACAATCTATCTTTAAAACTGCTGCTATGATAATCCATCTGGATGTGACGTTTACATAATAATTATATTATTTTGATTAATTTAGTAAGAGAAAGCGTATAAATATTTATTCAAAATATTTCGTTTGTATGATTAGGATAACTGTTACTATTTTTTCTGAAACTTTTCTACTACAAAAAATAAATGTTCTATAAACAATTCTAAACAAAATTAAAAAAAAATGTTTTTAATGGTTCAAAAGTGATAATTTAAAGCTAAAAATTATCATGTTTGGGTGTATTGTAAGCATTCTAAAACATTTCTTGATGATAACGTTTTTTATTTTTACCGACATAGAGATTCAGCAGAAGAAAATGCCCGGCTTTACGCTTTACTCTCACAGGTGTAAAGAAAAAGAAATCTCTATTTATCTGTTTGCTGCTTTAACATTCTATTCATGATATTTGCCTTGAGAACAAGATTACTGTGATGCAGGTTTGAATCCCAGCGGTAGCTGGTTGGGACGAATTCTGCTCCCGGCTCGTACCAACCACAGTCCTGACGTAAAGCATTCTCAGCGGTAGACGCAACATGGGTTAGAATTCACTTGCCGTTGGAAAAACCATGACAGCTTTTCGTGGTTCTCCTCTTCATGTAACGCAAATTCAAGTGGGTTCTATTAGAAAATTATTCAGGAAGTCTAGCTAGTCTTAATGTCTGATTCAGGAGTACCCTTGTCTTCTGGATTAGGTTCAAAATTACAAGGCTTCAGAATTGAACATTGATAGTTGTAAACTCAGAATAGTGTTGACGGTTCAACGTTGGTTATAAAGCAAAATAATTTATTTTAGAAAACAATTTTATTTAAAAGAAATTATTTTAATAAATAAAATATTTTAATTTAATAAAGTTGTTATTATTTTTACAGGAACTCTTGAGGAAAACTAAGGCTGAATCGTAGATATCTAACAAAAGGGAACTTCTTGGTATGAAAGTTAGATAAAAATAAATACAACATTTAATAGATGCCAGACAATTTAAGGAAGCATCTTATACAATTTAATCATTTCCACACATTAGTAAATATAATCCCAAAGTACAAAAATTTCATTGTTTTTCTACTCTTAATATATTTTTAAACTTAATTTCTTAAAAAGAAATTTTGTTATCTTTAGTGGCCTAAATGAAACAACACAATCAGTATAACTGATGATATTAATACAATTGATGAGTATCACAATGGTATTTAGATCACTTAAGAGCGAAGTTATTTTGATTGATGTTGATACTAAGAGAGTTAATCATTAATTAATGCAAAGACAGTTAAAGGTTCCCTCTGATTCATGTTTGTACAATACAATATAATTATACAATAACGTAATAAGAGCTGACGTCATAAATATATTTATGTTTCATAAAGGACACATTGTCATCAATAAAAATTAATTTAAATAAAATTAGAAGCAAGCTTTTACAAATTTTTGATAAATTTCTATTTTCTTAAAGAATACTAAAAATATCCTTGTTACTTCCTAATTCTTATGAATATCAATAATTTGAAAACCTGAAAAGCTAAAGTTTCATAGTAATTTTAATTTAGCTCAGATGTTGAACAATAATATGGGTACCTTGAACCATGAAAAGGTAAAAAGTTTTGACTATCTTAATAAGGTGATGCATTGAACCATGTTTACGTTCAAGTTGAACCATAATATTTTTAGCACTACGATATTGTTCAAATTATCATCGTGTTAAGTTTGGATCAAATTTGAACAATGTTACTGTTCTACACATTCAAAAATTCGTAACTTAGCAGATGAGATCTACTCTACGTTTGCATAAATATTTCCAACGTGGACTTGAAAAACTTCTACTTTCAAGTTAAACAAGATCACTAAGCACAATAAATTTCTTTTTGCATTATGGTTCAAATTGCAATCATGTTAAGTTTGAAGGAAATTTGAACAATATTAACGTTCAAAACCTTGTAATATGAGATGAATGAGATCTAATATACGTTTTTACATAAATATTTTCAACTTGAACGTAAAAAAAAAAAGAAAATTGCTTTCAAGTTGAGGTATATTGTTAATTCGCAGATTATTTTAAATGAACTCCAATCCAAGGGTAAATCTGTGTTCTTTTCACATGTCCGAGGCCACTGACTTTCTGGCGAAACAAGCGACTAATCTTGATTCCATTCGTGATATAAGTCCCCCAAAATCTTTTTTATCTTTTTTTAGACTCTCAGTCAGGCATAAAAATCAAACTATGTGAAACGAACAATATCACGCTCCTACAAATGCTTCACTGACTAAACTCTTCTTTCCATCTGTTAATCAAAGACTTAAAAACCAACATTTTTTCTGCAACTCTCATGTGACTCAATTTCTCACTGGACACGGCAACTTCAAGGCATATTAGAAAAAAATTTGGCTTAAGTTCCAGTGATCTGTGTGATTGCAATATTGGAGGAACACAAGATGTTGAGCATTTTACTGTAAAATGCTCACATTTTGAAAAAAAATAGAAAATACTTAATACTTGCTTTAAATTTGCTCAATATCAACTTTCCTCCCCCTCCTCGCACTTTTGTGGGAAACAAAACCATCTTCAAACTTTTCTGCAAATTCATTGATTCAGTTTTTAATACAAATTTATAAGTCACTTTGTTTTGTGTACTATTTTAATTTTTCTTTTTTCTCATCCTTTTTGTATATGTATTTTATTTTTTATTTTATTTTTCTTTCCTAAATTTTTCATGCCCTTTCAGTATGTATTTCTGTTTAAAAGTCTTACATTGTTTGCTACCATACCTACGTCTGTAAGCCTCGTGTTGTACTTTTTCAGTGGTGCACGTGGAATCATTTTGTTCTTGAAATAGAAAAAATTTAAAAAAAGCACTACGATATGGTTCAAACTATCCTCATTCTATCCTTATTAACTTTGCAACAACAACTTTAAGCAATATTACCAATTAAGCAATATTATTATTTTACTTTGAAGCAACTTTAAGCAATATTACCATTCAACACGTTCCAAAACTTGCAGCAGTAGATGAGTGTAGATCTAATCTACGATTTTATAAATATTTTACCATTCATATTGCTGAGGCATCACTATGCAATTCTAACACACTATACAGTTACTATGAATATTGAGTCCAAATTAGGCTATAGTCCATTTTCGAGAACTTTCAATAAAATTTCCAAAAGTGGAGATATATATTGTATAAAAGTTTCAGACCAAATTTTGAAAATAGATAAATTAAGAAAGTAAAAAATAAATATGTTGAAGTTATATATTTATATTACCAACAATGTTTAAGTAAAAAATTTTTAGAAGCAATTTCTCTCCCATTATAAATCTGAAAACAGCTGTTATATAAATTCTTCAAACATAATTGCTTGCGTGCTCTGAACTTATTTACTAATTGCATGCCTTAAAGAAACAAAAACACAAAGTTTGTATCCTTACAAGTTTTGAAAACAATCAAATAAACTCATTTGGAATTTGGCAGAATTTTGTATTGTTTATATCTTCGAAAATAATAACAGCTTCAGGTCTTTTATCACTTAATTATGTGCTCCTTTTCTCTTTAATTTTCATGTCATCCATTGCTATTGTTTTCATCCGTACATAATTGAGTGATTGGGTTGTGACTAAGCTTCATTTTACATAGAAGCATTGCTGAGTTTTGAAGAAAAACCCTTTAGCTATGATTATTCGATTTATATAGGCATAATAGGAGAAATCAGAGAAAATATATCTGTTTCTTAAAAATAGTTTAGCTATATAATGGGTTTGAAAAATTAAAGAAACAACTTTATGGATTAAATCGATATCATATCACATCACTGAATGCTATCTATATTACATTGGTGTAAGAATAAATTTAGAGAATTTGCAGACTTGGTCGATTATCTCTGGAACTGCAGGACTAATTTTAATGAAATTTGATATGTACATGCACTCTATAACAAAAAAATAGACGCACCAAGAACGCACTTAGACGCGCAAAATCGATGCTCGATCAGGCTGGAATAATGCCGACTGGGGACGTATAGTCTTTAGCGACGAATCCCGCTTCCAACTGTGTCCTGACGATCATCGAAGACGTTATTGGAGACGCACAGGACAGAGGGGGGATACTGCCTTCAATATTGCACGCCACACCGACCCTCAACAAGGCATTATGGTCTGGGGTGCCATTTCCTTTGACAGCCGGACCCCTTTGGTCGTCATTAGAGGTACACTTACTGCACAGCGGTACGTCGACGACATCCTAAGACCTGTTTTGCTACCGTTCCTTTTGCAGCGCCCTGAGCTGGGTTTTCAGCAGAACAATGCCAGACCACATACGGCACGTGTTGCTATGAACTGTCTGCAAGCTTGTCAAATTCTTCCTTGGCCTGCCAGATCACCAGATCTCTCTCCCATCGAGCATGTCTAGGATATGATGGGAAGTCGATTGCATCTGGCACGGAATGTTGACGACCTCGTTCGACAATTGGATCGAATTTGGCAGGAAATACCTCAAGAGACCATCTGGGAGCTTTATCGGTCTATGCCACGCCGTGTGGCAGCTTGTATCCAGGCTAGAGGCGGGTCAACACCTTATTGAACTTGTTACTGTAACTCTGCAATAAATGCTTAAATTGTTCTGAAATTTTAATCATTTACTATTCCGTACATTGTCTTCCTATCTACCAAATTTCGTTTTAATATTGGACAACTCCTTCTTGGTGCGTCGAATTTTTTGTTATAGAGTGTATATTGATACAATTCAAAACAAATTACCTTTCAAGAAATGTAATGTATACGTATAATCAAGCGTAACTCTCGTTGGAGTCGGAAGGTATGAAATTACCACCAGACAATTCAGGCCAATTGCCTCATGAAATGATAAACGCATTATTTCACGCACGAAATTACGCTGCAAGGTCTGTACATCTGTAACAGGAGACCCTATCCTAAATTAACCCATGTTTTTTGTTTATTTTGCAACCGCTGTTTCATACCTTCCGACTTTAACGAGTGTTACTCACGATCATACGTGTGTATTATAATTGTTGAATAGTTATTTTTTTCTTATCGTACCAGTGTATATACATATCAAATTTCATTAAAATTAGTCCAGTTGTTCTAGAGATAATCGACAAAGTCTACAAATTGAATTTAATTTTGTACACCAGTGTATTTGATAATTAAAGAGGGGGATTAAAATTACTTTGACTGGTACTTCGATTCTCCTAATTACGTTTATACTAAACTGATGCAAATTAAATTTCAAGTGTTTATTATTCAGATCATGGGTCCAAGGCTTCTTTTTAAAAAATAATAGTTCAAAATTTCGTTAATAGATAGCGCTGTAATACTACAATTATATGTTCATTATGCAAATATGCAATCAAGAGTAGACTGTTGACCATCAAGGTATGCACATAGAGCATGCAGCTGTATAAATTATTAAAATATTCAGCCGTTCTTTGAATTTTGAACTGTACTCACACTTCTTACTGCCCTATAGTGCCACCTGGTGAAAAATTACACGCAACATTTTTCGATGAAAGTCTTGCGCCTTATTTTCTAAATAGAAAATCTTCTCATTGGAACTTGAGCTAGGAGTTTTTGAGTGCTCAACTTTTATCACCCAGAGTTTAAAAAGTCTGACAACTGGTTGATTATACTGCCTTGTAATTGAAAAAAACGTTAGCGACAAAAATTTAAAAATTGAGATTTTTATATATTTGGCATCCATGTATGATAAGCTGCATATTGCAAATTTTTTTTCTTGAAAATAAATATTTTTCTATCAGTTTTCCGAAATTCTATTTTGGCGTTAAATGCTTATGCTTAGCAATAAAATATATGAATGCTAATGCTCAGCAATAAAATGAAAATTGTTGTCAAGCAACTTTTCTCGAAATCTATCGTGAATCACTTATGCTGTTTTTTCAATTTCCCCGACAGTACAGGTGATATTAACTGGTTAAGATTTTTTATTTAACAAAGTGACCAAAAACTAGTTAAATTTTAATATTTGATTAACTGATTTTAGTCTTAATGCAAATGTGCAATTTATTTAATTTTTAGGCATTTATTACTAAATATTTATAAGAAATATCGTTCGAAGTGTTATAATATCAGGAATTATGAGCTTATTTTATATTATGAATTGATTTCTAGAAATCTCAAATCTCAGAAAAAAAATCACTAATAAGAAAATTAAATTGTTGGCATAAAAATATTTTCATTATTATTACATTAAAAATTTCTAGAATTCAATGGAAATTTTGCTATCAAGATAAGCAGTTATTATAAAATTGAAAAAAATACGTACATTTCGATTTTATAACCAAGCATTTATAACTTGAAAATGTAAAATAACTCTTAATTATATAGTTCAGAATATTATTTCTTGATCATTAATGATTAAATTATTAATCATTATTTTTCAACTAATCATAATGTATTACATAAAAAATAATAGTAATAATAAAAGAAATTAATATAAAATTAATATAACAATAATATCAAAATAAGTTATTACGTAGTACTTATATTATAAAACAAGTACAATAGTACTTATACTATAGCGTACTATTTTATTCTTACGATTTGGCTTATAAATACAAAAATTTATGAATTCAAAATACGAATAATTTCAATAAACAAATGGAATTTGAAAATTCGGTTCTTAATAAAAATATGAGTATTAATTTTAATTTAAGATTAATTAACATTACATAGAAAATAAGAAGATATGTATATTTTCATTTTATTTCAAACTAAAATTAATTGTAATTCAACTAAAATTCCTTTCCATAAATAGTTATATGAGAACATGGTTTGAAATCCATTAATTTCAGTTTATTATGCGGCTTAGGCACTTAAAGTGTAACTCGCAAGTTGATTTGGGACTAAGTTAATTAATGGAATTTTAGTCAAATGAAACCGTCATTTGATCTTATTTGTACAACTTCGGATCTTATTTCTTGATCATTAATTCTGAATCTAAGGTTCATGACTTTCTAAGGTTTCTTTAATTAAGTGTTAGTACAAGCAATTAAATGATACGATAGCTTTTCTAAAAATAAACCTCTAAATTAATTCTACAACTAAAATTAATTCACTCAATAATAAAAGCTTTTCTTTATGCAGTTCAATTTATTTCAATTAAAAAATGTTTTTTAAAATATAAGGTTTCTTTATGATGCAACTGAATTTTCATAATTTCGAAGCTTCCATTAATGAAGATATTACAATTTTGTAATAATGTAAAAAAAAAATTAAATGAAATAAATTTCATTTGTTTGTTGCTTTATTAGTTATGAAATTAAAATTTTTTTAATGAAGGCAATGTAGAATTAGAAGGCAATAATTGAATCAAATTTATGCAACAGAAGTTTAATTTATACTTTTTAAAATGAATTTTTTTACATATTTCTAATTATTTTTTACAGGAACCACAATTTTTACAAGAGAAATTTTGATAGGATACTCAGGTTTTTAGTTAAAACTTTTTAAATTAATTTTACGAATTCAAAAAGTACACAATACAGTGTTATGTATGGAATAGTATATCGAGTAAATGGCCTACATGTTTTACTGATATATAATTGATATAATGCGGGCAATGAACATTTAACAATGAAAGCAGGAGCATAAAGGACATTAATGAGAGGAAAAACGTTTCAAAAAGAAAAAAATATTAAGTGAAAAATATTTTTAAAACCAAAAACTTTTTGCAAAAAAAAATTCTTAGTAATGCATAACAGTTGCCTATATTAAATTCGCCCATTTTCTAATGTCCTTTAGTTCTGTTGTTGATCTTTCTGGGATTTTCTGGGAAAATAATACGTGGAGCATGACATGTATTAATAAACTTACTAAATTTAAATTACTAATTTGAAACTTACTAAACCAGAAATAGCTTACTAAAGTATTTCTGATAATTGTGACATTTTTTTATTCAATGTGAAGGACACACCTACTTTGTTTTGATGCCTATTCCTCAGAATGGTTTTAAAAAACAATTTAAACTGCTCAGTTATTCAGTAGATAAAATTTTAAAACCGACTACTACATATCTGTACTACCTTTCTACTACATATCTGAGATAAGGCTAATCGTTTAGCTGAAATTCTTCGTAGATTTGCATATTTTTGTCTCTACAATATAACCTAGACCCATGAAAAGGCATCATTCTTACTCGTGAGTATCAGTTGGCCTCTCTACGAAATATATGGGATAGGACTAATAGTTCATCTTCGTTTTTCGTATATTTGAATATTTTGTCTCTACAGCAGATCCCAGATCTATGAAAAGGCATCCTTCTTTGTAAGCATCAGTTAGCCTGTTTATAAGTGACGTGAGACGTGATTATAGACGTTTGTCGTAAGATCTTCGCTCCCATGGTAGTTTTGTCTGTTCAACATAACCTTATGATAAGGCATCTTTCTTATTCTTGAGTATCAGTTTAGATTCTGCAAGATATATGGGGAATGGATAATAATTTTGCAGATGTTTTTCATTTGTACGAATGTTTTGGCTCAATTGCAGATATCAGACCTCTGATAAAGCCTCCTTTTTACTTATGAGCATCAGCTAACGCATCTAGAAGGTATGCTTGTATATCTAAAGCTCTTTGTTGATCTTGCAATTTTATCCGATTGAGCACGAATATTTTTTTTTCTTTTCAAAATTGTGTTTTTTATAGACGAACATTTTTTTATAAGTAAAATGTACTTTTATAAACAGCAAACATAAATTTCAGTTTAATTAAATAAAACTCAGTTTAGTTTAATTACATCCAAAAAAATAAATTCTATATTTTTTAATAACTATGAGAGAAAGAAATTAAACGCGAATTATTGTACAAAGAATTTAATGTACACAATCATGGATTTTTTAATATTACTATAATGAATTGCTTAAATCTGTTCAAAACAATACACGTAATAAAAATATATAAACGGCTTAAAAACACTTACTTTTTCTTAGATCTTTTGAACTACAAAATATTTTTGATATAAAGCTCGATAGTTTTACAAAAATACCTCACATTTGACATTTTTATCCTTTCATTTATAAGTCATGCTTCGTGAAAGCAAAACATAAAATAGGACGAACAGAAAAAAGAAAAATGATTCTCGTAAAAGAAAGGAGTTTTTCCTAACACAAAAACTTGTTTCTCGTGTTCAAGCTTATTCGCATTCTCCAATGCTACGAAAAAGATATAAAGAAATATATGTGTATGCTTTACATTCATATATGTTCTGCGTTTTTAAAAGACGAGTCATATAAAGAAGTATTCTTAGTCCGTAACTGTGGTATTCAAAGTTCGTATTACTGAAGATTCCGATTTAGCTTTGAGACGCTGGTCTTCGTCATTTAAGGAGAACAACTTTTTTGGAAGATAAGATGCTTGACTTTTATTGTATGCCATGCATGCTTTTTCAGTAGCTGTTAAGAATATTTTGCATGCTTCAAATACTAAGAAAAGATATGTATACTCAGACTTTTATATGTCTTTCATATTTCATGCTTTTATAATGATCTTTATCAAGTAAAAGTACAGCCATAATGTGAGGCGAAATAATTCAGTTTTCATGTCAAAATCATTTTGAAAGGAAACACAGTAAAGTAGTTTTTGCTTTTCTGTTAAAAACATTTCGAAATAAAAAAAAGTCAAGTTATGTGATGTATATTAGTTTAAACATTAAAATCATTTTGAAATAAATAATAAAAAAAATATGAATCGTTGTGCTATTCTTCAGTTTGGTGTTAATTTTTTTTTAAATGAAAAGTAATAAAGAGATATATTTTAGTTTCTTCGTTGAAGCCGTTTTTAAGTTAGTAGAATAGGATGATTTGTTTCCTTCTGTTTCTGAGTTAAAATCAAATGATAAGTCAAAGTGATAAAGGGCTCAGATTGCTCATCAGTTTTAGTGTTAAGCTCTTTTTTAATGAAAAATACTAAAGTGATATGCTATACTTTGTTTTCTATGTTAAAACCATTTTTAAATTTGTGCAATAAGTTGATTTGCTTTCGTCTGTTTTTGTGTTAAAATCATTTTTGAATTTAAAATGATAAAGTAGACTAACTGTTCTATGTTTTTGCTGTTATTACCTTTTTAAATAAAAAGTAATAAAAACTTGAGTTATATTTGATTTTTTGTGTTAAAATTCTTTTTGAATTTAGACATAGAATAATTAAAATGTTTTATTTATGTCTCAGAAACAATTATAATATCTATGAAGCAGATCAAAACTCTTAAGTGATTTTATGGGCTAATAATGAAAATACATTTTACATTCTGGAAAAATATACAATTTTTCACATGTTTTCCTAGTTTCCTTAAAATGTAGTACTCCATGGCCCAAAAATATAAGTCAATTGATGTCTCTGATGGAAGCATAAATTCCTGAAATTGGACATCTTTTCTTTTTACTTTATTTTATAGCGGTCATTCAACAGTCGACCAAGTTTTTGGGTTTACGACTACTAATGTTCAACTATGAAGCCTTGCAGTTTCGAACATAATCTAGAAGACAAGGAAACTCCTGGATCGAGTGTTGGTAGAAATTTGCCTTCAGGGAGGAATTTTTTGACGGGACTAACCCGTATTTGAGTTATATGGAGAGGAAAACAACAAAAACCTCCCATTGTTAGCCTAACGGCTAGTGGACTCTAACTCGTGATCCGTCTACCACTGAGGATATTTTACGTCATAGCAATATATTGTAACGCAAAACTGCTTTCATTGCCAAACTGCAGGTTTTGCAGTTCAAAAAAATTCAATGTAGGATTCAATGTAGCCTTAAAAAATTATTGTAATAACAAAAAATTGGTCAAAATTTTGTTGAGTTAAATTTTCTTAAATTGTCAAATGGTAATTTACGCGTACTAATTTTGAATTATTTTTTCTATTTATTTGTTATTATTCAATTTATTTACAGATTAAAATCTGCGAGAAACTGAATTTAAAAGAAAAAAATTAAACCACTTATTGATGGTGGTCTTTCTTTTATTCGTTCCCAAGGCGATTTACAATAGCATTTGAAATTTTTTTTCGATATTTTTGATTGCATTGTATTTGAACAATATTTCTGAATTTAACTAGTACATTTCCTACTCCAAACTAATACAATTTATTTAGACTTTAGTCAATATACTAATTATTTTATTTAAAGAATTAATTCACTCTAAATCTGCATGAAATTTCACCACCAGATCAATATGCTGATAATAATTAAAATTCCTTACGGTGCAATTTTAAAACTTTCCTTAATTTTAGCAAAGTAAGATTCCTTTAAGTGAAATTCAGTCAAATCGTGTGAGTTTTACAATAAAGGTAATTAACCATTCAGATAAATTTTCTTCGTAACCTTCCACCAAACTTCACTTTCCTGTCGCAGAATAATTATGCGACGATTTGTCTACTGATTATTCTCTAAGGCAAGATAAATTTTTGATCTAGTCTAGTTCTAAGCCTTATCACGATAATTTGGCGCAAAGTCACTTGCGTCACGTATTCTGTTTGTTCCTGACATATGGATGAAAGACTTCTAATCGACTGAAAAGCAGCAATCAACTGACAGGTGCGTGCGCATATGTGTGATGATGTTTAAGCCTTCAAATGCTTTATGTAATGCTAGAATTAAGAGTAAAACTTTAGTTAGTAAATGTTAAGTGTCAATCAAAAAGGCAAAGTTGTAGAAAGTAATTAATTGTGTTAAATCTAGTTTGAAATATAAAGAATGCTGGATTTCAGTTTAGGCATCAGAACCAGTTTAGAAAACAAGTAACTAATTCTGTTAAATTCATTTTGAAATCGAAAGAAAGCTGAATTTCAGTTTAAGCATAAGAGTTATTTTGAAAAAAAGTAATTAACTGTGTTAAATCCATTTTTAAATAGAAAGGAAAGCTACAAACGCTTTAAGTAATGCTAGTAATAAAACTTTAGTTTGGAAATGTTAAGTGTCAATCAAGAGGGTAAAACTGTAGAAAGTAATTAATTGTGTTAAATCTATTTGAAATAGAAAGAAAGCTGGATTTCAGATTTAGCGTCAGAACCATTTTGAAAAAAAAGTAATTGTGTTAAATACATTTTGAAATAGAAGGAAAAGCTTCACACGCTTTAAGTAATTCTAGTAATGAAACTTTATTTAGTAAATGTTAAGTGTGAATCAAAAAGGCAAAGTTGCAGAAAGTAATTAATTGTGTCAAATCTAGCTTGAAATAGAAAGAAAGCTGGATTTCAGTTTAAGCATTAGAGTTATTTTGAAACATTAGTAATTAATTATGTTAAATCCATTTTTAAATAGAAAGGAAAGCTCCAATAAGCTTTAAGTAATGCTGGAATTAAGAGTAAAATTTTAGTTAGTAGATGTTAAATGACAATCAAAAAGGTAAAGCTGTAGAAAGTAATTAATTGTGTTAAATCTATTTGAAATAGAAAGAAAGTTGGATTTCAGACTAAGCGTCAGAACCATTTTGGAAAAAAAAAGTAATTAATTGTGTCAAAACCATTTTGAAATAGAAAGAAAAGCTTCAAACGCTTAAAGTAATTCTAGTAATAAAACTTTAATTAGTAAATGTAAAGCGTCAATCAAAAAGGCAAAATTGCAGAAAGTGATTAATTGTATTAAATCTTTCGGGAAGTAGAAAGAAAGCTGGATTTCAGTTTAAGCGTTAGAGTTATTTTGAAAAAAAAGTAATTAATTGTGTTAAATCCATTTTGAAATAGAGAGAAAAGCTACAAACGCTTTAAGTAATGCTAGTAATAAAACTTTAGTTTGGAAATGTTAAGTGTCAATCAAGAGGGTAAAACTGTAGAAAGTAATTAATTGTGTTAAATCTATTTGAAATAGGAAGAAAGCTGGACTTCATTTTAAGCGTCAGAACCATTTTGAAAAAAAAGTAATTAATTGAGTTAAATACATTTTGAGATAGAAAGAAAAGCTTCAAAAGCTTTAAGTAATTCTAGTAATAGAACTTTAGTTAGTAAATGTTAAGTGCCAATTAAAAAGGTAAAACTGTAGAAAGAGATTAATTGTGTTAAATCTTTTCAGAAATAGAAAGCAAGCTGGATTTCAGTTTAAGCGTCAGAACCAGTTTAAAAAAATTAACTAATTCTGTTAAATCCATTTTGAAATAGAAAGAAAGCTGGATTTCAGTTTAAGCGTTAGAGTTATTTTGAAAAAAAGTAATTAATTGTGCTAAATCCATTTTGAAATAATAAGAAAAGCTTCAAACGCTTTAAGTAATGCTAGTAATAAAACTTCAGTTAGTAAATGTTAAATGTCTATCAAGAAGGAAAAACTGTAGAAAGTAATTAATTGTGTTAAATCTTTTTTGAAGTAGAAAGAAAAATGGATTTCAGTTTAAGCGGCAGAACCAGTTTGTAAAAAAGAAAGTAATTCTGTTAAATCCATTTTGAAATAGGAGGAAAGCTGGATTTCAGTTTAAGCGCTGGAACCATTTTGAAATAAACAATACTTGCTTGTTTAAAATTCATTTTGAAATATAAAGAAAGGCTTTAAGCGATTTATATGAAGCTAGAATTAAGAGTCAAACTTTAGTTAGTAAATGTTAAGCATCAATCAAAGAGGCAAAGTTGTGGGAAGTATTTATTTACATTATTTTAATGAATTTCAAAGTGATAAAAATTTAACAGATAGACATTTAAAATAAAATTAGTTATGAAGTATTAAAAAAGGTATTTATCTAAATGATCTTCAGTAAATTTTAATTTACATAAAATAAATGCAAAAATTGCTAAGTCATTGATAAATCTACTTACAAATAAAAAATCTGCTCAAAAATATATTATAGAAATAATCTAAAACATGTACAGTAAGTTTTAATCTATATAAAACAAATATAAAAATTGTTTACTCAAATAAATGATAAAATTACTAGCAATAAAAAATAATAAGTAATGCATAACCAACTGAAAATTCGCAATAAACTGACTGGTGCATACGTATGATTTTAAACATGCAGATGCTTTGTGCATTAATAAAATTAAAACGAATTTAATTATTAAATGTTTACTAAATGAATCTAAGAAATGTACTAAGAAAGTCTCATTTATAAATATTCATTTTTGAAGCAAAAGCAAATTTTATATGAATTATAAATTTGAATAAAATAAAAAAAATTGAATATTTGCTTACAATAAATAATCATAAATTTATCATAAAAACTAATAATAAATGAATATCGCAGATAAAGGAAAAATTACGCAAAAAAGTAAATTAATTATTAAAAATATCAAGTAATTAGTGATGATAAAACACTGAAAAGAAGTATTGTTAAAGATACTAGAATATGGTAATGAAGACAGATATCAAGGACAATGTATATTTATTCATTAATTTTAAAAGGAAATTGTCTTAATAAAAAGAATCTGGAAAGGATATGAAAAGTGGAAAGCATTGTTTCCTGTATCTATGATTTACGGAAACTAATTATAAAACGTATTGTTTGTTTACTGGCAAAATGTATGAAAAATTTTAATAAAATATAATGTACTTATTTAAAAAAAAAGTTAAATATCTTAGCACAACAATGAAAATATTCCATACTTCTAGATTTTCCTTCATTTCATACCAAAGAAAATGAAAAGAATAAATCAAAATAATGATTGTAATGAAAAATTTTTTCTGTAAACAGTAATATCTATTAAAAAATCCATTTTAATTCATGCCCAGATACTGGATCAAAATTTATTTGTTGTGTTCATAGATAAAAAAATTCTGGTAAAATTATCGCACTCATTTTTAACATTTTTGGCACGAAAACCATATTTATGGTTAATAAGACCAATATATATGGTATTTAAATCATGCATTTGGTAAATTTTCCTTTCATATGCTAAAATCTTATCGTAAATTCTGGTTTTCAAAATTATTGTTCTTATTATCTTACATTTAGTAAAATATACAAAATTGAAAGGTAAATACAGCGAGAATGGTTTTTAAGCAGTGCACTAAGAAATTATGATAAAATTACCAGATTTACCAAATTTGATCTTATGTCGTAAAACAATATTTTATTTCAAATTTTATTAAACTTATTACTAAAAAAGTTCCCATAGAGCCAAAAACACGGTAATATTTATCACATTAGGGTAGTTCTGATCATACTTTTTCCCTCAGTGCTCAGTCAGTCAAAATCTGTTAACTTTTTAATATAGTTTAAAGTTTTAAAAAAGATTATGATTGATTTATACTTTTTGGATAAATAAATACACTTGGAAATTGTTTTTCAAGTCTAACTAGAGTCCAATTTAATACCGTTCACGCTTTTTGTGGATATTAAAATAAATTATAGTTCATTCAAAAATTAATCGTCTGCAAGATCTTTAATCAAAAGCAAATTTTAATACTTTATAAGCTTACGCTAAATATTATATTGATTATAGATAATTTTCTTTTTATGATTGAAAAATAAAAATTTTCATTTTCAATTAATTATATAAATTTGAAGTTACGTCATAAGTATATTTAAGAAAAACACTGTCAATAGCAGGTTAATCTTGATTGCTTTGAGGAACAGATTTAACGTGGCATTTATGGTTTTGAAAAATAAAGATATAAATTAGTTTTCGTAGCCGCTTTCTTAGACTATGTCTAGACGGAAGCAATTTTATAAGACAGATGGGTTTTATTTAAGTTTCTGAAAAGTTTCTTTCTCTTTTAGGAAGAAAAAAAATTGTATTTCATTTTATTTAGAATACTTAAAACTGGTATGAAAGGTATATAAAAAAATCTATTTAAGATAAAATAATAAAAAAACTTCTTTCCAGAAAGAGTTTTTCAAGTTGTCAAGAACAAAAGGTAGAAACAATAAATACCCACCTCTCAAAAAAATAAACTTATTTTTTTCTTCTTAAAGATGATTTAAAGAAATGCTTAAAAATATTTAAAAAAAAATTTTTTTTTCCTTCATAAATCTGACCTGTGTATGAAGTTTACTATCCTTCTGTTGGTTTAACATGTAAGAAGAATAGGATGAACATTTTTCTTTAGTACCGTTTCATAATCTAATAACTAATAATTATTTGAGGCAGAATCTGTGGGACAGAATTTATGTTAAAATCTAAAGATGGTGTGTTCATACGTGAACACCAGTAGCATGAGGATAAATTCCCTCCCAAAAAATAAGCTTACTTGATTTTTTTCTTAATGAAAATTTAAAGAAAAAATTAAAAATTTAAAAAAAAGAAGAGGAAATTTTTGTATAAATCTACCCAGCAAATCGAGTTTATTATCCCTCCGTTAGTTTCACTTGTAAGAAAATTAGGACTATTTTTTCCCTTCGAATACTGTTTCCTTATTTAATAACCTGGTTATTTGGGGCAGAATTTTGTGGGACAGAATTCAGGCTAAAAACTTGAGATGGCGTGTAAATGCACCTGTACACTTTACCAATAAAAGACATTGTTTCACTACATATATCTGTAGACTTATTTTAAAAATTGAAAATGTATGAAATATTTATGAGCAATCTGCAAATTTTTCGAAATGATAATTTAATTACATCAATATAAAAATAATTATCTACGCTATTAATCAGTAAAAATACAAAATCAATTCAATTTAACCAATATAATGAATCAGCAAAAATTGAAATAATTATAATTAATCAATATAAAAACAAAATTAATACAATTCAATAAAAAATAAAATTAATTCAATTCAATAAGGAATAAAATGAACTCAATTCAAAATAGAATCAGTGTCAATAGATAGTTAAATAGAATCAATCAATCCAAAATAAAATCACATTTCATTGTTAATTTTACCAAAAGCGTTACCGAAGAGCTTCAGTAAAAACTAGCACGCTTTTTGGTGTTCTCATAGAGCCAGAAACATTGGAAATTTAAACATATTCTTTTAGTTTCGACCAAATGCTTTTTTTTTCTGTGCATTAATAGCACAGGAAAAGGTTGAACAAAAAGTAGTGTTATATTACAGCCTACTAATATTTAACATTTATTAATAATCATATTTTCAACAGATTATTTTTAAAACAATTAATGAAACTTTTCATATTGAATCTTTGTAATTTTTTATAAATAAAATGCTTAATAAATTCGACTTCCATAATTATCAACTAAATTTAAAACGTCATTTAATTTTTAGTCTATTTCAGTCCGCAATTAAATGTTCTACAATACATTTCTTTATATACTGAATTATTTATGAAATAAACTATTTAATATCTTTGAAAGAAAAAAAAGAAGTTTCAACATTATTATTTCAGTGATTAAAGATCTCATTATCTCTAAACAGCAACAAAAATATAAGAACTTTCATAAACAAACTCAAACCTTACAACAAAATACTCATAATTCTTCTTTGGAAGTACTTTACTTTTTTTCATTTAGGTTAATTAAGCTTGATTATCTTACAATAAATCGAAACACACATCATTAATTTAAAACCTAGTTTTAATTGAAGAAAAATAATTTGTCACCTCGAAAATTTGCGCAAGAATTAATATATTTAATGAAATATATTTTAATTAAAGATCAGCACTTCTCTTATGCGTGTATATTTTTCTAATTAAGACATATTTCAAAGATAATTACTTTATACTTAAAAAATGTTATTCTTTAATTAGATAAATAAAATTTGCCTTAATTGCTTTTTCATTACTTTATTTATAAAATAACTTAACTTAAAGAAATATTATATTAAAAATTAAAAAACTCTTTAATGTTACTCAATATCTAAAAACTTGTAAATTTTAAATCATTAAAATATGACTTTATTTTACATTGTAGGAAGAGATACTTTTTTTCCTTAATTTAAAAAACTTTTTAAGACAAAAAGTTTGCACGTAAATTCACAATTAACTTCTATCTACATTACTTAACAGCCAAAATTCATTTTACTATTCAAATTCTTTGCATTCATTTTATTATACAAGACAAAAAGTTTATATGTGAATTTAATCACCTTCCAAGTTACTTAAGAGCTATCATTCATTTTACTATTCAAATTCTTTCTATTCATTTTATTATACAGGACTAAAACGTTTATATGTGAATTTACAATCACCTTCCAAGCATGTTACTTAACAGCTACCATTCATTTTACTATTCAAATTCTTCCCATTCATTTTATTACACAAGACTAAACGTTTATATGTGAATTTACAATCACCTTCCAAGCATGTTATTTAACAGCTACCATTAATTTTACTATTCAAATTCTTTCCATTCATTTTATTGTACAAGACTAAACGTTTATAAGTGAATTTACAATCGCCTTTCATCCATGTTACTTAACAACTTCTACCATTCATTTTATTATACAAATTCTTAACAACCCCATACAATTATCAATTATCTACCTTCATGTTACTTAACATTTACTCAACTTTCATAATACTACCAAATACATACTGTAAATGTTAGAAATTAAATCAGCAAGTTTAACTCATTCGAATTATTTCTAATCACAGGAAGAAGATCTAACTTCTAACACCAATGCACCATTTAATTTTTCTCTTAAAAAGTCAAACGTTATACAAGTCTTTAGCTATGTGGTTAGAGTCTGGCTTAGTTTTTCTAAAGTAAATCTGAACAAACAGAGTGAAGCGTTAAGATTCTCAATAGCAACGTGGAAAAAAGTTAACTAAGTTAGCTTTTTTAATTTTGTAGGTATAATCTTTAGTTCCATATAATAGTTTGTAGATATAATAGCAATAATAGTTCGCTTTGTAGATATGGGTGATTCTCCCGAAATATGAAATATTTGGAATAAAAAATTTCTTCAAATATAAAGTCGTCAAAATAATCTAAAACTTAAGCCTTTATGTTAGATGGACCATAAATTGCTTAAATTAACTCTTTTTATCTACTGTAGAAAGAATTAAAAATTTTTTTGCTGCTGATATGTGCAGAATAAAATTATGTATAATAATCAATCAATAAATAAATAAATAACTTTGATTACACCCAAGCATATTACAGTCATACATAAACTTGGTATTAGGTTAATATTTGCTTTCCCTCCTTACAGAATTAGCAGTTAAAAAAATTTCTGGTAACACTTCAATGTCCTGGCATTCATAAGCCAGGAAAATGACAGCCAGGATAATGACAAATTCACCATTTTATAGCATATAACTTTACTTTAATAAAATATTTTGGCCTAAGGCGTTTATATTCTGCAGAAAACAACAGGATTTCTTAAAATAACTCAGATAAATCTATGTAGTTTATGTTATTAATGGTTTCAAGAAGCCAGGAAAATGACAACACAAAAACCTACTCACCTTGAAAAATTTTTTGAAATAGATATTGAACTAAAAAATTGGTTCTTTATTCATGCAAAAAGACATGTTCATATAGGAGGGTATCTAATCAATCTATTAACATAAGATATTAATTGCCGGCTCTATCTATTTTGGTTATGAACCACTAAATAAAAGTAGCCTGGAAAATGACAGATTTTCTTGGTACAAACAAATTATTGACAGAAAAAATTAATTTAAACGAAGTTTTTGTAAATAATACCCTCTGCGTATTTTCTAGGAATGCTTACACCGGTTGAGATAAAAAATTAGATATTGATAAATTTATAGGAAGTTTTGAAGCTAGTTATTATTGGAAACATTGTTTGGGACATGCCAGGAAAATGACACTTTGAAGTTCAATTAAATTTTTTAACTATACAAAACAGTCAATGCTTGTGCAAAGTCATTTTAAAATGCTAACAGCAATGCTATTTATTGATTTTTTTTAAAAAAAAAAGTTCTTTTAGTAGTATAGTATTAGATCTTGGAGCAAGGGACAGTGAATTGTCATATTTCGTGAGAATCACCCATATATAGTTGCAAAATAATTGCTATTAGAATAAATGCGGTGCTTTAATGGTTAAAAATGCAAAAGTTTTAAAATCATTATGATTGTCTACAAAATAATTATAATTAATAGTTGCGATTTAATGAAAAGTTGATCATTCTTCACGCTAATTGAACATTTGATGTCTATTGCCTTTGGAAAAAAACTAAATTTTTTTAATCTCATACTTCTCCACCATGAAAGGAAAAAATAAGTTTTAAACTGATTCTACTCAGTTTTTCTATAATTTTCATTCATTTCTAGCCTCTTAGCGTGATAGTAAAAAATATAAGTTTTGACGTTGACCGCACTGCATTTAAACTAGCCTTTAAGTAAACATTTTGTTTTGGCTTCCAGTTTAATTATGCTAGGACTTAAATGCATTAAAATTATTAATATCTTCACAGCATTTCTTTTCTGTATATCAAAAGTATAGACGAATTGATTTTTGGTAGATAATTTGTGGTAAATGTGGTAAAATCTGGTAATTTTATCATGATACCATAGAGAGAGATATAAAATACATTTATTAGGTTGAATTTAATTTAAAATTTTTTATTTTTTTTTTATGTGTTATATTTTTTTTTTATGTTTGTATTTTTTAATATGTTATGTATTTTTTATTATTTTGTATTTTTTATGCATGGTAATAAGAACTAGAATTTTTGAGACCAGAATTTCTGGTAAACTGCTACCATATGAATAAGAAAATTACCGAATGAATTTTACATAAAATAGTACCAAAGGAATGATTTAAGTATACTGTATTTGGTTTTAATAATCATAATTATGCTTTTCCTTTGTCGCAAAATGAATTGCCATACAGTACGGTAATTTTAATGGAATTCCGTTTACTTCCTTTACATCACATGACATCGAATATTGATATTAAAACATCAAGTCTGTTAACTGAAATTCTTAAAAAAATATTTTACATAGCTTTTTAAAACAATTTATTCTCTCTTTACCCAGTTTTAGACATTAATATCGCGGAAAAATAAATATGAATTTTATATATATCTCTAGATATTTATTGCTTCCTTTTATTCCGTGGCTGGTATCATCTGAAAAACAAGCATACTTTAAAGCTGGAAAGAAAGAAGATATGAGTTTTATTTTATGTTGTTCGTAAAATATATCATCTCGGTTAGAAGGCTATATTGAAACTTTTTTAAATAAACGAAGCTTTTGTAAAGATCTGTGCTGTTTTGAATGTAAATGAAAAAAATTATTATGGTTTTCTGTCATAAGAAAATAATTTTAAGGGTATATAAAGACGGCTTAAAAATAAATACCGAGTACAATGTAAAAATGGAATAAATTCTAAAATGTAACATATGGTAAAAATGATAATTCAAAAAGAGCACTTTAAAATTGTTTAGTATTTGCATAAACATAAAAATACGGCAGATTTTATCGCATGTATTTTTTATACTTCAGAATATAGCTTTGCTATATATTTCCGACTCTTTAAAAGTATAATAGTCAAAAACATTCCATAAAGATAATAAATTACTTGCTCAATCATGATTTGTGGGTTCTTATTTTTAAATTGATATACAGCGACATTTTTATAATGAAATTCAAAAAATATATCAATCGCTTCGCACATTAAAAACCATGCCTATAAATATATTGTTCACCTGTAAATGCCAAGTTCATGATTTATGGAAACACAAGTAACTAATTGTTTAATTTCATAAGAAACACTGGATAAGAGGTCAGCGGGTTCAAGTAACCATAACAAAATACACGATATCTAACGAAACATAGAAAAAGGCAATATTGGTTTTATATATAATAATGCATTTAATTAACCTGAAAATAGATAGGACGTTCTTATTATCTATAACTAAAACTCTTTTTACTTATATACAATTCCACTATAATGTATCCAACATATACGTTCTACTTCTTTAATGTCTTGTTGCAAAAATAACTAAATTGAATCCAAACATTTCCGTCCATGCAAGAGAAATTGGAACTCAGAGGCTACTTTCAAATTAATAATTTAAAATTTTTTTTAACACAAAATGAAGAGCTAACTGTATTCTTATATCGAACAATATATTGAATTTCTGGGATTACTAACGGAATTTTAAATAGATTTCCAAATGTGATGCTTTGCTTCATTTTTCAGAGAATAACATGGTAATATTGGTCTAATAATTCTTTTTCTTTAACACAATCAATAAGATTCCTATATTTTCATATCGGTCAGCGTTGACTGATATAGTCAAAGAGTAATAAAATAAACATGCCCAGTATTCATGGAACCTTTCTGACTGAGTGGTTCCACCAAGCGCTTTGTAAGGGAGAGGTGAGTGCTTTGAATTTGTCAATAAATGTGGATGCATCTTTTTTATGTTCATCTCTAACTTGTGGTATATGTTCTTCAACTCGACAAGGACTTATAATCAATCGTACTTTGTAATGAACAAGCAAGCCTACATACGTATGTATAACAATGAAGAAAAAATTCTTGGAATAGTAATGATTGTTTTTAATTTCAATACCAATTTTGTCCTTCCGCCGAAAGGTATATAAAGTGCAGGTAGCTGGTTCGAATCAAAGTGTAACCATGGATGTGTAACAGAAAATAGGCAGGTACTTTATTCACGTAGCACTCGAACTGCACAATGGGCTATTTGCGACGGACTGAGAAACATCCCTGAGGATGATTCGAAGACTTTAATTATGATCCTCTGCAGAGAGGATGACTCCTCTGCTTTGATAGGCCCATGACTTCTGCGCGAAGACGATCACTTTACGGTACAACAGTTTAACGAGGACCGATACCGTGCACCATCGGTCCTTACGCAGACTGATCAAAGTTGTCGCCCACCCGCTTACTGACCCAGCCAGTGATGCTTGACTTCGGTGTTCGGTGACTGGGAATCGTTTTTTTGCGATCAGTCTACTGCAGGACAACAGAAAATAGATAAATTCGGTTTAGATACTTACACATGATCATTTGCCTTATGCTAATAATTGCTTGTCTCTTGCCAAATTGCAGAACAGATAACATAAAAATGAGATAAATAGTGCAAAGATATTAAACCCCTTACCCTTACGTTTCTCATCGTTTATCAAAAGTGCAACTCCTGTGGCAATGTCCACCTCAATAATATAAAGTAATTTTACTTGAGTCTTGCCGTGGAGTATTGCTATTCCACTAACTGCTCAGAAGCGTTTATGTAGTGGGTTCCCGCTTTAACATTCGATGATTATTCTTGGTGTCTTTCGTAAAATTGTGCTATTTTATTTTTGCAAACTGTGAAGAGTTTTTAAGCCATCCTTTGTATTTTGAAAGAACATTACGCAAATAAATTAATAAATTCCATTACCTCATAAGAGATGGATCATACAGTATAATATATCTGAGTTTAGTAACTTTAAAACAATTTAATTAAGCATTTGAAGGCATCATTTTTGTCCCTTTAACCCTTGTTATAATTGAGAAATTATATGAGAATCAGAAATAGTTAACAGTCATCTAACTCCTATCAACCATTTAGATAAACTTCCATTTTAAATAAAGAAGTGTAAAGAGATTGTAAACCTTCTTTTTGATATGAGGCAAAGACATCCAAATGTTAAATCAAAAATGGTAAAATGATTGATAGTTCGGAAGATCCTTTTGGTAATATTGTATTAATACTTTCGAGGATGGCATGAAAACCATTTATTTGGTTTCTTTTGATTTTGAGATTCGTATTTGTTACTAAACGTATTGTATTGAGAACAATGAGTTTGGATAGCAGAATTTCCGTAAACAGTAACAACAGGGAATGGTAAAATTACCAGATGAATAGTTTAGATATCGTATACTATGGTTTAATTTTTAGAATTGTAGTTTCTTTCTCTTGAAATGTCTTTACCATCCAAGTATGGTTATTTTGCCAATATTGTTTTCTACTTGCATGATCTGTCTACCACTGATGATATTTTACATCAACTCTGCGGTTGCTATGAGCAGAGTGCAGAATTCGTACCAGCCAACCATCACTGGAATTCGAACCTGCTTCATCTCATTCTATCACCTGAACCACCACGACTCTTATTTTTATTCTTTTAAAACTCCCTTTTCTTGTCTAATAATATGAGAAAACTAGTTTTAAAATTCGGAGAAGACTGCTGGACAAAATAGGACTTTTCGCGAACGTGACCATCAGAAAGTAAAAATGCACTATTTTCTAAAAGTAATTACTTTTATGATTTTTTTTCATTTTTATCGAAAACAACACTTACCAAAAGTTCATTTGAATTTGTAATACCAACCGAAATGTAATTTCATCGTAATTTTTGCGTTTTTAATTAATTAATTTTTATTCACTAAATATATTAGTAAATAAGATTTAACTAATACTTTTATTATAGAATATCATCTATTGATACACTCTATCAAGAAATGTGAAACTTATATCTATATGTAATCAGACATTTCATAAATATGAGAGATTTCAAAATGCATTAAATAGTTTACTGCAAAATCTATAAGAAATTTTGGAGAATAATTGCGTATAGATAATTAGATGTGTTCTAGTTAATGTTGTAGTTATTGATGTAGTTGTAGATGTGTTGCAGTTATCTTAATATGCATTTTTTGATTTTGTGTTAGTTTTTCAACACTCAAAAAAATAAAACTCTCACCTTTTACGATTCAGTTTACCTTCATTTATATTTCGTTAATTTTGAGAATAATTTTGTCACAATTGAGAATAATTTTGTCACGTAATTTGTGGTGAAACATAAACACTCAAAATATG
Source organism: Parasteatoda tepidariorum (assembly GCF_982258835.1). Lineage (NCBI taxonomy): Eukaryota > Metazoa > Arthropoda > Arachnida > Araneae > Theridiidae > Parasteatoda > Parasteatoda tepidariorum. The sequence continues at coordinate 74,294,723 of NC_141763.1, read as the reverse complement.
ACGAAAATGCTTCCTCCACTTGAAAACTCATCATAGTGCAATGTGGGAGATTGTTAACTAGAATTACGAAATTAGAATGAAGACTAGGTGATAGAAAATAAAGTGATGAAGCAAGCTGATTGGCTTGTCTGACGGTCAACCAATTTGCCTCGTACCAGGAAGATCCTGCTATTGAATCCCAATTCGTGGGTGGGAATAATTTATCTCTCTGTTCTGTCTGTTTTTATATTGTAGGGCAACATTAGTTCACCAATATCGCATCCACCATAAAATGATAATTAAAAAAATTAGATATTTTAAGCTTTTTTTATTTGGAAACAATATAATGATGAGATATTTCTTCAATTTTGACGAACTTTCATTTTCTTGTAGAAGTGACGATAGTTATTTCGTCACTTTGACGAAAAATTTGCCCCGAGTATATAGTAAGAAACTTGAAAAAACAAAGAAAGTTTCGTGATGTATCAGTTTTTACAGTAAAAAAACAAATATATTTAAGAGTATTTATCTAAATACCTAAAAAATTTAAATTAATTTTAGGAAGCTTCATAAAATTTCTTATAATTTTACCTTCTCTTTTCTTTGTAAAAGTTAAGAAAAAACTTTCTTTTTAATTATCTTAATAAAGAATGAGAAAAACTAATTAATTAGATAACTTTCTAATTAAATTTTCTAATAATCTTATAAGAAAGCATGAAAATAGTTTACTTATATTAAGAGTTTCATCTGGGAATTTTCTTAAATGCTCTTAGATTTGTTTAGTTTTATTAGTAGCCGTCCTAATTAGCGATTGCTAAACAAAGTTTAACTATTAATTTTCCCGGAAGAAATTGTGCATTTTTTTCGCAGATTATTTCTAATTAAATGTCCCAAAAAGTTGTAGGAAATAAATAAAATAAATTAAATATAATTTATTACTAATTTTTTTATGCATTAAATATTTTACACTAATTACCCTTTTTGCTTTTGAAAACATAGAATACCGGCTTTAAATTTGTTTCGTAATTTGTTTTATAATTAACAAAAAGTTTGCATATGGTAGATGTTATGCGGGGAAAATAATACATTTTTCGGTTTGAAAACTATATTAAATAAAATGTACATAAAGTAAAATACATTTAATTTTATATATTTTTTTAAGATTTCCATGTAATTTAACATAAATTTTACTATTTTTCATATGTCTTGTTTATTTTAAACCAAAACCGAGTATGTTGTGAATTTTGTTAGATATATTGTGAATTTTTTGGAATCTTGGGGAAAGTATATGACAAATTAATAATTATTTATAACACATGATATCTGTGTTATTAATGGATATCTTTAAAATGGTAAACAGATCATTTAAAATCATTTCTCATTTTTATGAGTTGTTCATTGCTAATGTTGCTAATATTGTTATTGTTGCTAATATTTGTTTTTTCAACATTGTTCAGAAATTTATGTATAAAGTTGGATTTTTGTCAGAGGATAAATCTAAAAGTCCTCGATTTTCTCTAAAAGTCCTTAAAACACGGATATTTTCCTTTTTTCATTGTTTTATAATATTTTGAATGATTACAGTCAACTAACAATGATTACAGTCTATTTAAATAAAAGGCATAAATGTGATAAACATCAATGAACCAGAAGAAATTTCGAAAAATAATCGTAACATACGTACGTTTCATTTTATTCTATCTTAAAGTATAAAGTTTCTAACATACGTGTGTTTTAAAAATGAGTCTTTTTACCATATATTAATAGAATTATAAGTCTTTTGAATAAATATAAAAAAGCATTTGTTACTTTTAACAGTTTTCAGTCAAACAACTTTCGGGTCGGTAAGAACGGAATCTTTCGATGAAATTTTTACCACATCCCATTTTTTCAGCCCCGGACCAGGGAGGAGGCTGAATTAAAATTTGAGATAATAAAGCTGATTTTTGTATTGTACTTCGTTTTTGTATATTTTATTATTTTTATATTAAATTTTTTACATTGTAATTTATATTTTTTATCATATTTAATTTAATGTACCTCCCAAGAATAGCATGTTGGGTAAAATTGTTTGGCTATACACTGTATAAAATTCCAGATCATGTTACGGTATAAAGTTTCGGCTTTTTGGGTACATCATCCAAGTCAGCCGTAAAACCCATTTTTACCGTAAAATATTTTGCCGTAATTTTTACAGTAATAATTTTTTAATTAGAGTGATTCAGTGATTTTACGGTAATTAGAACTCTTAAAATTACGGTTTATATGATATTTTGTTACGCAACTTGCTCCAGTAAAATGGATTTTCTGGGAAAAAGTACCGGTATCCTGAACGTTGGTACTTTTTGCCCTAATTGGATCCGGAATTTCGTATAGTGCACCATTCCTGCTCTCTAATTTCTGCGATTATAATCCGTTTCTTTAATTCCCAGAAGTTTTGTCATTCTAATCAGCAATCTGCAATCAACTATATAACAACTATGTTTTCAGGTTGTGAAGTGATAATATAGCAAGCTTATTAAAAAGTTTGTAAATATCACATGTTCTTTTAAATGTCTTATTTTTTCGAACTACACACTGAAAAAAAAGTAATTTTAATACTATGAGAAAATGGTAAAATTTACCGTTTTTCTTGCATTGTAGAAAAACCAGAAAGCGCAATAATTTTTATCGAAACCAGTTGCTTATGACTTTTCGTAAAATCGATGTTAAAAAAAACGGAATGTTTATGTGTATGTAAGTATGTATCGTATACACCCCCAGAAACCATTAAGATTGGCACTTAGTACGTGAAAATTCGATCATTAGAATGAAAGTTATTTAGGGTATCTTTTTTCTTTCCCGACTGTACCTCTTCATGTATGAACCATGAAACTGTATATATAAACCACAAAAAATTTTCATATTATTATTGACGTAAATGATGCTTAATTAATTTTGTTAATGAGTACAAATTGCAATGAAAAAATAAGTTTTGTACTTAAAAGCTGAATTAATGATGGAAAGTTACTTATTTAACAAGGAAAACCATGAAAGTCATCACCTTATTATTTATGCCAATGTTGCTTAGTTAAATTTAGTAATAGGTATTACTGCTACTTTGTTAATTGGTGTTTTTAATACGTATTAAGTATACTAGGATAGGATACTTCAGTGAAAATAAGTTTTGAAGGCCTACCGAAAAGAATATGTTCAGGAAAATGTTGTTGATTATGGTAAAATATCAGGAGTTGACGTGGACCAATATCATAATGCTAAATGATACTGTATATAATTATCTTTTTTTCAAAGGATGAACTTCTAAAAACATGATTTGCTTAATCTGATAACATAAAGTCAGAGGGAAGGGGCATAAGTAAGGGATACATATGTGAAAAAATAACTGCTGATTATCGAAATTTTTGACTATTAGAAGTTGACCTCAAGCAATAGTATTATGTCAAAGGATACTGAATACAATTAATATTTTCTTTAAAGGATGTTCTTCTAAGAACAAGTTTTACTTAATCTGTTAACATAAAGCTACCTTAAAGGGCAACAAATAATAATGTTAAAGAAGAAATATAATAGTTTTAACCTAATTGATTGTATCGGTATATGCCTTTCAGTTTTGTGTATGTGTTGATTAACACTAATTTATTGATAATTTAATTTTTCCTCTGTGTAAGATGAACAGGTATTTAGCCGATTAAAAATAAAATATGGTTTTAATATCATGCTGTTCGGCAAGTAAAATTTAGTAATTTTACTTGCCGAATTATATGCCTTTCAGTTTTGTGTATGTGTTGATTAACACTAATTTATTGATAATTTAATTTTTCCTCTGTGTAAGATGAACAGGTATTTAGCCGATTAAAAATAAAATATGGTTTTAATATCATGCTGTTCGGCAAGTAAAATTTAGTAATTTTATTACGATAACTTACAGCATGTTAAAAATATTTATTCGGTTAAAGTTACTCAGTTTAGTATTTTCAGTGACAATATGAACTAATAATGTAACAATATGACTAATATGTGACAACCTTTACTAAATATGTGACAATATTAAACCGTTACCATATGAATGCTAAAGTTACCAAATTAATAGTTTAATGGATATTAATGGTTATTTTGGTTTTATTAAAAGAATTACGATTTTTTTTACCATAAATACCGTTATCATTAAAGTTCGGTAATTTCAATAAATTTTTTTCTTCACGCTTAAAGCTTTATTTTTTTTCAATCTACATTCTGACAAAAGTTCTTTGCTTTTTGATATGCGCTGAAAATATTGTGATACGTTGAGGTGAATTTTTAAAATTATTTTTATGCATAATTCAATTTAATCTTATCTAAATCTTTACATACGTTTACACTTTTAAATTGAACTCTTTCTCTCAGAAAATTTAAATGTATTTAGTTTTTTTTTATTTTCTCAACTAATTTGAGCTATTTTCCTTTCAGTATTTTTTCTTCCAAATACAAATAGTTAAAAAGTGAACAACTATGAAACTATGGGTAAATTTTGCACACGTAGATTTTAGATCTTAATAGCAAAATTAAAATAACAGAAATATAAATTGTAAAGGCAGCATTTTACTGATTAAAATTTATTTTAAAGTTTCAATATATCGTAAGCAATTTTAGAAATTATAAAAGTTACATATTAAATGCCCTGTAAAGTTTGAAACGATTAACCTCTTCTTTCTGGCTCTCATCAAAACGAAAGGCTTGCCCTCTATTTCTTGTGCCCGTGATATTTCAGAGCTGGAGTATTCAAATATAAAGCTTCAAAAAGATTAAATCAATGTATTGCTTGTGCTAGGAATCATGTTTTTTTCGCCACCAATAGATGGCAGTACCATACTATTTGTAATGTGTTTACATATAGTTTATTTTAATTTAGATATCAGCAGTCATCACATATCAACTCAAAAATTAAACCAAAAATTCTGACACTTAGTTTTTTTATAACTTTTTTTCAATAAAAGAATTAGAATTTTAATGATCATTTACTTTAAAACTAGTCAACTATTATAATATTAAAAAAAAAATAATTGAAATCTAAAATTCTAATAAATATTAATGTGAAAAAATAAAGATAATGGTCATTTGTATATTTTTAAATAGTTTTAAAAACATGCTTAAACATGTAATTTGAATATTTTTTTAAAAAAAGGATTGTATTATGATATAATATATAGCCAAATTTATCATTTGCAATGAATAGGTTCCTAAATTACTAATCAGACCAAGACTCATTCACACCTTGTTCAGAGTTTCGTGCGTGATGAATTTAACCGTTCTGTGCACGAAAAATATATCGTCATTTTATCATCAAATATAATCCCTACTATTTTATACTTTTCTTGAGTACTGAAATCACACCTGAAGCATGATGTACTTGACAACAATACAAATTTCAATTTCAACAAAAATAGGGTTCACTAATCATAAATTTTACCCACTACCAAAGATTCTGACACCTCTTCCAAAAGTGATGTACCTTACGTTTTCTTTACTCTTTTTTTTTGTTAGTTCAAATTACCACAAAAAAATTAAAACAAAAATGAAACTATTTTTTTAAAATTCAGTTTGAATATAGTTGTTCTTACAATTCAGTTTTATTCCCTTCGTTTTTAAATTATCTATATTTTTTAAGTCTCAATTAAAGTGTCTGAGAGCAACGCTACACAGAGAAAAAAACATATTGTCAAAATAGCCAAAAATATGGTAATATTAACAGTATTTTTGGCTCTATGGGAACACCAAAAAGTACAATAACTTTTACCGAAACGCTTTGGTAATGATTTATGTAAAATTAAGAATGAAATATTTTTTTTATATATGTTATAAAATTTAGCAAATGCTTTAAAATTTGGTAATTTTATTGTGGTACCTTAGAATATGGTCAAGATCCATTTATTCGGTTAGATTAACTTTTTTCAGTTTTACATTATATATATATATATATATATATATATATATATATATATATATATATATATATATATATATATATATATATATATATATATATATATATATATATATATATATATATATATATATATATATATATATATATATATATATATATGTTCAGCTATAAATTCGTTATGTTTAATACTGACAAAGCACGATAATAAAAGTTGAAAAAATAGATGAAGACAGATCTTTGTTAAGAGATAAATTCAAAAATAAAATAATAGTAAGTAAAGAAAGAGCAAATTGGTCTTCAGAAATTTCATTGATTAGAATTGAATATTTTGTTGGTTGTAGACACCAGAAATTAAAACTTCAACCGATATCTTGATAAAAAATTTTAAATTTGCTTCATAAAACTTAATTAATACAGAATTTTGCATAGGATTTAAATGAAAATACTTTTGATTAAACTATCAAAAATTCAATTTTGTGTCTTTTTGTACGATTTTAAAGCTAATATGTATTTAAATGTTAGCTGTAAAGTTTTAAAATATCCATACTGATTATTAAAATATCATTGAAAAATATTTTATGAAGTAATAATATTTTTTTAAAGTTAGATCTAAAGTTTTAATAATGTGATAAATTTTCTAAAAAATATTTAATTAAGAAAACACATGTTATTAAGTGTGTATTCTTGGTTATTGAACTTTTAGCACTGAAATAACCAAGAATAAAAATTTCAGTACAAACTTTTAATAAGTTAACATAAAGCTTTTTATGACTTATAATTTAAATGTTAAAGCTTAGTTTTCTTTCCTTTCATCAATATTAATTTCCTTCAATATATACATCTAAACAATGCTTTTCAAAACTAATAAACAAATAAAAACTCTTCCCAAAGATTTTTAATAAAATTAGAATTTTTAAATATTATCTGTGTAATTTCCCAAGTGATTAAAGCGTGTGTTATATTTTTTCCAGATATTCATGCTACTATTTTATCTAATAAATAAATTTAAAACAAAGGAACTAAATTACTTTTTGTGAAATGCTAATTTAATGAATTTCTTTTTGTTTAAGTATACTGTATTAATTAAATATAAAAAAGAGTTAGCGTATTTTATTTCCATATCTGAGATTTGATTGTTTACTAGAATTAATTACTTTTGGGACTGCGTCAAGTTGGAGGATTATTTTAATATTAATTTATATGCTTACTGATATACATACTGATATATATTACAATCTCTGCCTGCACCAGAGTTAAGTGAGTGTAAATGTACTTTATTGTTTGCTTTAGAATTAAACAAATTGAAAATTTCGATTTTTTAATATTTTATAGATATTGAACTTTTAGAATGCCAAAATATCAGAAAGCATCTGAGTCGCTTAATAAGAAAAAAAATATATATATATATATATATATATATATATATATATATATATATATATATATATATATATATATATATATATATATATATATATATATATATATATATATATATATATATATATATATATATATATATATATATATATATATATATATATATATAATGTTTTACAAATCTATGATTTTACTAGAGTTTAGTGAGTATGCATGTATATGAATTTTTGTTTGCTTTAGAATTAAACAAATTTAAAGCTTTGATATTTCAATATCTATAAATCTTGAAATATTAGAGCCCTGAAATGTCAAAACTCATCTGATTTTAATTAGAAAAAACTGATAAAACTAATATACTATATAAATATACTATATGATAAGACTAATATGATAAATAAACTATATAATGTCATTTCTCCAACTGCTGGACGCTTGTAACATTGTTCCAGAGAGTCTTAAGATTTTATACTAAGATTATTCATACATTGCCAAGAGTATTAATGAGTATTTAGAGCATTTAGATGAGCATTCTAGGCTAATTGTTAAATCACGGAGCAAAGCAAATCTGGTAAAATTACCGTACTGTATGATAATGAAATTTCTTGTAAAAAAAAACGTACTTCTGTCAAAAAGAAAGAAAATATACGGTATTTAAATCATTCATTTGGAAAAATTTTGGTACATATAGTAATGGTTTACAGCAAATTCTGGTTTTAAAAATTATAGTTCGTTTCAATATAATTTAGAGGAAAAAAAATTGGGAAATAAATTTAACTGAAAAAACGGTTTCTACCTTGCTCTAAGATATCAGGATAAAATTACAAACTTTTACCACATTTTTTAAATTTTATCGCATGCTATAAGACCGTATATTTTGTTGTTGATTCTACAAAACTCGTAATCGAAGAGCTTTTTGGTAAGGAATACCGAGGTTTTGGTGTTTGCAGTTAAATTTTACAATACTGTGGCAGCTCAATAATTTAGAAATAAGGCATGAAATTTCAATATAAATATGAATGGCATATGCTTAAAGAAAGTTTTGTAAAATTACTGTATTGCGTAAGCTTACCAACTATTCTTGTGAAAAAAAACCATAATTTTGGTTTCTGAAAACAAAATATGCGGTTTTTAAACTATTTATTTGGTATAACTTTATTGAATATTTTTCCGTTCATATGACAAGAGTTTGCCGAAAATTCTTGTTTTCAAAGTTATAATTTTAATTATCTCTCATTTAGTAAAAAATACAAAACTAATGCGTTAATTTAGAAGAATAAATGATTTTTATGACACTCGCAAAAGTATCATTTTATTTTATTTTATAACCGTCGTAGAAAAGCCGACCCAATTTTTCGTGTTTACAACTACTGATTTTCAACTCCGTATCTTTGTAATTTTGAACAAAACCCAGAAGACAAGGGAACTCCTGGATCAAGTGCGAAATTTGCCTTCGTGGAGGACTTTTTGAAGGAACTAACCCGCATTTACGTTGCATGAAAAGGAAAACAATGAAATCCTTCCATCGTTAGCCTAACTGCAAAGAAACTCAAACCCATGACTACCACTGAGAATATTTTATGTCAACACTGTAGTCAGTGCAAGCCGGATGCTGAATTCGTATCGATCAGCCATTGCTGGGATTCGAACCCGGCTCGCCTCATTGGAAGGCGAAGCTCTATCCCCTGAGCCATCACGGCTAGTGAAGTATCATTATAATATTACAAAATTTACTTAATTTTATCACATCTCATAATACCATATTTAATTTTTAGTTTTACCAAAATCAATACAAAAAGCGCTTCTTAGTTTTCTGGTTGTTTTCCTAGAGTCAGAAAGGCGGTTAATTTTACTACATTCTGGCAGTTTTCACTATACTTTTTTTCCTCAATGAATGGTGCAAAATATTAATAAAAAAACCGAATTTTATAAAAAAATTAGGTGCTCTTAAAAATTACAATGAATTTGCATTGTTTAGACTTAAAAAAATTATAACTTTCCAAGTTTTTTCAACTGATTTTAATGATTTTCTTCTAAGTTGAAAAATCACACTAAATTGGAAATTATTTTACATTTTTATTGCTTGCAAAATTTGAGAATTTTTCATTTATTTAACTATTGTAATGATTTTTATTTATGTAGGAAAGTCTCGTCAAATAAGCGATGTTTTTTTAATATTTAAGATCCTTGATCGTTTTAAAATCTAGACAATGTTTTTCATAAAGATTGTATATATAGTTTAAAATTATCTTTAATTTCGTGTTTCTACCATACTATCATACTTTACTTGTCAAAAAAGCATCGAAGAACACTTTTAATTAAAATTAGTTTTTCCTTTAAGAACACAGGCTTTTCTTTATGTTATTCAATAGAGACGCATCACCATATTTTTCCTAATTTGTCGATTAACGATAAGAATTATTGACAAACGTGAACTTTTTTATACGTCATGTTCCTGTAAATGATTAAGCGATTAATATTTAGTAACCCTTAAAAACTAAAATGATTCAGTTCCATATACTTAATAAATTCTCATTTTATTATTTAATTTAAGTTTTTTTTAACTTAGTGAGACATTTTACGAAATTTGTTTGTTAAATAAAACTTTCTCTACTAATTACCTGGTATGAATTGGTATTTGTTATAAGATTTCCAACTACACTGTATTTGAAAAAAAAAATAAACTACACAAATAGAGAGATTATGCATAAGGCTTGCTAAATGTAACGCTGATTTTATTTTTTCCCCTCAGCGTTTCTGCGATTTCTTGGACAATTTTTATGCATGAGTTTAGAGGCTCCAAAAATGTTAAAGTAAGATTTGCAACGTTAAGAAAATTTTTTCTAATCGTTACGGGTTAATAATTTATGTTTGTTTCTTCAAATTTTATTTTTGCTGCTTCACAGAAATGTAAAGACACTTAATAATGCTTTTAATACGTGGGAATACATATTTAATGCATACAAAAATAATTAGTTTTTTCATAGCTTTCCTAATTGCATTCATTTCAGACATAAAGATTTTTTGCTGTTTATCAAGCAATTTCATAACATACTAATTTTTCTTTCCATTATTGTTATATAAATGTTTTAAAAACTAACAAGAATAATCCGCTTTGAAGATAAGACTAGCATTTTTCTTGGGAAAACTGAATTCATTTTCGATACAGTTTTTTACTTAAGCCGCTTAAAAATAAGCTAAAAACCCATCTTCTGAATAATTAGTTTAAATTATTTTTTCCCGACAAAACTCTTTCAAATATTTTTGCAAAATAGTAATATATTTATGAACATCTTCTTTATTTTATTTTTAAGTACTGCTTCTATTTTAAATTTTAAGTACTTTGCTTTGAAATTTTAATTCCTTTTAAGTATTAATTATATCTATTTTAATTTTGCGGATAAATTTTATACCATGAGTAAAAAAAAATATTTATTCACGTTTTATCTTAAATCATTTAATACATAATGATTATCTTATTTTATTAACACCTTTGTTTAGAAGTATTAACTTTATCATTCATGGGTCTATTCTTATTTTTATAATTATAAAACAAAAAATATGAAAAAGAAAAATTAATTTTTTTTAACTAATGCGCTTGATGAAGTATTAAAAAAAAGAAGTTCACAGCAGTGGTGACTAAGTGTGGGTATATTGATCCTGATTCGTTGCTAAAACGTATCATTTGTTTACTTTCCGTTCTATTTCAAGTAAGCCAAGCCTGTAAAGTATCAATTTCGTTAATCCCTTAACGATCGGTTAATTTTCAAGAAAACGGTCATAAAAGTGCCTATTTTTTGGCTTTTGTATTTGTATTACGTATTTGATTAGTGCTGCAACTAGTTTAAAAAAAAACTAACTGTATACAATTACCTTAAAAATATTCTGGTACTGCCATCAGGTGTGTAAAATGAGAAATAAAATGTTTTCCGGGTAAAAGAAATGAATTAGTTTTATTCTTATTGTCGCGTTACTACTAAACACTCCAGCCCGTCAATATCACGGGAGCAAGAAATGGCAGGCGAAATCTCACCCCGTCTTTTCCCGGGATCGAGAAGGAACACATTCATTAAAGGACACATTCTGTATTCTTTTACAAAGATTCTTTCACAAAAATTTCGATTCTTTCACTTTATTACTTAACACAAAGACATGCACGAAGTCATGTGGAACATAAACAAACCAAAAGTGTTCCAGCCCGTCAATATGACGGGAGCAAGAAATAGCAGGCAAAATCTCTCCCCGTCATTTTCCCGGGATCGAGAAGGGACACATTCATTAAAGGACACATTCTGTATTCTTTTAGAGAGATTCTTTCACGAAAATTTATATTCTTTCACTTTATTACTTAACACAAAGACAGGCACGAAGTCATGTGGAACATAAGCAAACCAAAAATGTTCCAGCCCGTCAATATCACGGGAGCAAGAAATAGCATACGAAATCTCACCCCGTCATTTTCCCGGCATCGAGAAGGAACACATTCATTAAAGGACACATTCTGTATTCTTTTACAAAGATTCTTTCACAAAAATTTCAATTCTTTCACTTTATTACTTAACACAAAGACAGGCACGAAGTCATGTGGAACATAAACAAACCAAAAGTGTTCCAGCCCGTCAATATCACGGGTGCAAGAAATAGCAGGCGAAATCTCACCCCGTCATTTTCCCGGGATCGAGAAGGAACACATTCATTAAAGGACACATTCTGTGTTCTTTTACAGAGATTCTTTCACAAAAATTTCAATTCTTTCACTTTATTACTTAACACAAAGACAGGCACGAAGTCATGTGGAACATAAGCAAACCAAAAATGTTCCAGCCCGTCAATATCACGGGAGCAAGAAATAGCAGGTGAAATCTCACCCCGTCATCTTCCCGGGATCGAGAAGGAGCAGATTCATTAAAGGACACATTCTGTATTCTTTTACAGAGATTCTTTCACAAAAATTTCAATTCTTTCACTTTATTACTTAACAGAAAGACAGGCACGAAGTCATGTGGAACATAAACAAACCAAAAGTGTTCCAGCCCGTCAATATCACGGGAGCAAGAAATAGCAGGCGAAATCTCACCCCGTCATTTTCCCGGGATCGAGAAGGAACACATTCATTAAAGGACACATTCTGTGTTCTTTTACAGAGATTCTTTCACAAAAATTTCAATTCTTTCACTTTATTACTTAACACAAAGACAGGCACGAAGTCATGTGGAACATAAACAAACCAAAAGTGTTCCAGCCCGTCAATATCACGGGAGCAAGAAATAGCAGGCGAAATCTCACCCCGTCATTTTCCCGGGATCGGGAAGGAACACATTCATTAAAGGACACATTCTGTATTCTTTTACAGAGATTCTTTCACAAAAATTTCAATTCTTTCACTTTATTACTTAACACAAATACAGGCACGAAGTCATGTGAAACATAAACAAACCAAAAGTGTTCCAGCCCGTCAATATCACGAGAGCAAGAAATAGCAGGCGAAATCTCACCCCGTCATTTTCCCGGGATCGAGAAGGAACACATTCATTAAAGGACACATTCTGTATTCTTTTACAGAGATTCTTTCACAAAAATTTCAATTCTTTCACTTTATTACTTAACACAAAGACAGGCACGAAGTCATGTGAAACATAAGCAAACCAAAAGTGTTCCAGCCCGTCAATATCACGGGAGCAAGAAATAGCAGGCGAAATCTCACCCCGTCATTTTCCCGGGATCGAGAAGGAACACATTCATTAAAGGACACATTCTGTATTCTTTTACAAAGATTCTTTCACAAAAATTTCAATTCGTTCACTTTATTACTTAACACGAAGACGGGCGTGAAGCCACTTGGAACATAAACAAACCAATGATGCATCGAAGGTGCCAGGTGTACAAAGCAAAAATATATATATATATCACGGTTGCAATAAATTACATAAATAAATAATGAATCAAAGTAAAGTAAAATGTAGAGGAGAATGAATTCATTGCGCGATACTGCACTGTATTTAATAAACTTCATGTTAATTATCATTCTAATTTGTATGGTGGAACTTAGCTCAAAAATTTAACACGCCATTTTGCTTACAAACGATGAGCTTGCTCTGGCGTCATAGGTCACATCTTTGGGTATCAGTGATCTTCTTCTTCTTAAAGTGCAAGTATCCAAATGCGATATAAAATTCCTGCCTATACTTTTAGTCCTTTAGCTTTGAGTTGGAACAACACAGTATACTTTTCGATAATGGAAAAAAGCTTTTTTGACAGTTTGTCTCTTTAAGACTATTGGGCCATAATATTGAATTGATTGCCGTAGTATTGATTGCCATAATATTGAATTGATTGAAATTTAAAAGCTATAACACAATATATGTAAGCTGTAACCGAATAATTTACAACTTAATGTGCTGCAATAGCACAATGCATAGCTGAGCGTAATCTATAATAATAGCATTTTCCGACATTTTTTCCACCGTGTGTATTTCATAAAAATAAAAGTAACGTTAATTTTTACAGTCCAAAACCGATAATTGATATTAGATGTTGTTTAGCACAATTTGAATTATTAGACTACATAAGTAAAGAAGTAAACTAAAGTGATTAAAGGAAAGATTTATTTCTTAAATAATCTAGTTTTGAAAGAAATCCGATAAAGCACTTAAAGTTTTTCTTAACAAGTAGTCAATAAAATGCTTCTTTATTACCAGTCAAGCAGTTTAACACTGAATATTTGTCATTGATTCCATTTCCGCCATAACCGTAACTGCCGGAATAACCTAGCACCTTACTTTTTCGAATCTTAAGTAAATAAAAGCTCACTGGACTCTTGAGTAAATATTCGTCGTTAAAGAAGTGTAGATAGTAAATCGATATCGGTATTTTCTCTTTTTCATTGGAAATCGATATAAAATGATGGGTTATCGAGAAACGTGTCACTTGTGTTTAGGAAGTGACCATTGTTTACTCGATAAAAATATTATTTTTAGTTTCAATACTCTTTTTCATATGAAACAAAGATGGCGTCGGATGGCATTGTATCTTAGCTTTTGCAATATTTCATTCGGTGGAATTCTTAATGCAATAATTTCGTAAAATAAACTAATTTATAGGTATAAGAAATAAATCAATTTTTTACGTGATTAAACGTGATTGTGTTAAAGAAGTGACAATCTTTTACTCGGAAAAAATATTATTTTTAGTTTTAATACTCTTTTTCATATGAAAAAAAGATGTCGGATGGCATAGCATATTAGTTTTTCCAAAATCAACAATTGTTTAGGAATAAAACAGTAAATAAATTGTTTATCAGCAAAACTCATACCTTTATATTAATATTAATTTATATTTCTCTCTGTTCCCGCGCCAAATTAATTAAAAAAAGATCAAGAGATGGCGCTGGGAAGAGTCATGTGTATTAAGTGAAATAGAAATAAAAAAGATGGAGGAAGAGCAAGTCGTGTGTCCTTTATTGTGGTAAAAAACAAAAAAAAGAACCAGCTAAAAAGTTTTTCTGATCGAATATTGTTCAGATGGTCCGTTGTCAGCCTGAAGGGGAATCCCGGTGAGCTCTTTCCAATCTTTATTTGAAATAATTAGTTAGGTGAATTTGCTGTTATAAAGTTTAATTGCATATTTTAAAATGGACGCATTAAAAATAAGAAAAAAAGTTTTGAAATCCGCTTTAACGCGGCATAAAGATAAAGTTGCGTCCACGTTAAAAAGTGTTGATAGTATACAATTAAAACTTTTTGAAACTAAAACTAATGAAATTTCAAATGATTTAAAATTAGTGTTTAATGGAATTTTTGAAGCTTGTAGTTCGGACGAGTTAGATGGTTATATGGAAGAAAAAGATAATATTGATGATTCTATCGATGAATTAAAAATAATGATTAACCGTCAACTGTCCGAAATCAAGGGCGAATCTTTGAATTTAACTACTCCTGTAATAAGCGGTAGCATTAATGATATAAAATTACCAACACTTTCGATTCCAACCTTTAATGGTAAAATCGAAAATTGGATAATGTTCAAAGATATATTTAAAGCTAGTGTAATTGAAAACAAATCCATTTCTAACGCTATGAAATTGCAATATCTTAAAGGTAGTTGTAAAGATGAAGCAATAAGGGTAATAAATTCAATTTCCATTTCGGACGCAAATTTCGATATCGCATGGAAATTATTAGAAGAAAGATATTCGAATAAACGTGAGCTATTAAATGCTATTATTAAAAAACTTGTGAATCAACCGAATATCACTGAAACAGCTAGTTCGATTTTGAATTCAATAGACATAACAAACGAGTGCGTTAGATCGCTAGATGTGTTAGAAAATAAAGTGGAAAATTTATCAGAAACAATGATAGTTTTCATAATTGTTGAAAAATTTGATAAGTCGCTTCGTTACTGGTGGGAAAAAGAATTAAAGAATTCGGACGAATTCGGTACACTAAGTCAATTACTTTCCTTTCTACAAGGTCAAGCTAGAACGCTTCAAAATAGTAAAATGAAAGAAGGGAAATTAAACCGTAATTCGCAAAATAAAATTATGAGTATGGTATCAACAAACGAGAAAAATAATAATTTAAGATGCATTAAATGTAATCGAGAGGAATTACGCGGATTATATAAATGTCCCGAATTTATTTCTCTTTCCGTGCATGAAAGATACGAATTTGTAAGAAAGAACAATCTTTGTTTTAATTGCTTAAAACGGCATTCAGTAAAAAATTGCTCATCTAATTATCGCTGTCAAAAATGCCATAAAAAACATTCCGTGATGCTTCATTTTGAAAATTATAAACAAAACGATAATGAAGTCAAAACAACTGGTGATTCATTTTCGATTCCGAACTCCCAGGAAATGTTGGCGCCGTCGAAACTTAATCCAAATGCAGATAGTTTCAATTCTTCGAATAATCAAAACACATTTTCTGCCACATCTGTGCAGAGAATGAATCATGAAAAAATTGTTTTTCTTTCGACCGCTAATTTATTCATAATAAATTGTTGTGGAGAATTAATAAAGGTTCGAGCTTTATTAGATCAAGGGAGTATGTCATGTTTTATTAGAACTGAGTTGGCAGATTTATTGGGCATAAAAAAGGAAAAGGTTTCTTTTACGGTTTCGGGTTTAAGTAATGCTAGAATAAATGTAAAATCTAAAATAAACGCAGTGATTTCTAATGGATTTGGTTTCAATTTTTCATTAGAGTTTTTATGCGTATCTAGCATATCGGATGCTATCCCAACTAATCGTATTGCATTTCCAATTAACTGCATTCCCGAAAATGTAAATTTAGCGGATCCCAAATTCTATCAACCTGGAAAGATCGATGTTTTATTAGGAGCTGAGATTTTTTATGAAATATTAAAAGTCGGACAAATTGAAATTCCCAATACGAATTTAAAATTACAAAATTCTGTCTTTGGCTATATAGCCACAGGTACAGTTTCAAGGTCTGCATGTGAGAATCCGCAAAAAACTCATTGTGGACTAATTTACGATTGTAATGATTTAGAAAGCGATATTAAAAAATTTTGGGAACTTGAATCAATAGGGATTAAGGACGATCCTGGGTTTAATGAGTTAGAGCAATCCTTAGAAACCTTTGAAAAAACTGTGAGGTATAAAAATAACCGGTATGAGGTAGAGTTACCTTGGAAAAGAGATTGGAGAGAGCTCAATGATAATTTTAAAGTTGCGGAAAAAAGATTAAATTCACTTATGAAAAGATTTCAAAGAGATTCTGATCTCCACTTAGAATATTCGAACACTTTGCTTGAATATAAAAATCAGAACATTATTGAAAAAGTTACTGAAGCAACTAAACCTAACGATAGAGCTGTCTATTATTTACCACATCAACCGGTTATCAGAGAGGAAAGTCAGACTACAAAATTGCGCATAGTTTTTGATGCGAGTTCGAGTAAGGATTTCAAAAGTTTAAGCCTGAATGACTGCCTGTGGGTTGGAGAAAATCTTAATTCCAAGATTTTCGATATATTAATAAGCTTCAGGTTGAACAAAATCGCCTTTATCGCCGATATTGAGAAAGCTTTCCTACAGGTATCACTTTCTGAAAAAGATAGAGACGCTGTAAGATTCCTGTGGAAGGAAGATGGAATCCTTCAAACTTATAGATTCAGCCGAGTGCTCTTCGGTGTAACAAGCAGCCCGTTTCTTCTTTCTGCGACAATAAGAAAACACCTGAAGTTATTTCAAGACATGTATCCCCTTACTACAGACTGTTTGCGTCGATCCTTTTACGTAGATGATTTCATTTCGGGAGCGGACAGTTTGGAAGAAGCTCTAACTGTTTCTAAAGAATCTCTAAGTATCATGGAAAAGGCTAGCATGGTATTGCGAAAATGGAAGACGAACAGCGACATTTTGAGGCAACTGTGGAAAAATGAAGGTTTTCAAATTCAAAGTGATCCAAACAACTTGGAAACTCATCCAACTAAAGTTTTAGGGATGACGTGGAACATTGAGGACGATAACTTCATTTTGGATATGCCGAGCATATCAGATATTCCCTTTCAAGAAAATACTAAGCGATCGCTCATGAGAATGATAGGGAAAATATACGATCCGCTAGGGTTGTTAGTTCCATATACGTTAAGAATAAAGTGTTTAATGCAGGAATTGTGGTCAAAAGGTATATCGTGGGACGACGAACTTCCACTTAACATCAAAGAGCAGTGGGTTCAGTGGTGTTCTGAGATTCCTGTTTTAAAAAATGCGAAGGTTCCTCGATATGTGCCGAACTCTTGCACTGATAATGAAAACGCAACACTGGAGATACATGGATTTTGCGACGCGAGTGCGAAAGCTTATGGCGCGTCAATCTATATTAGATTTTTAAAAGAAAATGCCATAGAAGTAAAATTGCTTACATCCAAATACCGTGTTGCGCCCTTAAAAAAAATGACATTACCGAGATTGGAGCTTCTAGGTGCCTTATTGTTAGCCCGATTGGCTAACAAAGTAAAACAAATTGTAGATCAAAAACGACTACCCAATGTTTTTTTGTACACCGATTCAAAAATAGCTTTATACTGGATTAAAGGATCCTGTAAAAAATGGAAATCTTTCGTAGCTAATAGAGTTACGGAGATACAAAAACTGACTGACACCAATTCTTGGTCGCATTGTGCTGGCAAGAACAATCCAGCAGACTTTGTGACTAGGAGTACTTCTGCTGAATTTCTTCTTGGCAACGATGTGTGGTGGAATGGCCCTCAGTTTTTGAGAGACAAAACTGATCTTTCAACAAATGGTGATCTGATGTCAGTTTCAATCGATGACATTTCAGACGAACTAAAGAAAAATAATGACATTGACGATTTTCAATTTAATTTTACTTGTCTGAATCATGATTCCATTATTGATGATATTCTCAAACTTAGTAATAATTTTATAACTATTTTTCGTATTATGTGTTATATTCTTAGATTCATTAATAATGTAAAAGGTAATAATAGGATTATCGGACACCTTACGCATGAAGAACTAAGGAAAGCAGAGGTAAAAGTTCTTCAAATTGTTCAACAGGAACATTTTATGCAGGAAATAAAAAATCTCAAAGAAGGTAAGAGTGTTCCAAATAATAGTAAGGTGAGATCCTTAAATTGTTTCTTGGATAATAACTTTATTTTGAAAGTGGGTGGAAGATTAAAAAATTCTAACTTAAGTATGAATAAAAAACATCCCATAGTATTGCAAGATAAACACCCACTTACTTCGATTATTGTAAGATATTATCATTTAATCTATTTACACGTAGGTTCTAATACATTGTTATATCTTTTAAGACAAAAATTTTGGATAATGAATGGGCGTAACATTTGCAGAAAAATTGTACATGAATGTCTTGTTTGTTATAAAAGTAAACCTGTATTGGAGAATCAAATTATGGCAGATTTGCCAAAAGAAAGAGTAACCCCTAGTTTTCCCTTTATGAATGTGGGGACCGATTTCTGTGGTCCGTTCTATGTAAAGTTTAAAAACCAACGTAAGGGACAATTAAATAAAGTATACGTGTGTATATTTATATGCTTGAGCACTAAAGCCATTCATTTAGAATTCGTAACAGATCTTACATCTGAAGCATTTATTGCATGTTTAAAACGTTTTTTTGGTCGTCGTGGCAAATGCTCTAAATTGTTTAGTGACAATGCAAAAAATTTCGTTGGTGCTAGTGTAGAACTTAAAAAACTACATAGAATGGTTAAGTATCCTGATGAGATCTTAGCAAAATTTCTTTCCAGTCAAGAAATTGAGTTTAAATTTATACCTCCGAAATCACCAAATTTCGGAGGAATTTGGGAATCGGGTGTAAAGTCCTTTAAGCATCATTTAAAACGTGTAGTCGGAAATTCTCATTTAACTCTTGAAGAGTTCGTTACAATAATTGTGGAAATAGAAAGTGTTCTTAATTCAAGACCACTTACTCCGTTGTCCTCCGAGTTTGATAATTTTGAAATTTTGTCCCCCGGACATTTTTTAATAGGCCGCCCCTTAATTTCCACTGTTGAGCCTCAGATTGTTGACATTCCTGAAAATAAACTTTCTAAATGGAAAAAAATTACTAAATACAGTCAACAAATTTGGAAGCTCTGGAAACGAGATTATCTATCCCATTTGCAACAACGGGGTAAGTGGATGTTTCCTAAAAACAATGTTAAAGTAGGTTCATTAGTTTTGATTAAAGACGAAAGTATGCCTAGTACCAAATGGTTGACTGGAAGAATATCGGAAATTATTTTTGGTAAAGATGAAAAGGTACGAGTTGTCAATATAAGGTTGGCCAATGGCAATTTGTTGAAAAGAAATGTTCGTGATATTTGTCTATTGCCTATCAATGATAATTAAAATTTTGTTATATTTTACTAATTTACTTGATTGAGTGAATATTGTTGGATTTAAATGTTTTCCATATATTGCTTATTTTGTATTTTATATATCTTTGATTCTATATGTTATCATTTATTTAGTTTGAAACCCTTAAGGTTTCAAGGTCGGGAGTATGTTCCCGCGCCAAATTAATTAAAAAAAGATCAAGAGATGGCGCTGGGAAGAGTCATGTGTATTAAGTGAAATAGAAATAAAAAAGATGGAGGAAGAGCAAGTCGTGTGTCCTTTATTGTGGTAAAAAACAAAAAAAAAGAACCAGCTAAAAAGTTTTTCTGATCGAATATTGTTCACTCTCCATATAATGAAAAATCGAAGGGACCGACACCGTCGCTGTGTTGGATGTTTTACTTAACAATAAATTTTGTTTTAATGCGCAAGATGAATTTAGCTCTTTTTTAATTCAAAATATTTATTTGTTCGAAAGTTATTGCAATTTTAAGTGCTTTCGTTGTGAATTAGTCTCCTTTCTTTGATTTATGCTACATTTTGCTTAACTGCTCAAAGTCTATAAGGCTTAGAAAATTAAAATCACGAAGGTGTGTAAAAAAGTATAGAGAATACGACGAAATGAAAAAAATTCGGGTTCGATAGTTAGTTCGAGAATTATTAACCACTTTAACAACTAATTATTTTTTACTTCATGTATTATAATAATACATTTACTGCATGTATTATTATGATACATGCAGAAGAAAAAACATGTTTTTCGATCTACTGTCTGCTGAATTGCAATCACAGAAATTGAGGTGCTGATGGAACCATTTTGCATCAGGATTTAAACAAGCATTTTTTCGAAATTCTTATTTGTTTGAAAAATGCGGTTAATGAAAAGAATAAGTCAGCAGAATATCTGACAGTTCAGGGTTATTAACCCTTTAACGATCGGTTAATTTTCAAGAAAACGATCATAAAAGTGCCTATTTGGCCAAATACACGTATTTGATTAGTGCTGACATCTGGTTTAAAATAAACTAACTATCTACAATTATCTTAAAAATATCCTGGCACTGCCATCTGGTGTGTAAAATGAGAAATAAAATGTTTTCCGGGAAAAAGAAGTGAATTAGTTTTATTCTTATTTACGTGTTACTACTGAACACTCCTGCCCGGAAATTTCACGGGAGCGAGAAATAGAGGGCGAAACCTCACCCCGTCATTCTCACGGGAGCGAGAGAACGAAGGGGTTAAAATAGTGTGAGCAACAAAGGAACAATAACGTGTTTTAAATCTTGAGCAACATTTTGAGCATTACCTGGTCACTCCCATGATATTCCAAATTCCCGTTTCGGTGGTCATTAAAATTAACCTCTATAAACGTACGTCACCCAACAGTGATTAAGCTCTTTTTCAAAGCACACTGTAGGTTCAGGCTCAAATCCTTATGTTCTGTACAATGCAGTTACTGCTGTGAGCACTCTCGATTCTTCACAGAACATGCGCAGAGTACGTACAATAAGTAAGTAAAAGTGCGAGATGCCACTTCAAAGCCATAATATTTCCAATGAAACTTATATTTATTAAAAACATAATAAAATTCCAGTTTCTCAGTGAACTTTAAGGTTTATAAAGAAGAAAATGATTTCTAACACGTTGAATGCCATGATGGTCACCGGTGACCGGCACTGAGTTTGTTCGTAGTGCCACGGGGGTCACCGATGACTGGCGAAGCCAAGATTATTAGAAACACATAATTCGAGTAAATTTTCAATTTTTTATATTATTATCGTAACTAAAATGGCTTGAAGAAATTAATGCAACATAGAACACACAAAAATAGTTTTATTTATATACATAGAGATGACAACTTGCCCCAGACAGCGAATAAATATTTTCAAGTGTTAGTTTATTAATTGTAATTCTTAGTTTAATGAATTCAATTTAGTAGATTTTTATCCACCATTATTTCTAAACAATTCGTAGGCTTATATAATGCACCACATTTTTTAGATATGACATGCTAAACCTTTTAAAAAACTAGCAAAATCTATCTAATATTTGCAAATTTAATTTGTAGTTATTTACCGTTGTGGCCAGATGGGCAAGTCATGTAAAATTAGCGCGGCATTCAACGTGTTAAATATATTAATATTGAAATGGATGTTAAAATAAATAGTTAAAAGAACATTTAAAAAGGATATTAAAATGAGAAATGCTTAGAAATGCATTTTATAGTTGTGAAATGCATTTCAAGTATAAAAAAGTTGTTTTAAATTTAAACCGTATGTTATCATTCTTTGTCATTCTCGCTTAAATACAAAGCAATTATTTACTTGGATTATCTGACAAAACACAATTTATTTATCATAACATAGACATAACAATACTCTGTTGTGAACGCATATCTAACAGAGACGTGAATGCCCTCTACCTGTCACTGAATAAGAGATGAGAATGGGTCTCACAATAGTCATTCATCAGTGATCGTAATGTTGAATTTCATGATGAATGCTTAGAAATGTCATGTGATCCTCTAGTAATTTGAAGAGCACCGTAATACAGAATTTATAGAATTTGCTAATATGAATAAACATGACGAAACGTTTAACTAGTTGATAATGCTTATTGTGGCATTGGAATTAAAAAAAGCGAGATTATAAGTAAATTTAAAAATATTAAAAAAATAGACAAATTATAAATATTTTTAAGCAAACTTCTTTAGAATTCGTAAATTTAAAAAGATTTTTAAAAGGTTTAGAATTCTCTCAAGGTCAGTATTTCTACAACAAAAATATTTTCGTCAGAATAAATAAACGTAAAGTAAAAATAAAAGTGAAAAAGGGCAAATAAAAGAAATATAATTCATTGTATAAATTTTCTTCCAAGTAATACAGAATTTTTAATAATTAACACTTGTATTGAAAGTACTTTATCGTTTGCGAGTTTACACTCGCTACATCAGGTCAAAATCATTTATTTTACCGTAAATAATTATTTTATGCCAAACTTTGTATTCTATACTGTTAAAAAGCAAGTTTTGGGGAAATCATTAATAGGTTAAAGTGTGAAGATATTTAATAGATAATAAATAATTTAAAAGGGAAAATACTTTTTATACATAGTACACTGTTACAAATTTTGCAACGCTAAATGGTTTAAGCCATAATATTTGTTCAAATTCGCATTATAGTGAATATGATGCTGAATTGAAACTCGTATTGTATTGTATTGTATTGTATTGTACTGTACTGTGCTATGCTGTGCTGTGCTGTACTGTACTGTACTGTACTGTACTGTATTGTACTGTACTGTACTGTATTATATTATATTATATTATATTATATTATATTATATTATATTATATTATATTATATTATATTATATTATATTATATTATGTTATGTTATGTTATGTTATGTTATGTTATGTTATATTATATTATATTATATTACAATATATTATATTATATTATATTATATTATATTATATTATATTATATTATATTATATTATATTATATTATATTATATTACATTACATTACATTACATTACATTACATTATATTATATTGTATTCTATTCTATTCTATTCTATTATATTATATTATATTATATTATATTATACTATATTATATTATATTATATTAATGGTGTTGAACAGCCGACCCAACTCTGAGTTTATGACTATCGATGCTCATCACCAAAGCTTTGTAGTTTTGAACCCAATTTAGAAAAAAAGGCAACTTCTGGATCAAGCATTGGGACAAACTAGCCTTCGTGGAGGACTTTTTAATGGAATTAAAACGCATTTGAATTGCATGGAGAGGAAAACTACGAAAACCTCTGAAAACCTCTCTCACTGTAAGCCCGATGGCAAGTGGATTCTAAAACATGATCCGTCTACCACTGAGGATATTTAATGTCAGCATTGTGGTCCGTATGAACCAGGAGCATAATTTGTATTGACCAGCCAACGCTAGGATTCACATTTGGGTCACCAAATAGGAATGCAAGTATTCTATCCTCTGAGCCACCACAGCAGTTGAAACCTGTTATTGTAATTATGAAACTTGACTACATGGTAAAAAAAAAGGAATGCATTACCAAAACATTTCATTGTGGGCTAAAGGCTCATGAAGGCTAAGGCGCCACAATTTCGAGACAAGCGTCATAATTGTGTTTACGTGGACACGATTGCACACAGACCGTATTATTTTTTAGCCTGTACGCGTACCTATTACAATTTGACTTTTTTTTTATCTAAACAATTACTTCGATTTTATATACGCGGATCAAACATTTCTACAAAAAGTACCTTACTGTGTAGTAAAGACATTTCAGATAAAAAAGAGGACAATTCAGGTAATAAAACCGAAATACATGGTATTTAAACCATTCATTTGATAGTTTTTCCATTCATATGGTGACGGTTTATTTGGAAATTCTGTCTTTCAAAATTAAAGTATTTAATAACTCTCATTTAATAATAAATACAAAACTGAAAAGTAAATTTAAACGAACAAATAGTTTTCCTGTCATGCTCGAAGATATCACGATAAATTACCAAATTTGAACATGCATTAAAAAACAATATTTTTTTGAAATTAATTTTAGCAAAATCATTACCAAAGTGTCTGGTAAATATTACTTGGCCTTTTAGTGTTTCTAAAGAACTAGAAATATGGTTAATGTCACCATATTTTGATAGTTTTTACCAAATTTTTTTCTCAGTACGAAAGGAACACTTTTTGGTGTACCAGTAAAATATCTAATTTTTGAAAGAGATTTAAGTTTGCAATCATTTTCAGACTGAGATATTTGCAATAAATGAAAGCTCTATTATAAAATTATATTTCATAAAGCACAAGTTTTAATTATTAATTACCAAATAAAATCAGCTTCCAAAAACTATTAAAAAAATGTTTATCAAAGTAAATATTTATCTATTTATCCCTCTTTCACACACATATATATATATATATATATATAACAAAATAAATAAATACAAAAAAACACGAAGAAAGTTAAGAAAAACAATAAACAAACTCCTTTAAAACAAAACTCCTCTAGTTACGCTCAATTTGCGCTTTTGTTCTCATATTTTGCCATCTGGCAATCTTGTTACGCAATATTTTTTAAATCATTCTTGAAAAATTTCCCGTTCATGTAAGTACATTTGAATTTGCTACTCGCTTTATAGATTATGTTTATTCTGTTCTGTTTTAAATTTATTTTCTGTTTTTACGTGTTATTTTCACTTATTGTGTTCTATTTTACTTGTTGTAATTTTTGCAAAAAATTTTTTTGAGTGCTCCTCACACTATTTTATTAATATATTTTGCTTCGGCTATATTAAAACAATATCAGAAAGCACTCTTTTTTGCAGATATAATCGTGTGGGCTGATGAAAAGATTATATCTTTTATTTTCAGGATTTTTTAGAAAAATGTTATCCTGTTTTTTTGTTCATATGCCTGTAATTTTCCTTTGTTTTATCTTCATTTGAATATATATATATATATATATATATATATATATATATATATATATATATATATATATATATATATATATATATATATATATATATATATATATATATATATATATATATATATATATATATATATATATATATATATATATATATATATATATATATATATATATATATAAATATATGTGCATATATATATTTATTGATAGATAGATACAACATAATAAAATTATGATCATTTTAGTATTTTTAATTCGAATAAAATATAATTTTCTAACTCATATACTAAATAGTTCATAATACCGGTACGCCCTTATACCCCATTCTCAGTATCTTGTACAAAAATACATGGCAAATTTTGCACAATCCAAAAGAGGTGCTAAACTAAACCATGTAATTTTCAGTTTAACCTTAATAAGGTCAAACAAGTAATAAAGTCTAATTAGTATCATATTATAGTTTGATTCGACATCTTATTAAAGTTTCTGTTAATTTAAATGATATTTTAGTTAAGTGCTTCAAAATTTCTGTCAGTGTCTAACTTTATTCATATTCAAAATCTGCATAGAATTTTCAAGTCAAGTTTAACTGCTAAGGCGTGTTTTTAATTTAGCTGTTTGAGTTTAGCCAAGATGATAAAAATATTTAAAATACAAGTGAGACTATTTTATCTTTTCTTTTGGATGTATATGTTAATGAGGATTGTGATAAAGTTTTGTAACGGTATATCGGTAAATGGCAGATTCAGTATACATTCTTTCAAACACATAGTTCTGCAAGATTGTTTGCTGAGAGAGTTACGCCTTTTTGATGTAATCCTTTCATGTCTAAAGGATATTTCATCTTGTCTGTATTTGTTGTTGGATATTTTGAGCAAAACACAAAGAAACAAAAAGCTTGTTCTTGTACAGAGTGGATGAGGTAAAAAAGATAGATTGGTTTGCAAGCCTGAACATGAATAATTCAAATTGTTCCAAATAGGTGGATACGTTATTTTCAAATGTTCTATAAGTTACTTTATGTTTAAAGCATGAAAATTGCCAAGTAATCACATATTTTTTGTATATACAACTGACATAAAGAGGCATGTTTAATTTTTGCTAAATTCTTTTTGTTTTTATTTATTTACAAGTTTTTATAACCATTCATTGCGATAATATTTTTAAATTCGCAACTATTTAAACTTGTTTTATATCATTATTTAAAAGAGTATTTTAAATGTACAATTGTTTAGAGTTTAAACTGCTAGACAAAATAAATTACCTTTTGGAACAAAGTATTAAATTTGTAACAATAGCTGGTTCGTATGAAATAGCTTTTATATGTTGACAATAGCTGGGCATCAGGTGTGAATATAATGCATGCACCTTATATGATATTGTACAAAATTATTGTTGGTTTTAACAAACATTGTTTGTAAATACCGTACTTAAAGAAAAAATTCAAAATTATGATAAGTTATATGAAAATGCCCTTTATTACAAGAACTGCTATTTACAAGACTGATTTTAAAATTATGCAAACTATTGGGTATTACGTATTAATTAAATTAACTAGAAATAATAATTTATAATTCAATTAAAAATATTGTTATAAAATATGTAGACATTCGATATTAATGTAAGGTGTGTATAATAATTATCCATTTGAAATGATTGTAAAATAGCTCTTATCTATTGGCAACGAAAAAGATTTTTTATATGATAAAATATGTTTGATTATATTAAGCATTATTTTATTAATTTCTTTATTCTGTTCTAATTTTCTTTTTTTGTGTAATTACTGCTCCACTAGGATAATTATTCGAAATAATTACTTGTTTAAACCGTTATCTGCCAGTTATTTACATGTAATAAAATGAGTGATGCGTTTAATGAGAAACAAGCAATATATATATATATATATATATATATATATATATATATATATATATATATATATATATATATATATATATATATATATATATATATATATACATAATATATATATATATATTATGTTTATATATATATATATATATATATATATATATATATATATATATATATATATATATATATATATATATATATATATATATATATATATATATATATATATATATATATATATATATATATATATATATATATATATATTCAATACACGTAGGTGTATTGTATATAACATTATCGAAACATATGACATTATACAAAACGATAATTATTAAATATGATATCGTTTTGAATGTTGCTTAGATCAGTTAAGTCTCAATATTAAGAAAAAAAGTTTTTAATAGCAAAAATCGCTCATCTAACAGTTTTGTTAGATGAGAGATTTTTGTTAGATGTTTTTTGTTAGAGGATTTGTTAGATGATCAGTTTTTTTAAAACAAAGTTTTAAAAAAACTGATTGGTGAACTAAAATTAATTTTAATTACCAATTAAATGTGCTAAATACTCATTTACTTATTTCTGCTGTCTTTGAGTTCTTGAATAGCACCATTAAGCTAATTTATTCTCTAAAAATTAGTGTTTGCATTAAAATGTGCTATTTACTATTTCATTTCTTAGTGTTCTTTTAACTTAAAAAAAGTATAACAGTTAGAGTTTGTTTTCGTTTGGTAACTCTTTGGTTAAACCCTTACAAATGAAATTTATTACCTCGCATAATTAGTAATAGCAAATAGGTGGATAATTAGATTTTGAGTTAGCTGCTAAGTTAACTTTTTATCCATCTAAAGACGCCGTTGAGATAATTGGTATTTATTTTTCTGTTTATGTTGTCATAGCATTAACATTATAATAACAAATTCACCATGATATTATGCGAATATGTAAGTCGCCTTCTCAATTGAAAAATACGAGTTAATTATACATAGATATTATCCTGATGATTGACAGTATGATTCCCTAAATCTCGAAATACTTTAAAATTCTGAATATTTAAAAGTGTGGACCAGACGGCTGCGGGTATTAAATGCAATTATTGTTTAAAAAAATGATTCTAAATTTGTGCATGCACACTTTTATAAACTCATTTTAATTATGTCATTTCAAAAACAATGAAATAATTACATGTGTAAGTTAAACAACATATTTATCCCATGAGGAAAGCTGGTTTTATAGTGAAATACTATATTTTAACTAAACTAGTAGTTTAAGTTAAACAAACAAAGTGGGAAAAAGTGACTCGGATATAGCAAATTATCCATCACTTAAATCGTTTAAATTCATTTTCATTTCATATTCCAAAGTTTTTTAAAACTAAGTTGCTTCTCAATTTTTTAAATGATTTGAAATAATTTAACTCTTTCGTGTTTTTACGTTTTCAAACATATTTATCTAATTTGAATTAAATAGTTACTGTAAGAATACATTAGAACTCTGAATTTCTACAGTGAATTAGGTTTGCAAATAATTTGAATTCACCTTGTTGTATCTAATTATTAATTTTTCTGAAAATGGAAATTATTTTTAATGTTGGTATTGCTTAATAAAATATTTTTCACCACATTCACTCATATTTATTAGTGAAACTAGAACATATTTAAGTGAGGAAAGCTTTGCAATTTATTTTGGCTGGAGTCTATTTGTACCAAGTGTGTGGGGAACCTAACTGCCTTAGTTGTTAAGAAATAAAACACTTTGCGAGGGCGGTCACGTCTATTAATTAGGAAGGTAACATTAAATCTTTCTCGAGTTCCTTTTTCTTCCTGCTAAATAAGAAATAAGTCGAAAGCAAGTTGGAAGTATCTAATATTAAATTTTAGCTCATATATTAAATTTTAAATTATGTATATGTTGAAGATACATTTTTGATACTTCTTTTGTTATTTCGTTTTTCAGAAATATTTAAAAAATAGTTGTTTTTAAATAAAAATTTTATAGTTTTTGAAGGAAATTTTAAAAAAAATCATTTTTTATCATTGTTTTACATATTAAACTCTTAAACAGCATGGCATCTGAGAACTTTGTAAAAGTGTAATTAAAAGTGTAGTGTGCGTCGTTTATTAGACAGGTTTTTAAATGGAACATTCGTACCTCTAATTAAAAAAAACATGTTTTCCGTAGCCTGTAACTAAAACCAGAAAACTGATCAGTTATCAGAAAACAAACTTTCAACTTAGGCTATAGGCAGGTCATAAGAAACTATCAGGATAAATTGCACTAGAATAACGCAATACAAAGAAAATTTATTGTTATAATTTGCAACAATTTATTACTTAGCATTTCTTTTATTTTCTCTGCAGAAAATAGACCTGTTTTGAAAGTGATAAAGAATGCACAAAAAAATTAGTTCAAAATGACACCACTAGAGAGTGTAATCATTGTCCAGCATTTGTGCTGTCACCATTTCTCCCTCCCCAAAATTTGTCCAGCGTTTGCGCAATTTAGTCGTGACACTCAAACAACTTCTAATGTTCTCTGAATACGAAGTCATTCAAGAGTGTGAGCTTATCCTTTCTTAGCACTAACTTTTAACTTTAGTACTCAATTTTATTTTTAGTACGCACTTTTATCTTCAGTACATACTTTTATCTTTAGTACCCACTTTTGTCTTCAGTACACACTTTTATCATCAACTGTTTGCCGAGGATAAAAAGTATCACAGTCGCCTTGATAGCTTAATTTTCCTCTAGTTGATAGTAGATATCAAGTTTACTGTCGTTGTACAATTAAAACAAAAACTATTTCAGTTTGTTAAGAGTGAAGTAAATTTTACACTATAAGAAGTCATGGAGCATGTCGAACAATATTGCCATTATCTTTACTAACTTTAATATGGTGCTAGATTAAACCTTATTATCGTACTTCTGAAACTTAATTGTATGATACTAGGATCTGTTGCTTTGAAACAGATAAATGAATTTTTTTATTTCTATTAGCCATAGCATATTCCTTAAAAATAATTATAGGTTCCCAGTCTGTTTAAAAATTATGGCATTTTAAAGCATATTTCTTTTACAATGTTAGAAAACTAAATACAGTATTACCATGCATGAATTTTTCTTTTTTTCTCTTCCCTTTAAACAAAAACTATTTAAATAAAGCGTTTTAAAACTCATATAAAAACAAAAATTTTAATTTCTGTTTTACCAATTAATAGGTGAATTGTATGTTTCATTTCTTTTGAAGATTATTTTATTTTCAAAAAAGTCACTTAAATACATTTAAATTTCGTGCATTTTGTCGCATTAATAAATAAAAATGACAGATGATCTTGTTATTATTTGTTTAATTTTACTTTTACAGTTTTAGTTTCTGTTTAGAAATTGCAGAAGGGAGATAAAAATGTTAACATTTATTTTTTACAATTTATTTTTTGTCTGTTTACATTATCTTTCTGCCATTTAAATTGTATTTGTTTCAATCCTTATGGGAAGTTCTCACGTTAAAACACAATTAGAAACATTTTATATTTCTCTGAAATATAGAATTGTTTCCTTTAAACTTCATTTTTGATGTTTACTCTTACATTTAAATTCCATTCAGTTGCGTTAGAATACGTCAAGTCAACACTTTAAAAAAGTTGAATATTGTTCTTTTTTTATAAATGTTTAAAATTTGAATAAATATTGTTTATTTACATATACTCAAAGTTATCAAGTGCTGTTTTTTGCATTAAGATGAATGTTTTTATACAGTTTTCGGGTGACCTAAATGTCATATTTCGCATATAACTTCGTATTGTTTTGAACTCGAAAATTAAAATTTGGTTTCGTTTTATGCATATGCTTTTAAAAAATATTTTATTCCTCCCACATTAAAAATGAAATGTCGGGTTTATTTAGAGAGATATAAATACTTTTGAATTTGTCTAAACCTAATTTTGGTAAATATGTGTTATGCTGCGTGATATTAAATTAAAAGGGAGAGCTGTTACCACAATACATTTATTAAACATCGATCGTGACGCAATGAAAACGTATTACAAACTGCGTAAAATTATATAATATTTAAATTGTATTTCCTAGTTTATGAACGTAAAAAGAACAGTTTCAAGTCTCAAAATAAACAGCGTCATCAATGTTAATCCGTGAAGGCTTATACAATCCTACAGCTCTTGGTTCTGGACATCTTCCCCGCCCTGGTCTGTCTCCAAGGGAATGACCAATTGAAGAGGACGTGACAAGATCTTGTCCCCACACCTCAAATGGAGAGTTCTCACAACTACGTCTCGGCTAGATAATAGTCGCCAAGAGCTTATTTCCAAGTATGGCGAAGACAAAGATCTTACTGGAATACTATATTTTTGTTTTCTATCTTAAGTAATCTTGAATGCCTAACTTCGTGACAACTTTTCAAATGTAATAAATATTCATTTGAACTTCTCAGAAAGAATGGTTAAATAACAATTTATTGAATAGTTATTTTACCATATTTAATCAAAACTGTCGAATAACCGTAAATAAAATGATAATCAAACTGTTAAATTTGAGAAAGACTGCTTATTAGCATCTTTCATTTAATACGGCTAAACAACCAGAATTTTATCGCACAAACTAGTACCACCTAATGAAGCTACTTAGTTCTTTGAAATTGCGTACATATCATAGCCGAGCGGGCTTATCTGTCAATCTCATGACCAGCCGAACTGGAGTTCGAGTCCTAGTGTTGACACCACAATATTTCCTCCCTTCCCTTCAAGACATGAAGAATCTCCAGCGTCCGGCACTCTCCAATGCCCATTACCTTACGAAAAGCCGAGATCCTATGTCTAGTTAAATAATTCATTTTTTTACGTTTTTGAAAATGCCAGTTGTAAATGGATAAAAAACCGTGTAGTTTTGTATTCATGGTTTTATAACCATACTTTTTGAAAATGGTTTCAAAACCATAAAGGAAAAAAATGTTCTTTACCGTAAACTTAACGGTTAATCGGATGGACAGACAGCTGTCGGTTATGTTACCATAATTTTTGAAAGAAAATTAAAACAGTGTCGATTTCGTTGATACTTCCTTACTTTAAATAGTGGTTCTTGTCTCACCTTATTGTTCGTCTAAAACGAAGTTAATGTTTGAACTGTTTGCAAGCTTTTTTATCCCAATAAAATTCAAATTTTGAATTCTCGTGATCATATACCCTGATAACCTAATCATTCTTTTCTAACCTAATAATTTTTTATTCACTTACCTATTAGGTTTGACCAATACAAAAATAGAGTTATGAAATGTGTACAACATTGTTGATTTTGCAATGATAAAAGTTTGCTTTTTATGTGATTTATTCTAATCTGCTATTTATAAAAGAAAAAAAAATAGTGTTTTTAAATGTGGGTTTTAACAGTTTTTTTGAGTTTATTCAGTTATTTTTAATAGATTAAGACAATATGGTTCGATATTTCAGTGTTAAAAAATAATATAGAAAAAATATTCTAAGAATATTGATATTTTATTTTGATTATTGATAGTTAGAATAAGAAATTGAAAATAAATCTTTAAAAACGAAAAAATGTTTTTCGGAATATAAAAGTAACCGCGGAAGATTCCTTTCATGTTTGAAAGAAAAGCAACTGTTTAATCCTAATCAATAACCAAAAGAAAAGTAAAAACACCAACTTAACACAGAACATCTTTTCATGTCCCAGTTTTTTCTTTTTGCTCTATGCTTTGATTTAAAATATAAGTTAAAGTAGATTAAATGTTTTTGTTCTTAAAGAAAAAAATCTTACTCTAAAGTCTTTCTTAACACCAGCTTAAAATGAGGTGAAATCCAAAGCTTATTTAAATTCTTTGGAAGGCTTTTATCTACTATTTCATCTCTCAGTACGGTAAAAAGTATTTGAATGAAAGGATAAGAAAAAAGATAAATGTTTTAAAATGCACTAGAGTATTTTTTATTATAAATAACGTATAGATGAATCTATCGATTATTACTCTTTTAAGGACATGAAAAATCATTTCATGAAATTTTTTAATTCATGCATTTTATTTTTACATGTTGCATATATTGTGAGAATAAAAATTTTTTATATTGTTATATTTATTAAAAATTATTAAATTTCTTAAAATAGAAACATGCGATTACTTACGATTTAAAACTAAGTTCTTATAATATTATAAAAATATATTTTTAAGACAAAATATTTAATATGGCTACAATACTTTATGTCTTGTACATGAAAATGTGTTCCTAACAAATATTGTAAGGATATAAATTGCAAAAAAAATAAATAAATAAATAAACATTTCAAAAACACTGATGTAAAAAATCATAATGTAGTTTTAAGAACTGCAATAGAACTTTATAAATTGTTTTGAGTGGTTTATTTCAATAAATCATGATCTTATAAGTGATTTATTTAAAATACATAACATATTACAGATAATATGATACAGTTATTTTTATTGTTAATTGATTGAGACTAAAGTAACAATTTTTAAGATATTTGTTTCAACAATTTTACATTTTCAAATAATTTTCTTTATTTTTTAAAGATACGATATACATGGATAGATTTAACTATACTTGAAACTTTTTAGAAGTATTTTATAGGTTTTTAAAACATCAAAAAAGAGTAAACTTTTCATGCATTAATACAAATGAATGACTGGGATTTATCAACATGAATTATTGCATATATTTGGTTGTATGTAGTTCGTGTCGTGCTTGTAGTTCTTAAAACTAACTACTATATACCATACTTTAAGCTCTAGAAAATTGATAAAGATTATTGGAATGCAAATAATTATCTATAATAACATATAAGAAACATTAAATAATAAAATAAACAATAACTTTAAAGAAATTGAGAATGTAAGGTTTCGTCGCGCTAAATTTACTATCACTTAGCATTTCATCTATAAAATATATTTTTAGAATGACAGAAACATTGATCTATAAAAATGATAAAACAAGCTTCATGCCTATTTTATATTTACTATTCCCCATAAAAAAAACTCATTTTTCTTTGGAACACTTTTGCTGAAATCTTCTTTAGAAGCCAGTATATAAACATAAAACAAGCTCTAACACGGGATCAACTATCCCTGCTTGCCAAAGATAACACAACCTCTGTGTTATTTTATCACTTCGCTTGGCTCTTCCTTGGCGAAAAATCATGGCTACTAGTGCTGGAAACGCACCCGTCTATCATACATGGATTACACATCCACATAAATTCGAAACTTTGGTTAAAAACGTATCTACAATATGAGTATTTCGATTTCAGATGCGCCAAATCTAGGATTTTGTCTTTCTGGTCTTTAACTTTCAAAGTAACTGGAAATTTGAAATTTCGGAGTAAAGATTTTTAGGGAAAAATATTTTACGTCAGTTTGAGAAAGTTTCGAATATCTCTGTGAATTCGAAACATCATTTTTTACGACCGCGAATGGGAGATTTATAATCGAACTCATGGGTTACAGAAATATTAAATCATAAACTTTCAATATTTACAAATCAAAGAAACATTTATGCTGCTATAAGCAAGTAAATTCAATTTTTCCTGCTCCTGAAATCCAAGTAAAATCAATCAATAAAATATATAATATAAATATAAATAGTATTATATATAATATAAATAAGAATAATATAATTTATAATATAAATAAAATAT
Source organism: Parasteatoda tepidariorum (assembly GCF_982258835.1). Taxonomy (NCBI): domain Eukaryota; kingdom Metazoa; phylum Arthropoda; class Arachnida; order Araneae; family Theridiidae; genus Parasteatoda; species Parasteatoda tepidariorum. The sequence continues at coordinate 74,259,554 of NC_141763.1, read as the reverse complement.
AATAAAATATTTGTCCTTTTGACAAGCGTTATGAAAGATGATAGTGTAACCTTATTTGGATTCAAAACTCAAAACAGTTAAAGCATTTTAAAATTGCTCAAAAACAAACCCCTATTAAAGGAAACCATTTTTTTTGTCGTATTCCTGTTTAGGCAGTAAGGATGCGATTGTTCCTGTTTTTCAGTGGCTCTATCTATGGCCAGGAATTCGACTTCTGCCACGCCATTCACACAACCACAACCCGTTTATAGGGAGGGTCACATTCACACACAAAAGAGAAAGGACATAGAACACACACAGAGAGAGAAAGAAACATCCATGCCTTGCCCGGGATTCCAACCTTCAAACCCAGGACCTTTCTGATGCAAGGACAGTTCCCTGCCCCCTACGCAGACCGGTCGGCAAGGAAACCATTATCATTAGTTTTAAACTTAAAAAATGATTTATGCATTATACAAAATTGATTCTAGTAATAATTAAGCCCTTCATGAGTCTAATATAGAGAGGCCAAAACAAACAAGTCTCCATTCCGTGAAATCAGAATTTAGAGTGATTAAAGTAAAAGATTAGCAGCCCAAGTCAAAGAATAGGTTGTTTTGGATAAATCTTTTACAGAAGGCTTTGGCCCACCTTGGGCTGTCATGTCAAATATCATGATGATGAATTCGTACATTTATATCTAGAGTTTAATTCCAGCAGACGAGTGCATGCAAAAGATAAGCTACATTGAAAAAAATTCCGGATCATATCATGGTAGCAAATACTTGCTCCCTGGAGGCATCATGCGTAAAATTCCTTTTACAGCTTTTCCCGTAAGATTTTATATCGTTCTGGTTACAGTAAATTTTCGTTAATTACAGTTATTTTGCAATTTTACAATAAATATTACTGTAATTATGGTATATAAGATTTTTGTTCCTTAGAAATAACTTTAAACATGGATTTTATGGTAAAAAGTATCGGCACACTGAGTGCCAGTACTTTTTACATTAATACTTTTTAGAGTCATGGATAATAAATGTGCTCCAATAGCTGTAGAGGAAGCTGTGAAATTTTGCATTGCTGACAATGTCGATTCAGATGTATGGATTCTTAGTGACAGCCGTAGCTCCATGCAGCACCTGTCTGAATGGTGGAGGCATGGTGACAGAACGACACTAAACATTGTCCAGCTTCTAAATTGTTTGAGTCACGACATTAGGATTTTCTTACAGTGGATACCGTCGCACGTGAATGTCTATGGGAATGAAATTGCTGACGGTCTCGCCGGTGAGGGCTGTCATAGGGATACTGCTGGCGATGACCTTCTTACTTTCTCAGAAATAGCAACCCGGACTAGGCAAGATATTGGTTCCTGTTGGAAAAAAGCTACTGTACATGATTGGTATGAGGGAGGCCGGTCTGGTCTTTCTCTGATCAGGGCAAGCAATAGGCGTGTCCTAACGGCGCTTGCCAGACTTAGAAGCGGACACATTCGATCCAAACGTCACGTTGCGGGCCTTAAAGTCTATCCACCCTGCCCTAAGTGCAATGCGATCCAGTCTTCTCCTGCCCACATCCTATCGTGTATTGGCTGCCAGAAGAGCCACCTGGTCTCCAACCCTGCAGCAATAGTACATAGCTTTGGGAGCTTTTTGGATGAGCTCATGGACTTGATTTAATGCTTCGGTCAAGTGGGCATGAGCAACAACAACAACATTAATACTGTCCGAAATTTCTTAAAGTATAGAAATGAATTTAGTTGCACTTATTATTCCAGTAGCGCTACGAAAACTGGCCATTGGCCATTATTCCTCCTCCGTTTTCTCTAATTTCAATCATCGTTAACTCCATTCAGAGAGAGATATAGCTTATCATCTAATCACTCTGATCGCAATTTTGTAATGAAATTATTTTTTCCTTAAAACGTGTAATTTAAAATTTTTGTAGAAACTTAGATTAAGATAATTACATATGATTTTAATAAAAATTCTCTTAAAAAATTTATACATAACATATCTGCAATAATAATAATAATCTATTATAATAGCGTATCTGGAAAAAATGGGCCATTATTCACGTTGATTTAAGCGCTATGTCTTCAGGTTATCATGAATATCTTTGTATATTAGTCTGATATGAATTACAATAAAACATTTAATTTTATACATATAAAACTTTAAATGTTTAGAACTGCATAAAATCCATAGTAAAGTTTTATTAAATAGCTTTGATAGGAGTAGATTTTAAAAACAAAATTCTATGATCCTGTGATTACTTTTATAGCTGAAAGCACTTTTCTTTAGTCAGGATATAGCGGAAAATTGGTTTCCAGTGCAAAGGCTAAGAATCTCTTTCTCTTTATATTTTTTCTTTTGTTTTTATTCTTTGAACTTACCTACTTTTTTCTCTCAATCTTTTAGCTGAGGTCCACCTTTGCATTTTCTGCATTGAGCGGAAGTTCTTGAAACTCGGCAGAGTAGATTTTGAAGCATCTCTGTTAAGCATGAAATAGCTCTTTCCGAGAGAGAATTATATGCTTCGGGCTCATAGATCTGGAGTCTGACTAGAGCGTTTTCTTTTCTTTTTTGAATCCATTTTAAAACTTATAAAGTCAGATGAATTGTTAGATAATATTTACCAAGAATGATGTTAAATAATGTCAGTAAAGATAGTTTTGTTTAAAAAATTACTTTGGGTCATGTTGGCCTTGTGTTTATAGGCACTAAACTGCAATTGTGAAGAACTGGCGTCTGCGTGGTTGCTTGAAGAACAACCGATGCCTGTCTGGGATATAATGCTAACCGCATTTCTACATGGACAAAAAATGCTGTTAAAATTATCGTACTTTACGGCATTGATATTTCTGGTAAAAAATACCATAATTCTAATAATAGAAATCAAAATATGATGATATTTAAACCATTCATTTGGTAATTGTTCTGTTCATATGGAATGCCTTACGGGAAATATTAGTTTTCAAAATTATAGTATGAACGGACACACATTTGAAAAAAAAAAGAATTCAAAAGTGAAAAGCAAATTTTACAAGTTTTTATGCCATGCTCTGAGTTATCACGATAAAGTTACCAAAACGTTATTGCATTTCCATATTATATCACAAATTATAATGCTAAAATTTCCAGTTAGTTTTATAAAATCACTCCGTTAAAAATTACCGAGGTTTTAGGAGCTTCCCTAGAGCCAGCAGTAAATTTTACCATATTCTGGCAGCTTTAACAGTACTTTATTTCTCGGTTGATGGAAATTTAGTATAATTAATATTAGAGAAAATAGTGTAATGTGGACTCCTGAAGTTAATTAAATTATTATACAAATCAAAGACATATTCATAAAAGAATTATATCAGTTTAATGATTGTGTGTGATAGCAATTAAACGATTGATTATAATAGTTGAGTGAAAACTTCAAGTATTAAATGATTTATATTATTGTTAATTACTATTAAAATTACTTACTGTTAATTAGTAGTCATATGATTAATAATTTATCATGTATATTTATTGTTTTGAGACCCAAATACTTCAAATTGATTTGATGATTAGGGATTGAGAACTCACGTCAAACGCAAGAAAAATTCACAAAATCTGACACAAAATAATTTAATAAAACTTAAAATTTATGAAAAAAATCCAAAAATTATAAACCTGAGTGATAAAAAAAGCCAAGACATGAAAAAAACAGGTCAAATTGAACTTAGTCAATACTAGTCAAATCGAACGTTGAAACATTTAACTGGGATATGCTATTCATTTGTTATAGTCACTAGACATTGCTCTTTTACATTGCCTTTATGCATTATTCAGAATTTGAGCAAAGTAGATGTAGAAAGCCTCTCACTGTTAGCCAGATGTCAGCTCGGAACTGTGTTTTACTTAGGATCTGTCTTTATGATAGTCTGATGTGTCTTTCAGAGCATCGGTGAAGATTACATCTGCACCACAACCATTACGAATAGGGAACAAAATAAAATTTTACTAGCATCTATCTCTATGATTTGTTCATATGTTTACTTAGTTTGTCACCACTGAGTTATGTTGATTTTTATGAAAGGGTTACCATTTCTTTTGCCAAAAAATATACGATAAACACTTAGACGATACACGATATACGATAACACGCAGACACTTATACGATAACACGCAGACATCTTAAAGGTTGCTGATAAGCTCTTTTTTGTTTTCAATTTAAAAATAATAATCCGATGAAAAAAAATTGGTAATACGTCTTACTGATATTACGTTAATTTATACTATTTTATTAGGCACTATACTCTAATATAGGTACCACGATATCTACTATAGGCTCTGCTGAAATGGGTTTTCTTACAGTCCAGCAATAGGGATAAGTACCAGAGAAAATTGTTGTTCAGGTTAATTTTTTAAAATCAGGAGTTGGCCTCGAGCTAAATCATTATGCCGAATGATATTGAATAGGATCAATCTTTGTTTTGATAGAATGTACTTCTAAAAACAATTTTATCAGGTCTAAAAACGTAAAGTCACCAGGTAGAGAAACAAATAACGATAAATTAAAAAGTAGATTTATTTTATTTGAATTAAAATATACCAGTATATCTCTTTGAGTTTTGTGCATGATTTTGTATGTCGATCACGACTGATTAATTGATTATTTAGTTAGTTTTCTTCAACCAGTATTAGGGTTAGTTCAACCCGTATTACGGTAAGTTTTCTTCAACCCGTACGAGTATTCAGCTTGTGATCATAATAATATTCTGAAAAAGTTGAGTAAACAAACACAAAATAATTTTTATTTTCGATACAACTTAAATTGAGATTCATAAACAGGGTAGAGGGTCTTGAAATAGTAGGGTGACCCAGGAACAAAATGTTGAAGCTAGTTAATAGCTATAGTTTTACCTTTTTATTTTTAATTATTGATTCATAAAAGAATTTCCATTTACTCCAGAGTTTCTTCAAACTCTCCACGTCTTAGCTTTCAATGCCAATCGAGTAATTTCCTATGTTTATTTGTTGACTACCATTGCCAAACGCACTTACCTTGTTTTTCCACTCGAAAAATACTCAAACATTGTCAATTGCCTCCTTCGGAACTAATTGATTTAGTAGCATAAATGGATTTTATATAATTAAACACGACTGAAATAAGAACTTCCCCCCATATTTTTTTTTAAAAATAATTTATCTTATATGCTTCGCTGTGTGAAAAGATTTATGACCTATTACGAGAATTTGCTGCGAGAACTTTTTTAATCTTGACTGTTCCGTAAAGATAAATTTTTAATCAGTTTAATTTAGACACACTGTAAATTTTTAATTTCAGATGCCAGTAGGTGTATAGAAAGAGAAAATTATGTATAGAGAAGGAAAATTACATAATGAATTATTTATTTATTATTATTATTATTTGATAATTTCTACCAATGGCGAATATTTCATGGAACTTATCTGCGGGGTGATTGAGTTAATCGGAATCAATCAGTCCCATTTGCTCTTACTTTTCTCGTCTCGTCTCTTTATTCCCAAAAGAATAAAACTGTTCTGGAGATAATTCAATCAATCTCAATAGTTGCATTTAATTTTTTTTGTTCTTGTTCGTAATGACAAAGCGAATTATCTTCAGCGAAAGAATAGTAAAATATCATTAAATATTTAGATAATATATTTCTCAATATCGATGATTTTTATAGGTTTATATTTTGTAAGAAAATAATGCTCTTCTATCAAATTAATTGGATTTCTCGAATCATTTTGAGTAGTTAATACTTTTTATGGTTCTGATTTTGGTAGATTAGATGAATAATTATTTACAATTCGGGAGTAAGAGGATACCTCAAATTATTTGAAAACGGATGCCTGTTTTTTTAAGAATATGAGAACTGCCATTTTAACAAACAAGCTCAGTTATTAGCAGAAAAAGCTCTGTAAAATAACTATGTCAGCATTGTGGTCAGTGCGAGTTGAGAGCAGAATTTGCATGATGAATCAACGCCGGAATTCGAACCCTGGGTCTCTGAGAAGCAAGCGCTTTCTTCTCTGATCTGCGGCAGTTCTAGTGTTTGGTTATGATAAATGTAATGCCGTAATCGGCATTACACATTTCCTAATTTTTAAAACTTCTTCAATTTCTTAAATTATTTATTTTTATCATTCTTCATCTAATTTAAATTAAATTAAACCACTTATTTAATTTTTTATTACATTTTATAAAAAGCTAATATAAATAATTTATTTATCTCTTAACAATCAATTTAACTGCTAACTTTTTGTTTTAATACAAACGTAAGATCTCATTAATTCACTGTCGCAACTAAATCGAAAGCAAAACCTATTTATAACTCTTTATTCTTCATATCTTACCTCAGAAATGTTTCAGTTACATGGTTATATTTATTCGCACAGTCTTTTTGGCGATTAGCTTTCGATAAATTATCTTCAAATTTATTACTGATAACGGGGGCTTTGGTTTTGGCTATGGGTTGGTTTGTTTTTGGCTATTTTATCTTTCGATAAATCGCCAACCATGGATTTCCTTCTATACTCTTTTTTTTGTCGTATGCCTGTTTAGGCAGTGGGGGTGCGATTGTTCATGTTTTTCAGTAGCAACATCTATGGCCGGGAATTTGACTTCTACCACGCCATTCACACAACCCGTTTATAGGGCGGGTCACATTCACACACAGAGGAGAAAGGACATGGAACACACAGAGAGAGAAAGAAACATGCATGCCTTGCCCGGGATTCGAACCCAGGACCTTTTTGATGCAATTCTATAATCTTAACTGTCAGATGGGAACAACTCACTTGCTTATAATTTCGAAATCTTGGCAATCGGCCGGGGCTTTGGCTTTGGCGTCTCCACCCCAACCATTGAATTTTTATCTGCACAGAAATTCTTGATGTTAAGAGAGGGATTCTCTTGATCTCTTTGAGGAAATTTTTTTCTTTATTTGATATAATAAATCAGTTTTTCTCACATGAATTTGTTTGTTTTTCTGGAATAAATATCCCTTCATAACAAAAATTAGAATGTATCTCATACAGCTAAAATATTCTTAATACCAAAATGATGCTTCTAAAGTTCAAAAGTTCATTTTAATTGTATACGTTTTTTTAAATAGAATCAAAATTTTCTTTTATAAACATGTTTATAATAAAGTGAAAATAATACAAAAGGTTTGATACAAAAAAGTTTGGCGAAAGAAGCGTAAGCAAAATGGTCTTGATACAAAACAATTGACGAAAGAAACGTAAGCAAAATGGTTTTGAGTCAAAAGGCCGATAAAAAGTAAACTAGCGAAAAAATGGTTTTATTCAAAGAAATTACGCTAAAAAAGTAACAGAAATTGTTGGAATACAAGTACTGTTATGTAAAGATCAGAAATAATCAAAATTTAAAGGTGAAAGATGTATTTTGCATTCAGAGCTAAGCGTGATTGGTAACATACAATCATCCAGGATAACGCGTGTTCTGTCGAAAAAAAACCATCTTGTTTCTGCGCTGTAAATAGTCACAAAAAATACAATAAAAGCGAAACATGTATATTAAGAAACTTAGAAATACATATTAACCAGGCTAAAATAATAATACATATTTACCAGGCTAAAATAAAAATACATGTTTACCAGGAGCAATTCTCTTTTGTTGCTTCGTCTAGACCAGAGAAAAATATCGAGTATAAAAGGATTTAAAAAAAAATTACCCCACAGAAATAAAGTCACAACTGTTAATAACCAATATACTCTTCCTGTTAATATATGGCATGATGACATGAAATTTTAATAATAGATAAAAATAGTTACCTATTTCCGTATCTCTTATACTGATAAAAAGTACAACTTTTTTCTCTTAATTTTCTTCCCATATTTTAAAACGCATATGACTTAATTAGTATGCTAATTACCATTGTTTGTACCTGGGACAAAAGTAGTATTTTGATCTTACTATTAAAATTCTGGATCAAATTGTGGCAAAAAAGTAACGGCACTTTGGGTGCATCATCCGTAAAATCCATTTTTCCCGTAAAATATGGTGCCGTAATTTTTACAGTAATAATTATTTAATTAGGGATTTTATGGTGTTTATTACTGTAAAAATTACGTTACATCATATTTTTGTTACGTAACATGTTCCGGTAAAAAGGGATTTTACGGTAAAGAGTACCAGTACCCTTATTCCAGGTACTTTTTACAATATTTGTCATAATTTGCTTTATTTCTTACGAGTGGAGTTTATACATATTTTAGTAAATCGCGTTCATGCTTGAAGTAATTAAATAGATTTTATCTCAACTTTTTCATACGTTGTTTTAATATATCTGCTTATTTTAGAAAATTTTCAGTATAGGTTTTCATAAACTGTGTTTATATAGTTTTTATTACTTCAGAGCATATATATTTCAAATTTATATTTTTTTCTCCCTGAATTGTGACGAACTGTTGGAAAGAGGAATAGCTGCAGGTAAAACGGAAAAGAAATTGAAATCTTTTCTTCATTTTTTTTTTACTTAAAAACATATTTAATATTGAGAAATACTCTCAAATTGTTGACGAAATCTATTGCCTAAGGATCTAGATAGATGTTTAGATTTAAAACATCCAAATCTATATTTAAAAAGGTTTACAAAACGAAAATCTATTCCGTATGGTAATGATATTTCTGGTTTAAAAAAACAACAACATAAATTTGGTCCTAAAAATCAAAACTTACAGTGTTTAAATCAATAATTTGGAAATTTTTTCTTCATATATTAACGGTTTACCGGATATTTTGGTGCTTACAATCATCATTCTTATTACACCACATTTAGTAAACTGACGAGTAAATATAACCGAATAATTGGTTTTATACCATGTTTTAAGGTCTCATGCTAAAACTACTGAATTTTATTAGATTTAAAAATTTATCTCATATTAAAAAAACTAAACTCAGTGGCGCGACAGCCCATAGAGGGGCAAGGCCTACTGTGCCCATCTCAGTTTTCTTGACCTTGGGCTCTGGGGCGCAGGAGCAGATGTTCCGGTTAGGTGGTCAGCCGAACGCAAAATCTCCAGTGTTTAGTTCCCAAGCATGCTTTGATACTCATTTATCGACCCACTGAAGATATGAAAGGCTGTTTATATCATATTATGTAAACATATTTTATTTTTAATTTTACCAAATTCATTACCAAAGCTCATCGGTAAAAATGCCGAGGTTGATTCCATAGAGATAAAATCACGCCAAATTTCAGGTAATTCGGGAAGTTTTGAAAACACATTCTTTTTTTAGTGTAGCATTTGGTCAAATATATGATAAGTTTGTTTCTAATACAAACTAGAATGAACTTTAGAGTCCTAAAATTCACTACTTTATCTATTTATTTATACCTCAAAAATAAAGCTTTCTAAAGCCTAAAATTTTTCAAAGAGCAATGATTACTCCGATAAAAACACTTTATGGCGTAAAAATACGCTACTTTCAGGATACTTTATAAAGTAAAAATTTTTTTTGTAACGTTTTACAATTAAAAAATTATTTCATTTATAAAGCATCCATTTTCATAGAAAACAGTTCAGACTACTATCTAAACTTACCGAAAACCCTAAAAAATATTCCTATCAAAATGCTTCACAGCGAAGAAAATATTTATCGTATTACTTTACAATTATAAAATTAGGTATGTTTATCGTCCATTTATATTTAAAACAACTTATTCTAACATCTGAAATTTTCAAGAGATCTCAGAATTTTTTTTCCATCAGAATATAAGAGTAGAAATATAATATGTAGCGTGGAAAATTTTTGTCGCAGTACTTTACATTTCTAAAATTAAGCACTTTATCATCAATTTTCATATAAAACAGCTCGCTCTAACATCTAACATTTTTAAAAGATCTCATATAAATATCCTTAACAGAATGCTTTGTTGCGTAAAATATATTTATGATATCATTTCACAGCTCTGAAATTAAACACTTTATTATTCATTTTCGTCTGAAACAGTTTAATCTATCATTGAACATTTTTAAACGTTCTCAAAAAATTTCCTATCAGAATGCTTTGTGTCTTAAAATATATTTATCGTAACACTTCAGAGTTATAAAATTAGGCATTTTACTATATTTTTTCATTTGAAACAGCTCACTCTAACATGTTGCATTTTCTAAATATATATTTCTATCAGAATACTTCGTATAGAAGTTATTTATTGTATTACTTCACAGTTCTAAAGTTCTTTATCGCCCATTTTCATGTAAAGTTGTTTAATCTAACATAACTCTAACATTACTCTAACATAACTGTAATATTAATGCTACATAACTCTAATATTAATGTAACATTACTCTAATATTAATGCAACATTACTCTAATATTAATGTAACATTACTCTAACATAACTCTAATATACTCTAATATTATCAAAATATCTGAAAAAATTCTCCTATCAGAATGATTTGCAGCGTCGAAAAAATGTATCGTTTTACTTTATTGTTTAAAGTAAAGAATCTTCACGGAAAACAGCTCACGTAATAAAAAATTCCTATCGGAGTGCTTTGTAGCGTACAAAATATTTATCGTTTTACCTTTCTATTTTAAAATAAAGCATTTTCGTCGAAAACAGCTTATTAAAACGCCAAACATTTTCAACAGATCTCAAAAAATATTCCTGTCAGATTAAATTTTGCTTTGATAAAAATCTTTTCAGTCAAAAAAATTAAGAATTTTATTTATTATGCAAGATCACCCAAAACTGCTTTCTTAAACATGAATAATAAACGGATAGGCGAAAAAGTGTTCCAAAAAAAGTGCATTCTTCGAACTTATAGAGAATGTCAAGGTTTAAAATCATTTAAATATGCTGCTGTATGAATTAGGTGCCAAGTAAATTCATATTATCGTGGAAATCAATGTGTACTCAATGTTTCAATTGTTCGATAATACTGTACAGTATAACTGAAACATGTTTTTTAATAGCCTATTAATGTTGCCTAAAGGTTACTTTATAGTATGGTTTAAGATAGCAAATATTATGGTTTCAAGTTAGGCAATTTTTCTTTAAAGTGAGGAAGGAAAAATAAGTACCAGAATATTTTACAGTCCTGACAATGAGTACTTTATCAGCAAAAGAAATTCATCAAAAAGACTCTTCCAAGCCAAAAACTTTCTAAGAATGGAATGTATTTCTGCTATAAAAGTGGTTGATCATCAGAATTAGAATAATTAAAGTGTGAATTAAGTGGAATCTTTAAATTATAGTTTGGCGATTTAGGGGGAGAAGGCGACAAAGGCGTGAATTGTCACCAAAAGAAATGCAGTCATATTCCGTGGCGTTTTTATTTTCTTTACCTATGAGACACAAAACTTTTTCTCTTGCAATGATTGATTAATTAATTGCAGCTGAGTTTTTTTAAATGTTTACAGGAAAAGATTTACAGCCTAAAAATTTGGTTTTATTATTCAAGGATTTTCACTTCATTGTGTACATTTATCCTTGTTATTATCGTTTGAAATATTAGGCGGATCGGAAAGTAATGTAGTTCCCGCGCATTTGTTATCTGTTATCAAAATATTTTTTTAAATCAATAATGTATTTACCCTCGTTAGCAGCAATATTTCAATGCCGGATCGAAAGAGAATCGAAAAAAAGAGGAATTGGTTTTTGAAACTAACGAATATTTAATGCACCGAAACGACATTACTTTCCGGTCCCCCTCATAATTTAACTTAGGAGAGAGTGGGGTAAGTCCGGTAAAGAAGTGAGAACGGATACCTCAATTGGGTTGAAATTAATTCTGTTTCTTAGTTGAAAGACTCTGAATTACACTTTACTAGTCTAGAAGAATGGCTTACCATAACGATGTACTGTTGTTGATGAATTCACGGCGTCTGTGCAGATATGTTTATTTTAATACGTCAATTCTCTAATGTTCTATTGTTTTTAAACTCTCCGTATAATTGGTCATTACAGATATGAAAACTATTTTTATTCCTGCTTATTATACATTTACTAAAGATTCACACCCTAATAAAAAATCCAATAGTAGCATTTTTAACTTCTGCTCGTGGGGCAAGATCGGGTACTATACGCTGTTCTGACCTTCACCTTTCCTATTACGTGTGCCCTTGTTGGACCTGCAAAAACTGCAGTGCCAGAGGAGGAAAAGATTACTATATCATGTACAAATTGCGTTCATAAGATTCTTAATTTACAATATAAAATAAATATGTCTGGTACTTATAAACTACAATTTCAGTAGTTCTGAATTTTCCATAGACTTACCATGTGTACCCGGTAGTCCTAAAAATAACCACCCGCTTCATGGCGAGTCAAAAAAAGATATAGCGAATTCAATAAACAATCGGTCACGTTTTTGCACCGCTTTTCCTGTAACCCCTTAACAATTGGTTAATTTTGAAGAAAACGGTCGTAAAAGAGCTTATTTTGCCAAATACACGTATTTGATTAGTGCTGACGTCTAGTTTAAAATAAACTAACTATCTACAATTACCTTAAAAATATCCTGGTACTGCCATCTGGTGTATAAAATGAGAAATAAAATGTTTTCGTGTAAAAGAAATGAATTAGTTTAATTCCGATTGGCGCGTTACTACTGAACACTCCAGCCCAGAAATTTCACGGGAGCGAGAAATAGAGGGCGAAACCTCACCCCGTCATTTTCACGGGAGAGAGAAGGAAGGAATTAAAGAAAAATCCTTTGATAATAAAAGTACATCAATGCAGAAAACGACTCTAGAAAACAGTATTTTCATGAAAATGGCCAATGTGACCATTCAAAGTTTTAAGCCTTCAGAAATCATCAATTTTTAAGAAAAGATTTAAGTGGAAGGTGAGTTCTTTAGCAATTCCCATATTTTAATGATATCAAATTTATTTTGCCTCCCCAGATATTTTTAAATAAAGTTCTTTAAAGTCAGTAAGTTTGAATACGTTTTGTCACATATTTTTAATAATTTTATTATTGAATTAACTTTTTACAGATCTAGAATATTTTTATAATGCGATTTGAAAAAAAAAAGCAATTTAATCCAAGCTATCAAAAAACGCAAAAAGTGGCAATTAAATGAAAAAGAAGTATCAATATCTGCCATCGACTTAATAGATTTGAAGTAAACGTGGCTACTTAGTTATTAGAGTCTACCGGCTACTGACTTGGCTACCAACGGTAAATTTAAATATTCAGGTTTAGCACCCTAGGTACGAAATCGGAAGGCAAGGAAAGACCAGATAGTTTGATTTTTTCTAGGAAAAAAAACAATTTACAAAAAGTTTTTAATTTATGACTGTTATACACTATGAATCTTTATGAATCTTATACACGAAAAAAAATTCCGAATCAAATTACGGTAAAAAGTGTCGGTACTCAACGTAAAATCCATTTTCACTAAAAGATGTTACGGAGCGAAAATTCTGATGAACCATAATTCTTATAGTAATATGTACCCGTAAAATCACTGAAACACTCTAGTTAAATAAATATTACTGTTAAAATTATAGTACTTTACGGTAAAAATGGGTTTTACAATTGATGCACTCAAAGTGGTACTTTATACCATAATTTGATCTGGAACAAACTGAGTTTTTTACAGAGTTGTCTGCACAACTAATCAATGAATATTTTGATTAAATCTGACTGTTTTTAGGTCGAACAGCCTAGCTTCAACATACTTTGGAATCTTAGCTGCCCAGTTTTAGCTCACTTTCCTCTACCATTAAAGTGATTAAATCTATTTAAAACTAAATATCTATATGGAATCATATTAATATGTAGTTCAGCACGCTTGATATGACATAATTTAAACTGAGTATACTTTGAATTTGTGTTGCATTATAATTCATATACAATATGGGATGAACGTGATTAAATATTTTATTGTTTTAATGAGATGACTTTGAAGATATAGAATTTTATTTTTAAGAAAAATTAATAATGATGCATATACAAAGCCGCATATAATTTTTTTTGTGAAACATAAAGAAAAGGAAATGTGCTTTTTGTATGATTCTCAATATTACAAATTCCTACTAAATGAGGTAAAAGTATACGACATAAATCAAACCTAAATCAATTAGAGTGGGAGTTGATTTTTTTTTCAAAAAAGCTTTGCTCATTAAAATGAAGAAACAGTCTTTTAAAAATGCATTCTATTAGAGTTGTATAGTCCATGCAATATCAGATTTCTTCGGAGAGTAAAAAAAAACCTTGTTATTCAGAAAATATTTCCTTGCGACATTATTTTGAATAATGAAACGAAATGTAAACCAGACAAATAAATATAATTTCTTCTGATTTTATATGTTTTAAAATTACAGCAATCAATGCACTGAAATAGAGTGATGGTGTTATTATGGTTACCATAAAGTGTTAGCTTTTCTGGCAACCTATTATTTAAGTATTGTTCGGAATGAAATTTGGAAAATTCAGATATTATAAAATATTTTGCAGTTTAGGATTTAAACAAAAGCGATGAGAACTTTCAAATACATATTATATTGATAAAACAGTGTTAGTAATTATAGAAAATTTATTATGAGAGAATATTAAAATATTTTAAATTTATGCTGCAGAAAAATTTACGGTATATATATCAGGTCTTGTAAAAGTTGCGACAAACTTCTAAGGTATTTTTTATTTATTTTATAACCATCGTCACATCAGACACAATTTTTGAGTTTACGACTACCAATGTTCAACTTCATGGCCTTGTAATTCTGAACCCAATCCAGAAGTCAAGGGAAATCCTGGATCAAATATTGGGAGAAATTTAGCTCTGTGGACGACTTTTTGATGGAACTAACCCGCATTTATGTTACATGAAAAGGAAGACCACGGGAGCCCCCACGATTAGCCTGATGGCAAATGGATTCTAATCCATGATTCGCCTACCACTGAGGTCATTTAACGTCAGCACTGTGGTCAGTGTAAGACAGATGCGACCAGCCAGCGCTGCGATTCGAACCCAGTTCGCGTCATTGGAAGGCGAACATTCTATCTCCTGAGCCATCGCGGCTCAAAATCTTCCCACGCCGGGAAATGAACCCGGGTCTCCTGGGTAAGAGCCAGGTATCCTAACCACTAGACCATGTGGGACATTGAAGAGATTAAAGTACATCATTATTAAAAATTGCATAAAGTCGATGGCCAAAATTGACATTGTACGCAACTTCCTTATAAAGAGCATAATGAGCGGATGGAATTATAAAGAGCATAATGAATGGCGTATGAGATCATTTTTAGGCATGGGCTCTTATACAATTTCAATCCTGATAACATAACGTTTTTAAACGTGTACATCCTCATTACCATAGTTTACCAGACAGTGGGCTAATACCATCCTCTGAAGATTTTCCATAACGTCTTCCGATGTATCTTTGATCCCCAATTCTTTTCATTAATTGCAAGAAAATCCACCGAGTCAGCCTATCTCAACCACGGCCTTCCTCCATCTCTTGTTCCAGTGGATTTGAAAAGCAGCATTTGTATTGTCATCCACTCATTCGAATCACGTGGACCATCCAATTCCTTCTATTTATTTTTATGTATTTAATAATATCGGGTAGTTTATAAATATTGTACAGTTCAAAGTTAAATCTCATTCTTCAGTTATTGTTTTCATTAACACCACCAAGTATACTCCGCAAAATCTTTCTCTCAGATATTGCGATACAATTTTCCTCCAGTTTTGCCATTGTCCAAGCCTCAGAAGCGTATATAAAAACTGGCCGGACAAGAGTTTTATAGATCAAGAACTTCTTCTTCAATAAATTCTAGAAAGAAACCTAGATTTAATAAATCTTATTTACACTTGTATCTTTTATATTATCTTATTATAAATCTTATTTACAAAAGTGGATTGAATATGTCATTTTTAAAAAGAGAGAAATTGTAGCTTGGAGACAGAAACCGATTGCAAAATTGAAATCAGCAATAGGAAAATAGCAAAGATCTGTTAAAAAAATATCACGCAGTGGAAAACAAAACAAAAATGCTCCCCCGTGTTATTTATACAAATTTATTTATTTTACTGCCATCTCGCAGAAGACAATAATAATAATAATAATTATTATTATTTTATTCATTTTATATGCTGGCGAATTACTTCAGTGATTGCGTATACTTTCTTAAATGACAATTTTCTTTTCTATGCGCTTTAAATCTTTATTACAAGCTATGTTTTTTCCCATTGCGGTTTTAGTATTTTCCAGAACTAAGATTTACGAAATGGCTATGAATGGTCTGGTTATGCTATGGATAAAAATCACCTCTTAGAATTTCAATTTGCTTGTAAATTTGTTTCTGATCAATCTGAAAAACCTATAAAAAATATCGGAAGAAATGTAAGTAGAGAAACATGAATTATATGTAAATATTTATTTAGTTAAAATATTGCATTTTGTTCAACATTAAATACTTATGGCGACTGAAATCTTTAAGATTTAGGACAGAAAAATTTCACAATGAGTATTAACGCTTGTCCTTGTGTAATCTTATAAATATGGAAGAAGACGGACGCTCAAAGTAAGCCATAAAAGCCTCCGTTATTGCTATCTAGGATAATTTTTATTTTCGACTATGATATACTTTTCTAAGGCTTTTAAAATCCACTTAAAATCCTTTATAATAATAAAAGGAACAGTTTGTGTGGGTGTGCCTGTCTGTGTTTCTCTCATAACTCTAGAACCACTTGTGATTTCGTCCTAAAATTCGGTAGAGTAAGCAGGATGCAATTTTAGTCCTACTTATCTTCGGACTCATTCGAAATTATAATTAGATTATTCGTGAAAGATGTTGAAGAATATTTTCCCATCACTTTAATACAAGCCTTTGTTTTAAATTAAACTGCAGATTATTCTGTTTCTTTTTCTTACATTTATACAGCAATGCCAGTTTTGTTTGGGTCCCGCAGTGGACTGATCGTTAAGACACGGTTTCCAGCAGATCACCGAAGTCAAGCATCACTGGCTGCGGTCAGTGTGCGGGTGGGTGACCACTTGGATCAGTCTGCGTAGGGACCGAGGGTGTGCGGTATTGATCCTCGTTAAACTGTTCTACCGTAAAGTGCTCAACTTCGCGTGCAGGTCGTTGGGCTACCGAAGCAGGGATGCCATCCCCTCTGCAGAGGATCAAAATTGTGATGGCATGTCTTCGGATCATCCTCAGGGATGTTTCCCAGACCGTCGCCAATAGGCCATTGTGCAGTTCTAGTGCGACGTAAATTAACAACAACAACAGTGATGTTTGGTAATTTTCAGCTCTGTTTTCTAAAGAAAGGAGTTTAAGGTGCACTTTCTGCTGATAATTTCTTGCTTTTGGTTATTGGTAATTTATACAGTTATCTGTATCAGCACGTTTCACGTGTTTATTTATTCCTTACAGTTACGCATTTGGTAGGTTTTTCTTTAAAACTGATTGAAATAAAGGTGTACTAAAAAACAAAATTGTTGCAGTTATTCGCTTCAGGAACCCTTAAAAAATCTCCAAACTATTATTGACGCCATTGATGAATTAGTACTACTTTTATTGTGGTAATGAGTTCTATTTTAATAGTAATAAATATGCTAACATAATTATTTATTATAATTACTGTGGTAATAGTTCCTCTACCTCCAAAAGGGTAAATTTGCACCATAATCAGTTGGTCGCGAGCAGTAGCATCATGCCAAATGTTCTGAATTTAGTTAATCTCGTTTTTTTCTTTAGGAATAAACTTTTAAATATGTCTTTTGATAAATTTCATAATGCAAAGCCACCGTGATGATCAAAAAATAAATAAATACATACTTGAAACGATTTAAATTTCTTTAATTGTGTGTCTCTATGGATTTTTGTGAATTATTTCGTAGTGTTTATGTTGACTTATGATTTCTTAAACCTTTCCCCTGTACAAAGAACGGGTATTTAGCTTTTAGTCAAATTGACATATGCTTCGATAACTATAACAATAATGAGATGACTTGCATAATTATTGTATAATTTGTGTTACAATTGTTGAACATTAAATATATGTAACTCAAACACTCTCGATGTAAGTTTCGAATGAATATCGATTCAGTAGATTATTTGAATTTTAGTAGATATTCAGCTGATTATTTGATTTCAGTAGATCCATGTCAAATGTAGTATGGTATAATAATATATTCATGCATTATTTGCTATATTTCACCATAGTTTTAAATTGGTTTGTGAAAGACATATGATTAGACAGGAATTAGAAAAAGGACAATACTTGAGAGAAATTGCTCAGAGCAACTCAAAAAATTCTATAATTGCTTTTGTCTCCTAGGCTGATTTTTTTTCTTACTACTATCTTAAAAATATTTTGAAGTAGTTGCAAAATTGTAAGGCAAGTCTTTTTTATCAAATCAAACGAGATTTAATTATAAAAATACGTGCCAAATGGTTGCGTTGAAAAAGTATTTTGGCAAAACTCTTACAAAATAGTACACGGATAAAAAATGAAAAAACTACCAAATCTGGCAAAAGTTACCGTGTTTCTGACTTAATAGCAGCACCCAAAAAGCTCGTCAATTTTTAAGAAAAGCTGTAGTAATGCTATAGGTAAAATTAACAATAAAATATGGT
Source organism: Parasteatoda tepidariorum (assembly GCF_982258835.1). NCBI lineage: Eukaryota > Metazoa > Arthropoda > Arachnida > Araneae > Theridiidae > Parasteatoda > Parasteatoda tepidariorum. The sequence continues at coordinate 74,240,988 of NC_141763.1, read as the reverse complement.
TTCATTTTAACATGATTCCTTCTATTGAGCCTAAATGTGGTGTAATGAGAACGATAATTTTGAACACTAGAATTTTCGGTAAATCTTTACCATATGAAAGGAAAAATTACCTAATATATGGTTTAAATACTGTATATTTTGGATTTATGATCCAGAACTCTGATTTTCTTTTTACCGGAGATGATATTAACGAACAGTGCGATAATGTCATCAGAATTATTCTCTCCGCGTGTAAGCAGGCTGTCGTAGCCTCAGTATTGCATTGTTTCGATCATAATATCGTAGCATCGAAAAGCGTTAAAGCTTATATTAAGTAAATTATGTTCGCGTTATATAAGCAATTTTTGAAAACTGTTCCCTTATTTTTCAGTATCTAAGCAATTATTAATGAAGTGCTATTTCTTTAAAAATTTGACCTATCTTTTGTGTTGTCCAATATATTTGATGATATTAAATTAGGATATTAAATGAAACAGCGTAAGAGGTTTCAAGTCCCCTTATCTAACGGTGATTAGCAAAATTATTTTCAAATTTAAAAATTTTAAATTTTCTAATTAATTTTAAGCGCAGTATTCGATACTTAGTTGCAACATAATTAAATCAGGAAGTGTGATATTAAATAAACAAATGCGAGCTTTAGGATAAAAATAGACTTCAAAAGTTTAAACAATTTGTGTACAAAACACTGGTGTATGTTAATGATGCTTTACATTTTAATAATGCTTTATAATAAGCATTTGTTTTCATGAATTAAAAGAAATACAAAATGATAATTAAAGTCGTAAGTCATTAATTTCAGAAAGTATAATTTAACTCAGTTTTTTTTTCAACTTAAATTTTAAATTTAAGTAGTAAATAATAAATTTTCGAATTAAAATTTAAATCATTTTTCTATTTTAAATAAATCAAAAAATAAAATTTTTATTTCTTTTGCAATTATGTTTATTATTATATATTTGCGTTATGTACTAATGTTTACTATTAAAAGGAAAAGTAATTTTTCTAATTAATTTATGAGTAACATGTATTTTTTCACTTTAGAAATTATTTTTTCGGTTGTTTTATAGTTTTCGCCATTTTTTTCCCTCTAGTTAGGAGGACAATTGTGAAACCATTTTAAAAAACTAAGCATGCAATTAATATTTTTTTGGTTAATGCGCACGTAAATTTGTATACACAATTTGCAAATAAAACCTGCTGTTTTTAAGGCGTTTAACAAAAAGAAAATTAAATTAATTAAAAAAGAATGAATAAATCTTAAATGTTTTAGAACTTCTTTTACAAAAATTTAATGCATTTTTAAGGTTTATTTTAGGTTATATTGAGGTGTCTAGGTTGATTTGAGGTTTATTCGAAGTTGATTTCAAAGACAACCTTAAAAGATCAACCTTTCATGGTGTATGAAGTCGTTTCACGCACACTTGTGGTTGTTTTAAGGTTGATGGAAATCTACTTTTGAGCAACCAGCTTTGAGAGGTTGATTTTGAAGTGTACGAATTTTTTTTTTATTCGTTTCAAGCAAATCCGTATATTTGAGGTGTGAATAATGTCAACCTATCTAAACTAAAATTATTTCTGAGTTATATATAAGGTAGATTTTGTAAGGTGTAAATGAGGTTGATATTGAGGTTAATTTTTTTCCAATGCTCACCTGGAGATAGACCTACGTCATACATTAAGCGACATGAAGTCAATATTCCCTCTCAACTGAAGCAGAAAGATATATTTGACAAAATAAGTACTTCATATGTTTTATAAATTAATGAGTTGAAAAAATCGACATATTTAGATCAATATTGACGACATGGTTCAAAAATACACGATTGATATGTCCGATATCAAAAATAAATATTTATTACTGCACATTGTTTGAACCTTTGTCATGGATTTAATTTTGATAACGATAAAATTATTTCCACTCCTGTCACATCACTCATCGTGATGTTCTGGAATATTTTTTACTTCATATAAATGCCGATTTATTCCTTTAAACATGAGTTACCTACCCTTTCTAAATGACTCTTAGAAATGCATTCTATTTCTACTATCTTGTTTTTTTTTAACACTTAATCCGTATATTCGTTTGATTTTCACCATTTTTTATTTATTTATTTATTTGTGTTTCTATTTCAAATCTGTTTTGTTTCTGAATCTTGAGATTGGGAGCCTATTTATGGGTACTCGAAGCATGTAGATTATTCCACCTTCTTATTTTAATAAGTAAATGAAGTGTTTAACTTATGTTAGGTTGATACAATGTTGTTATGTAATTGAATTGAGCAAAAAAAAAAGAAAGAAAATTTGGCGATTAGATAATTTTCCTACCATTTGCTCTACGTTAAAGCGTTTCTAGAGCGTTTTCTGAACTGCACACACTTTATTTGAATAATGGTATAGCTCGTCTAACTCAACTAATTAAAAAATGTAGTTCACCTTGATTTCATGTCTAGACAAATTATTTAGTACACCTCAAGCTTTTTCTGGCCGCTAAAATACAACGAAAACAGATCAATCAAGATACAAAAAGCTATAGATTTATTAGCCTTCAACCAACTGCGAGTTTAGCCAAAAATGGTAAAATGTTTCTCCTCTAAACACTATTTTCCCATCTAAATACTAGTAAGACCGGTTTTGCTATGCAGAGAAGACTATAGATTAAAATATGAGTTTTTACGTGCGTCTGTGGGTTAAGACTAAAAAAATGGAGTCGTACTACCATACAAACGAGTCCTCGAACTAATATCTTGAATATGATATAAGCATAAATTGGTCTTACCATAACTTAAAAAATACATTTTTTAAGCTAAAAAATTAAATTTTGTAAACGTTATTTTTTAAGTAAAATTAAATTTTTTAAGTAAGTTTATTTAATTATTAACTCAGAAATTAAATTTTTTAACTAATATTTTTTAATACTTCAATGTTTAAAACTATTATTAAAACAAAGTGTTTCTTTAGCAAATGTATTAAAATACTGTTATTACCGTTATTTATTTCACACGTTTATAATTATAAATAATTTTACGTTCTAATCTTTAGCATATAAAATTTCTATTTGATCTCTCAAAAGAAATAAATGCTGCATTCTTAGTAAATACATTCTTAGAAAATACATTCTTAGAAAAAAGATTTTTTTTATAAAGATCGAAATTAGATTTTTTTATATTTCGGGAATTCTGAATTTTATTATGCTATAAAATAGTTATTAGATATTTAACTTTTATTGACAATGAATTTCTGAATATTTTAAAATTGATAGATGACATTTTTAATTATCGGGAATCGTGAGTTCTTGTTTACTTTAGGATGGATATTACATTTTTATTTTTTTCTGAACAACGTATTTCAACATTTTTTTAGAGAGAAATTTAATTCTTTATATTAGATGAACAATGAGTTTCTGCATATTTCAAGAATAAGTTATTTTTCGATTTGCCAGAATAAAAAACTTCTTCATACTTAAAATACGGGGATTAGTTTTTTTCTTTGAACAACGAGTTCAGCGTATTTTAAAATAAATGCTAATTTTTTACTATGTAGTTTCTCATGTGCCATGATATAGATAATAAATATTTCAGGAATTGTGAAATAAAGTATGGTCAAAACTACCGGAATATAGTAAATTTACCATGTTTTTGGCTCTATGGGAACACCAAAAAGCTTGGTGACTTTTACCCAAGCTCTTTGATAATGAGTTTGGTAAAATAAATAATAAAATATGATTTATAATCAGTGATAAAATTTCGTAAATGGGGTAAAAATTGGTAATGGATATCTTAAATCATGGCATAATCAAAAACCATTTTTTCGGTCAAATTTGTTTTTCTGTTTTGCATTTTTTATTGTATGTGTGGTAATAAAAAGTATGATTTTGAAACCAAGGATTTTCGGTAAACCGAAAAAACTGAACATAACCATATGAACCATATAAACTGAAAAATTACGAGACAAATGGCTTAAATACCGCAGATTTCGGTTTTAATAACCAGAATAGGTTTTTTTTACCAGAAATGTCATTATCATATTTGTCTCTGTGAGAGAACGATATTTTTCTCATAATTTATGATAAGAATTGCCTTTTTTTAAATTTGTGCGATTGAAGAATTTCCCCATACTGTTAGCTGTGGTGATTAGATTTTTTGTCACATGACATCAGAGAGAGACAAAAAATTTAATTAAAAGTTTAAGGGTGTTATTTTTGATTTGTTTAAAATAATTTAAATCCTGAAAAACATGTGTTTCAACAACACAAGCCGAGAATTAACAACATTTTAATCCCTAATTTTCAACCAAGCCACCATTTTTATTTTTTTTATAAAAAAATATTTTCTTAACTGAATCACGGCAATCACTGAAATCAGCGAAATGAATAAATAAAATATATCTCATTTTCATGATTCAAAGAAACATCGTTCAACTGAATATACATCTCAGATTTCTTTTTCATACTTTGTATGCATACTTTATTTCTAACATAGCAAGTTTGTTTCCGTATACCAATTGAATATGATAAAAATGATAAAACTTCTTAAGCAAAAAATTGAAAACATTGAAATTTTACTGAATTTATGAAACTTATTAAAGTATGAAATTTTTATACCCTACCAGAGGAAATAATTATAGGCCTATTAGGGGGCCCACAATGTGGCCCTGAGGGTTACTAAGAAAGTGTGTTGAATAGCGTTAAAATGAAGAAAATGTATGAAATTATTTCTTATATGTGGCATGATTTGAAATCGGAAACATCCAAAACTATAGTTTAAAAACGATATATATTTCCATCCAAAAAAGGTAAGACCTTTTTTTATATATTTGTACAACAAATTAAAATAGATACATGAAAATTGGATTAAATGTGCATTAAACATCACTTTATAACTGAAAATTGTTTTACAAACATACAACGATATTCATGTGCAAATATGATTAAAAAAAAGACACATTTTTCAAAAAGTTTATTTTTTGGAAAACTGAATAATTGGTCGAAATGAAATATATCTCAACTGAATTGTACATCTAAACTGAATATACATCTCAACTGAATATACCTCTCCAATATCTTTTTTATGCTTGTGTACATAATTTATCCAATTTTCTCTAATTTATTCAAGTTTTACATAATTTATTAAATCTAACGTAACAAGTTTTGTTTCTGTAAACTATTTGAATATGATTGAAAGTTACTTCGTAAGAAGAGAACTGAAAATATTGGAATTTCGCAGAATGGAGCGATTATCCTATTAGAGTCTTGAAATTTTGGTAAGAATTGATACGTTCATTTGTGGTATGTTCGGAAATTGAAATCATCTGAAATCATAGTAGAAAAGCGTAATATATGTAAATCTAAATATTAAGCTGCAACTTTTTCTCTAAATGTATTTTTACAAATTAACATAAAAACTAGATTTTCAGAGAAAATGTGCATTAAACAGTTTTTTCTTGATTATCATGCAGAATTTCACACATATTTATGAGCAGGAATGATTTACTTGATAAAGATTGTCAAAAATGTTTTTTTATGGAAACATCACAGTTCGAATGAAATTTATCTTAACTGAATATTTATCTTCTCTAACATATCAGGCTTAGTTTCAGTATAACAAAGTTTAGTTTCAGTTTAACATTTAAATATTATTAAAAAAATATTTCATGAGCAAAAAGAAAAAAAAACAATGGACTTTTACTAAATGCAGTGGGTTTCCTATTAGAGTCTTGAAATCTGTGTTTTAAATGACATCGGTCATTTAAGTTCTGTTTTGTAACTGCGGTTATCTGAAATCATAGTGTAACTGTATAAAATATTTCGCTCCTAAAGTTAAGGTACAACCTTTTTTTTATGTATTTTGAAAACAAATTAACATAGAATAGACGAATTTGGAAAAAAATGCATTAAACAGCTTTTTCTTGATTGCACTGCAGAAATTCTCATATGTTCATGCACAGATAAAATTTACTTTCAGAAAAAATTACTAAAAGAGTGGTTTTTTAGAAAAATTGAACCACGGTCCGAATTATATACCGTTAATTTCAGAGTTTCTTTTACGAAGTAATTTATCGTATTTAAAAAGTATCGCAACCAACTATACATCCTTAATATCTTTGTTATACTTGTATTTATAATTTATCTCTAAAATAACAAGTTTTGTTCCTGCATACCTTTTTAAATACGATATCACAGCTGACTATACATCCTTAATATCTTTGTTTTATTTGTATATATAATTTATCTATAAAATAACAAGTTTTGTTCCTGTATACCTTTTTAAATACGATAAATACGATATCGCAACTGACTATACATCCTTAATATCTTCGTCATACTTGTATGCATAATTTATCTCTAAAATAACGAGTTTTGTTCTCGCATTTCTTTTTAAATACGATGAATACGATATCGCAACTGACTATACATCCTTAATATCTTTGTTATACTTGTATGCATAATTTATCTCTAAAATAACAAGTTTTGTTCCTGCATACCTATTTAAATACGATATCGCAACTGACTATACATCCTTAATATCTTTGTTATATTTGTATGCATAATTTATCTCTAAAATAACAAATTTTGTTCCTGCATGCCTTTTTAAATACGATAATTACGATATCGCAACTGACTATGCATCCTTAATATCTTTATTACTTTTGTATGCATAATTTATCTCTAAAATAACAAGTTTTGCTCTTGCACACCTTTTTAAAAACGATAAATACGATATCGTAACTGACTATACATCCTTAATATCTTTGTTATACTTGTATGCATAATTTATCTCTAAAATAACAAGCTTTGTTCCCGCATACCTTTTTAAATACTATAAATTACTTCGATAATCCCTGAAATTAATGGAATTTATTAAATGAAACGTGAATCCCATTTTGATCTGGAAATTTGTGTATTAAATGACATTGTCATTTACGGTATGCTTTGTAACTGGAGTCATCCGAAATCATAGTATAAACGCATAATATTTTTTCATCCAAAAGTTAAGGTACAATCATTTTCTTATATATTTTGAAAACAAAATAACATAGAAACATGAAATTCGGGTAAATATTAAATAATTTTTTATTGATTGCCGTACAGAAATTCGCATGTGTCCAAGCACAGATAAAATTTACTTCAAAAAAAAACTTACTAAAAGAGTGCTGTTTCAGGAAAATTGAATCACGGTCAGAATGAAATATATCGCTAATGAATATACATCTCTAATATCTTTGTTATACTTGTGTACATACTTTATCTCTAACATAACAAGTTTTGTTCCTGCATATCATTTAAATACGATTAAAAGTTACTTCGCAAGCAAAAACTGAAAACAATGAAATTTTACTGAATGGAGTGAGTAACGAAAGAATGATATAAAAGCTTTGATCTAATCTTTTTTTAAAGTTGTTTTTACTTTTATCATTTTCTGCCTCGGCGATTCAGTAAACTTTTCCATTTGCATTATATACTTTTATAATAGAAAAGCTCAGATCTTTTTATATATAATGGAAAAGAATTAGCATAATATTTATTTAGCAAATAAACATATTCTTTGTTTATCTCTATAAAGCTGAACTGTTATCTTCTTTATGCTAAAAATAAAAACTTGCAACTTCAACCACAAAAACTAATTTTAATTTTTCATTTGCTTGTTTCCTTTGAAAAGTTGATTGAAATATGGTGAAAGATAAGAAAAAAAATAAAAATTAAGATAAGAAAAACTGTTTCCTCTTTTGAAAGTGTTGTCTGGAAAGTATCCGGTAAAGTTATAAATAAAAACAAAATTTTTAAAGATCTTTGCAAAACAAGAAAGTGAAAATAGTTTATTTTATTTATCTTAGACGGGGAAGTTTCCGAATCAATGTAAATTGTATTATGCTGAGAAATGTTTAAAAAAGTAATTAACAAGTTGGGAAAATTAAATTAAATTAGCTATTTTTCTAATGAAATTTATTATGATTTTTGCTTACTTTAATTATTTCGCATTTTTTTTCCTTTTTTTTCCTTATAATAAGTTTATTTTTTGCATTTTATTTAATTGAAAGGAAGAAATAAAGTACATAATCTTATCTTAGCTTTTTTAGAAGGAGTTTGATAATGTAAGAGAAACTTGAAACTTATCATTTTTAATAGCTTTTTAAAGTGGAAGAAAATAATAAATAAGTTGAACATTTAACTTTATACCTAAAATGAATTTTTTAAAAATTTATTTATGCATTTTCTGCTTGAAGTTTTGTTGATTTTAAAGTTAAATGCTTTGACGCTGTTTGCAAAACAGGTATTTCTTTAATAACACTGTAACGTACATGATTCTTGAATGAAACAAAACAAGCGCAGAAAAAGCACAAAAATTGGTACAAAAATTATTTGTGTTCTATTTACATTGTTTTATTTTATTAATAAGTATCAAACATTATACCCATTCCTTATTTCAGTACATAAAACTAATCATAAAAAAAAGAATGTCAGTTTTTTTTTTGATTAATATTGATTTGCGACCCCAATTATGCTTATTTTTTATTTCTATTTTCGATAAGGCTTTGAAAAATGCATATTAGGATTTTTAAACATCCTGTTTATATAAAATAACATAATTCTTTATTATGCTCATTGTGTATTTTACGAAATGCAAAAACGAATCGAAATAAAATTGTGATAGAAGAGCGGTGAATTTATATCAAGTTCATCATCAATAATAAAGAAACGAGACTATGCGTTTCACATAAAGCAAAAATAATTGAATAGTACTAAAATCAAAGTCTTAGTTAAAAGCTAGGCAATTGCAATTAAATTATTAATCTTGAAAAAAATGATATTTTGCATTTAACATAAAACAAAAATACTTAAATAGTACTAAAATCAAATTTTAAGAGATGAACAAAGAGTACATAGCAAGGTAAATACTAAGACTGAAAAAATGGCAATATATATTTTATATAAAGCAAGAATACTTAAATAGTTCTAAATTCAAATTCTCAGAAAAAAGTAGAGAATCTATATCAATGTAAATATTAAGTTAAAAAAATGACCTTATATGTTTTGCATAAAGCAAAAATACTTAAATAGTGCTAAGATCAAATTTTTAGAGAAGAGCAGAGATTTTATATCAAGGTAAATATTAAGTTAGAAAAAAATGACATTATATATTTTACATAAAGCAAAAATATTTAAATAGTGCTAAAATCAAATTTTTAGAGAAGAGCAGAGATTTTATATCAAGGTAAATATTAAGTTAGAAAAAAAATGACATTATATATTTTACATAAGGCAAAAATACTTAAATAGTACTAAAATCAAATTTTTACAATAGAGCAAGGAATCTATATCAACGTAAATATTAAAATAGAAAAACAAATGACATTACATATTTTACATAATGCAAAAATACTTTAATAGTACTAAAATCAAATTTTATAGTAAAGCGCCGACTGTATATATTCAAGTTAATATGAAGATTGAAAAACATCTTCTCCGCTTCTTTCATATTTGTGTGTAAAATATCGATATTTTGTATCGATTTGTTTCAAGTTCTTTTCTTCTTTTGATTTCTATTATGGTGTGTATTGAAGTCTGTTGAGAACCTAAGAAGATCCGTGAATCGTAAAACTTTTGCTGTTTGATAGAAGAAATCCTTTTACAGTTCATTTTCTATTTTTCAATTCATTTTTATACTTTTATTCCACATGAAAGGAAAGCTATCGATTTGCTCTGCACAAAATTGAATGATTGGTTTCAATTTAAGACTGTCCATTTCTTAGATTTGACTTTTAGAATAGTTTCACTTTCTTTCAATTCCAATTCGATGTGGATTTATTGGCAAGATTCGATTTACTTCTTTATACTTCAAGCATATTCCATTCGAGTAATATTGTTTAAGATGGATTTTTTTTAGAAGCGATCGATCTCTTAAATGTAACTATAAGTTTCAATCTGGCTTTTGGGAAGATTCTTGAACTACTTGTGTATTAGTTTGATCAGGGGGTTATGATTATTTATATTCTACACACTTCATTAACACTAGGAAGACTGAAATTTAGTACATACCTATATTGCCCAAAAGCAGTCAAAATGACTGCATTGTGAAAGAATAACTAATGTGTAAAGAAATTTATTTAATTAATTTTTAATATTTACTTATATTATTTACAGTTATATAATAAGTCATTAGTAAATATTAAGAATAAAAAATTTACTTAATATTTTCTTTCCAAATTAATTAATGCATTTTTATTTGTACATTTATTGCAAATGAAAAAGCAGTTAAAAAGCAGTCAAAATGACTTCCTTTATTCAACCTAGTGCTAACGAGTAAATAAAATATGCATAAACTAACAGCTTTTTGGTCCATGCTCACAAACTGCAAACTACCAAATCGCCTTCCCAAAAGCCCAAATCGAAATGGTGAGAAAAGTTCAAATTTGGATAGACAACAAAATAGCTACCGATGTTTATACGTTCTATATTTTTTTAACTTTGCAACTGATATTTATTTATAATTCGTAAATCTATGGAAAATGTACTCTATATAAATGAAATGTCTCATGGACTCATTCAAGAGCATGGAATCATTCAAGAGGCGCTGTTGCTTTTTTAGATAAAGAGATGCGTTCTTGGAGTCCTGTGTGTGCTTTTTCAGGGATTCAGTTGATTCTGATTTCATTTTTATGAGCGACAGCGAACTGCAACATAGACCTCAATAAGTCATGGATTTTCTGGAATGTGATATTATTCGTCCGGTTGAAAAGCTTTCTGAATCTCCAAACCTGAGTTCATTAAAGAATGTTTCAGACTTCTTTGGTATACTAGATGTTGCTGTGAATGCTTTTTCAAGGTCATTAGGGTCAGAAGAGAATAGACTCACTCGAGAGGATGAACTCATTCAAGAGGATGGACTCATTCAAGAGGCACCGTTCCTGGTTTAGAAATAGAGATGCGTCCTTGGAGTCCTGTGTGTGCTTTTTCAGAAATTCAGTCGATTCTGATTTCATTTTTATGAGCGACAGCAAACAACAATATAGACCTCAATAAGTTACGGATTTTCTGGAATGTGACATTATTCGCCGGGTTGAGAGGCTTTCTGAATCTCCAAACCTGAGTTCAGTAAAAATGTTTCAGATTACTTTATACCAGCTGTTGCTGTGAGTGCTTTTTCAAGGTCATTAGGAGTTAGTTAGGGTCAGTTAGGAGTAGACAAATCTTTTGCTTTAATCCATTTTTGTGATGTTTCGAAGATAATCTTCTTTAAACTGCGATGTTCTGTTTTTCCTTAAATGGATATATTCTGACATGTTTTTCCCTTTTGTTTTAAGTAAATCATATCTGCACTTGAATATATATGAAATTCTATGTGCCAATTAAGAAACGGCTGTTTAGTGCACTTTTTTACCGAATTCTTTATTTCTTTATTAATTTCTTTTCTCATACATTCAGAAATAAATATTGTATTTTAACCTTTTCGATGGAAATATATTAGGCTTTTAATTAAAAACTCAGATGATTCCAGTTTCCATGTTTTCCACAGATGAATATCCATTTGATACACTAATTTTATAATTCTAATAGTATTTTTCCAGTCCAAATATACTGGAACAATAGTCATTGTCATGCCTATTTCAATCAAAGAATTTTTTATATTGGTTATTAGTTGTATACATTTTAAAATTACTATCATTATAAATACATTTCAGTTAGAAATTGGAGCTTTAAAGCATGAGGAAGAAGATGAAAATTTAATGAGAAGATTTCTACATTAACTGGTATGAAAAAGTCATGTTATATTAAAAAGTGCAAAAAGTACATTCTTCTGCTCTAATGAAATCTGCTTTAGTAATACTGAAATGTTGGTCGCTCTTCTTTTATCTTCAATTAAAATAATTTTTTCTCATTTTAAATGATTAAGGCCTTAAAATATTCAATTTGTTTCGAAAATAGGCTGTTGTAAGAAATTTAGATTTCTGAAGCATGAAAATGAGGATTTTAATTTAATGCGAGAATTCCTTCTTTAAATACATGAAAAAGATGCACTTTAGAATATAAAAGTTGCATTTCAAAATATGCAAACATTGCCATGTAATGAAACAAGCTACACTGTAAAAAATTGTTGATCAAATTGTGGTAAAAAGTACCGGTATTAGGGTGCTGGTACTTTCTTCTATAAAGTCCATTATTTTTACCGTAAAATTTTGTGACATAAAAATCTGATATGCCGTACTTTTTATGAAAATATTTACTGCATATTCATTGAATCACTGTAATTAAATAAATATTACTTTACAAATTACGGTATGAAATTTTACTGTAAAATTGGATTTTCTGGAAAAAAATGGATTTCAAGGATGCTGCACTCAGGGTGCCCGTACATTTTTTCATAGTTTGGTTCGGAATATTTTCGAGTGTAGAAATTATGAAAATTAAATGTGCCATGTTGTATGTGTTTGCGCTAAGTTACTTTATGAATGCTTTTCGTACAAATCACCTAAGCATGTTGATTAAAATATTGTATAAGATATCATAATTTTAAGCGCTTTACAGGTTACCGTTAACATTAAAGTACTGCATGACATACAATAAAAGTTATTATGTAAATATTAGATACTATAAAGATTACTGTAAAAAAAGAATTTTGCGAAAGCTGCATCCAGGATTCCTGTACTTTTTACCATAATTTGATCAGAAATGAAAACAAAACATATAAATAGAATTATTTCATATTGACTTTATTTATCAAAATGCACGTAATACCAAACATTTTATTCAAACCAATCCACATAAATAAATTGAATCCTACTTAAAATAATGTTTTTAAATCTGTTCAGGCGAATACAAGCTGTTTTCCATTTTAATCAAGAATCTAGATTTGGGAATGTCTATTGAGATAGAAATCTATATCTTTCATTTTTCGCTTCTTGCTCTTAGTGATTTCGCTTTCAATCGGGAAAAGGAAAAAACAAAGGTTTTGAAAATCTAGATGCGTTTCAATTCCTGGAAAATTCCAACGCTAGATCCTTTAAAGCTATTCATGAAAAGCAATTTCAACACTCAAATCTTATGTTATTTCTCTTGAAATCTGAAACAAAATTTCGGTATGAACTTGTTATGGTTTATGGATACGCAAGTGGGTGCTTTGTGAATAACTCTGCAATGAACTCTATGTTTTATTTTTTCTTCATTATGAGAATGAATGCTAAATGTGTATATTTTGTGAATAACTTTTCAATGAACTCTGTGTTTTATTTATTTTTCATTATAAGGATGAATATTAAATATATATATTTCGTAAATATTTTCATTAATTTTCACTATTGAAAATTTGATTTTGTGGTTGGAGATTTCCGTAAAATGATTCTCACAATTTAATACCAACATATTTTAATCAATCTCAGATAATAGTAGAGCAGAATTTCTGGCAGATGAATAACATTTTTGCCTTTTCATTCCTTGTATCATTTTCTTATTTTTATACTTTTTTTAAAATCTTTTTTGTCCTCAGTTTCCTGTTTTCAATCATGTTTATAATTTTTTTTAGATCCTGCAATCGTCTGTAGAAATTCTAAGGAAAAATTAGAAATTCTGCTCTGTTCTGTAACAGATATGACTGCTTTGAGGCTCTCAAGCTGCTTTGTCTATGAACACAGAAACAACAATCACAAATGTGTCACACAAAAGTCTGGAAAAGTTCTGGTTACAGAAAATATCGGTGATTATATAGACACAATGAAGTATTATTATTACCGTCTATATGTGGGGTGTGTGAAATAAGCTACAAGAACCTTGTATAGATTATTGCATTTGTCACTAACACGAATATTGGTGACAATAAACGAAAAGTACAAATTTTAATATTGTGTTATCAAAAAATATCGAACTTTAACAATGGATCACAATATTTTTCTAATTTAGCTAAAATATATAACTTTTACATACCAGCAAGCTCACTTGATGAAACTAAGCGAGTTTAAGGCAGTGCTCGCATTTATTGCTTTTCAGTGGAGCTATCTATGTCCAAGAATACGAGTTCAACCTTACACACAAATCCCAGCTCGTTTTACATGGTGGACCCATTCATACATCCATTCATTCATTCACAGATCGCAATTTTGAAATGAAACAAAGAACTATCAATCTCCAATTCAGTACCCTCAGAGGTATGGATTTGTTATGGCAACTTGGAGGACTCTGTGACCGGACAGATTTAACGTGCACATATCACCATTTACTACGCAGGGAGTCTTCGGTCAGCGGGGTCGAACTTCGACCTATTGAACATGGGCCCAACGCCCTGCTAACCACACTATACCAGCCCGTATATGGTTATTAGAGTTATTATTATAATGATCGCGAAATTGTTATATCTAATATACATCATATTATTATATTTAGTTACCCTATGTGTATTACCTGCATCCGGTGACCTGAATAAACCGGAAATCTGTTACTACTTGTTGAAGAACCTTGTTTCCTTATCTTTATAACCAATAAAAATACTAATGCAAGTGCGGATTGTCTTAACTGAGAAAGTTCGAATCCATGATTGATTCCTTTGCCATCAAGCCATTTTGTGGTCAGCATGATTGATTCATTTGCCATCAAGCCACTCTACCTTTGTCTCCACACACAAAGTGACTGTAAATTAGTCATATGGAAGTGCTGGTACAAATATATTAATTTGTTAAAATGTCGGAGTGTTATAGATGTCAGAGTAAGCGGTTGCATGTTGCGTACACGAAGAAAACAAATCTGTTAAAATTGCAGTACAGTGTGGTAATGAAATTTATGGTAAAGAATACTCTGGTTAATGAAACAAAAATATACGGTATTTAATTCCTTTTTTTTGTCGTATGCCTGTTTAGGCAGTGGGGGTGCGATTGTTACTGTTTTTAAGTGGCGCCATCTATGACCAGGAATTTGACTTCTGCCACGCCATTCCCACAACCACAACCCGTTTACAGGGCGGGTCACATTCACACACAAAAGAGAAAGGACATAGAACACAGAGAGAGAGAAAGAAACATCCATGCCTTGCCCGGGATTCGAACCCAAGACCTTTCTGATGCAAGGACAGTTCCCTGCCCCCTACACAGGCCTGTCGGTATTTAATTCCTTCTTTTTTACGATAATGGCTTAACTGGAAACTCCGGTTTCTAAAATTTTAGTTCTTATTATCACATATTTAGTAAAAAATACGAACCTAAACTGTATATTTAACCGAATAAATAGATTTTCTGTAACGTTCTTAGGTATCATGACAAAATTATAACATTTTACCACATATTCCAAATTTTATCAAATATTATAAAAGCATATTTTATTGTTAGTTTTTGCACAATCATTAACAAAATGCTTCGATAAAAAATACCGGGACTTTTGGTGTCCCCATAGGGTGAGGAAAACGATACATTTTACCACATTCTGGTATTTCTGATCAGATATTTTTTCTCAGTGTAGCGATTGGGTGGATATATTTCACTCAGAAAAATTTTAGTCAATGCAAACCTACTTCAATATCTAAACATACCAGCTTTTAGGGTTTCTTCTAGAATATTTTTAAAAGTGGTTTAGATGTTAAAAAAAACCAATTTGCATTTAAAAACTCTGATAAAAATCAGGGCATTTGTTATAATGTTATCGGAATTAATGGCGAAATGTTTCCAATTAGTGTAGATTAATCGCTGCAAGAAAAACTAACAAATAGAAACTGTTGAGCAAACAATAAGAGCACCTTGGTAAATTTAATCCATGAAGCCCATTGCAATAGCTATTAAGTTTTTCATATTATATATACTTGTGTTACATATAATAACTATTAAAGATGAAATTTGTATACCTTAATTGTATGTGATATTTTTTTAAAATTTTGATAATGTTTCTCCATGATCCATACAAAAATTGAGATTACTTTGCCAATTTCTCATTAAAATGATATCAAGGTGTACAATACAGACTTCAGCAGTGAGGAACATGCTGACAATCTTACTCGTGACCAAACTACAATGAGAAAAAAAAATAGTCAAAACTACCAGAATATGACAAAATTTAATTTTAACTATTTAATTAGAATACTTGTTACAGTTCCAATTATCGTATTTGATGTTAAAACTTAAGCAAAGCTTTATTAATTTATGAAACTAAGGAGATATTTAACATATTTACTTATAGTGCTAATTACTGAATGGATTTAATATGTGCTTTTTTTTCTTATGTAGTATGAATCTAATAGACATTACTAAGCCGAAAACTAGGATATTTAATTGCTTAGAGGATATTTAATTGCTTAGAGGATATTTAATAGTCTCTGGTCAAATTATTAGATACGCTTAAGATTCTATGTAAAATCATAATTATCAGGTGATACTACGCAACTTTACAGTTTTTACGTAACTGAAACCGGTTTGTACTTGTTTACGTTCGTGTATCCGTTGGTTAAATTAAACGATTTATAATATAAATTCGACGATTGGATGAATTAGGCGATATATTATATGAATATAGAACAAATATTATATCAGGTATTATATTAGTATATTACAGTAATTAGACCAAATTATTAGACGCACTGTAGTTTTTTAATAATTGTACATAATTGTCACGAGTTTTAATGCATTACTTATATAATTAAACATACATGTAGTGGGTTTTTGTTCAGAAGAATTTTAATATACTTCCTATTTGTATTTATTTTTAGCGTATTGCTTTACAATGTTAACCAATTGATACACGAACATAAACAAGGGTAAACCAGTTTCAGCCACGTAAAAACAATAAAGCTGTACAGTACCTCCTGATAAATTAAGATTTTACACTGAATCTTATAGTGCGTCTAATAGTTTGACCAGTTTTAATTTTCATCTCTGCTGCTATTTATCAAAGTTTCATAATGTTTTTATTTTATCTTTAAATTTTAATTTGTGGCCTCTAATACAAGTACTTAATTCAGTCTAAAATATATGAAAAGAGGGGTGAATGTTTCAACTTCGGATATTTAGTTTATTTCCCTTCTCGTTATGATTTATTTACATTTGAATACATATTTTTATTCAAATACTGCCTTTTATAATGGAGTATCTACTTGAATTTACAGCGAAAAATCTCCAGGTCAATCATTTTCTACACCAATCTCTTCCACTAGTTTCAATCTCTTATTCTTCCCCGCATCCTTTATTTAATGGTTTCATTTTTGCTCAGCAGCTTTTAATTTCTTTCAAACATCGATGCTTTATTTTTGACTTTAGTTCTGAAAAGAAGATTCATTCAGACAAGGAGTTAAGGGCGTTTACTCGATGAGTCGCCAACTTGACAGTCTGTCAAGGAGAATTCGATTTCAAATTCAAACTCAGTTTATTTCTTTTGCCAGTCTCATGTACTCGATTTCAAACCATATTCCTTTATTTAACTGAAAAGGTACTTGAATAAAATTGAAAAGGTCAAAATACAAGTTTTCGATGCTATGATTTGATAGGCTTAGAGAGCAAAGTTAAGTTTTTAAGGTATCGAGAGCATTATTAAGAGACTACCATGCATTTTGCTAGGGATTGTATTTCAGTGGTTGAGTTTTAAATTTCCTAGAAAATACTTTTCAATAAAAAAAATGTAGGATTTTTTTTTTAAAAAAAAGCGTTGTTTTAATTTGTTTTAATTTAAAAAAAACTTAACATTTTATGAGTTGCTAACTTGATAGTTTATCACGGAAAATTCGAATACTAATTTAAAATTAGCTCATTTCTTTTGCAAATCTTTTATATTCGTTTTCACACCATTATTTGAAATAAAGAGCTCTTGAATAAAATTGAAATGATCAAAATATAAGTTCTCCATGTTATGATTTTCTAAAACATTGTAAGTATTATTCGTTATAGCAGTTCAGTCCTTTATCTTTTCTGAGAAAAAAGTTGTAAGATTTTTTAAAAAAAATATTGTTTTCCTTTTATTTAAAAAAAAACTTAATCTATGATGAGTTGATAACTTGATAGTATTTCAAGGAAAATTTTGCAATAAAATTAAAATTAGTTAATTTCATTTGCAAATATTATGTATTCGATTTCAAACCACATTTTTTATTTTAATTAAAAGGTACTTTAAATAATTGAAATTGTCAATGATTAAAGTGTGAGTTTTTGTTTTTATAACTCTTTAGTGTGGAGCCAATTTTTTTTTTTTTAAAAGCAGCTCATGTACTATTTAGTAGCTATTTTATATTTATAGCATTATCGGTTCATAAAAAAAAAAGACTTTTCAAATAGATGCCGTCATTTTGCAATGTAATTGGAAAATGTTCCTGCATTTTGTAAGTAGCCTGATACAATTTAGGCTCATTATTTTGAACCAATGTAAATTTAGGTTAATAATTCATTGCTTGGTTAGTTAAATTTATTTCAGACAATTAGCAATAAGGCTATAACTGTAAATTTCTTCATAAATACAGATTTATCTTTTATACGTTCACTTTTAAAATTGATTAGTTCAGAGAAAAATATCTACTCAATTAAACGATTTGATAAAATGCCAACACCCATTTAAATATTTGTATAAATACATTTTGATTTAATGGTCGAATTTTAACCTACTAATATGCAATCTTACTGGTGCAAAGGGTAGAATCTAAATATACCAATCGTTTAGAACGCACGGTTTCTTGAATTGAAAATATAGAGTGTTGACCAGAAACTAAAAAAAAATATGGTTCAACTACTAAACAGTCATAAGAAAGATCAAGATTTCAGCCCAGGAATATTAATTATTTCTTGCTGTGCGAGCCTCGATGATACTAGGGTTAAGACATTGAGTTACCATTGCCAGAAGCAAAGGATCTATCCCAAGGATTCCACCCATAGTAAGATTTCTTCTTCGTATATGGGAATTAAACGGGATTTTAGTGTGCTGATCTCATTGCCACCATCATGCCTTTGGTCCAAAAATTGTGGAGCTTTAACTCTCAAACGCCATCGATCCGTAACTGGTACTTCAAGAGAGCTTTACTAATTTGAGTCTTCTATTATATTTCTAAATCTATTTATATAAGCCACAAAGAGTGTTACTTACACTCTCAAAAATAAAACTCTCCCTTTTGACGATTCAGCAATTCTTGTGCTGTAATTTTGTAAATTTTGAGAATCATGAGATTTCGCCCAGAAATTATACGTGGTTTGGGACGAAGGGAGATCAAATGTATGACGAAAATGTATTCTGAACTCGGAACTTCATCGTAGTGCATTGAGGGAGATTTTTAACCAGAATGAGGAAACTAGAATAAAAATAAAGAGACGAATTTGGATGACCCGCCTTTATCGTGGTCAAGAAGTTGGTCTTGTAATAGGAAGGTCCTGGATTCGAATTTCGCAACTGTAATGAGTGAAATTTATCTTTCTGTCCTTGTTATATGTTGCGCCATCTATATGGTTCCCACTTTAAAGTGATTATTAGAAAAATCAGAGACACTAGGCACAGTGAGGATATTTGTTTATTGGAAAATAATTACGAAATATTTCTTTAATTTTGACGAAATTCACTTCCTTGAAGAAGTGACGATAGTTATTTTGTCACTTAGGCGAAATGTTTACTTGAAAAACATACCAGCAAACGATATCGTTAAAAACAAAAAAAAATTCGTGATCTTTGAGTATCCATTTTTACAGTGCACAATTATAAAATTCGTCCAAGCTGAATATAATTGTTACAGTTTTCTAATATTTGTATTGAATTTCCAAAATAGCTGAAATAGTATTGAAGTGTTAGGAACACTTATTTAATTATCAGTTTAAACTATTCACATTTAAATGATTAATTGTTTAAATTAAAACAAACTGATGAGAAAGTTTTTGTGAATAAAACTTCAAAATGAGTCGTTAATCAAGCTAAAACTCAAAAGTGTCTGCTTTAAAAGTGACTCTTTAATGTTTTTTTACCAGTATGCAAAAATATTTTTTATGCATGTATAAAATTGATAATGTTCTCGTTTTCCCCGCGCATAATTACGTAAGCATATGTTTTGTATGATTGTTCAATTGAAATTATTTTCATATGTTTATATCTGAAATATTTCTGGCGTTGAAGTTTATGCTAGAAATTCATAGAATGTATAAATAAAAATTGAAGCGTGCCACTAAATTCTTGAATAAAAAGCGAATTTCTATTTTATGTTGAAAGCGTGAAAAGACTTTTATTTTAAAGACATTATTCTTTTTCAAAAGAGTCGAAGAATCGCAAAGAATGTTTAAAACTTTTTGAATATTTTCAGAAAAAAGCTTTTTACACTTTGTTTCAACCGTGTTTGCAAGTTACTGCAGAGTAACAACAAAAATAGAAAATTTAAGTGCAGTCGCTGATCGAGAAGGTATATTAAAAAGTAATTTTTCAAGTCCCAACTCTTACCAAGTTTTCTCTGAAAAAAAAAGTATTTGCATAAAGAGAATTCTATAGTTGCATACAGACAAATATGTTTAATACAATTTAATGTAAGCAGTCAACACATGCATTTTAAATCACAAGTTTAAGAAAATCCTACTGTTGCATACATGCAAATGCATTAAGTGCAATTTAAAGTAAGCTTTATGCTCCTATTTAGGTTCATATGATTTCTACGAAGAAAAAAAAATGGATTGTTGCATCACATATGCAAATAGATTTTATAGCCTGTAACATAAGCCTAATACAGATATTTTTACGCAAATAATGTAATAAAGAAATAATATATTTGTTTACTTGCATATAGATTTCATATATACCTAATATGCATATTTTGTGATTGAATAGCTTAAATTATAGATTTAAAAACAAACATAATATAATTCACCTTATTCTCGACCATGTTTCATGTTTCCCACGGTAGGGGGCAGTATTTGTAGAGGTTATTTCAACTTCCGGTATAAGATTCAGGTATAAGAATTTCTGCTGGTGTAAACCAAATTGCGTAAATCCGCATCTTAACTATCACGTAATTGCAAATCAATTTAGGATAATTTCCCAAAATGCTTTTTTATATCTTTATATAATATTTTAAAATATGAAGAACACATTTTTTTCACAAATCACGGCACAAAAATTAAATTAAGAAAAACTAAGTATTCCGAGTGTATACAAACAAATCCGGAGCGTCAAGAAAAGAGAAATAGTCACTTTAATGTTATGACGTCAGAAGAGAACCTCAAGACCTCCAGTAGCGTTTGTTTATTTTTTTAGGATAGGTGGTGAATTAGAAATATAATGATAATGAAAACTTGATGAAATAAGCATTAAGGTTCTTTGCCGGATGCATTCCTTTACGGCAGAGGCATTTTAAAATAAAGAATAAACATCCAATGATGAAAATTACTTTTTATAACGCACTAAATGCCTCACAGGCTCACATGATGATATAATTGTAAATAAGACTAAAAGGAAATAAACAAACAAACAACAAGAAACAAACTTAACGATATAAAGCACAGTAAAAAACATGTTAAAAATAGATTGACTAACTTAACAGTTAGCAGAATTGCTAAGAATAAAAATAGAAAAGTTTGTGCTTTCAGATGGCATTGTATACAATAATTGGTTAAAATATAGCATTTTAAATTTCAGTGCTGTCATCTATGAAAAAAACCCTTAAGGAATATCGTAAAAAGTATTGAGATATAAACCTAGAATAAAAGAAGAAGATTATGAACAAAAAAATCGAAAACATTAGAGCATTTTGTTTGTATAAAATACTAAAAAGTTATAATATTTCAATAGATAATAAAATATAAATTTCAGTTCAAAAACATTTAGGAAAAAAATATAAATGAATAAAACTACTCAGATTAGTAACATTTGTAGGAATTTATACATGCAAATGCAAACTAGATCCGTTCGATTCTTGGTTGTTTTTTGAGACTCCCCCCCCCCAACTTAATCTATGCGTATCAGCTTATCTGGATTATAACGGTGGCTTCTACGCAATGCTGACCACATTGCCATTATCATGGTGCTCTAATCTCCATGACTCTACAGGTACACCATAAGCTGTTACGTGTATGCTTTACTTTCTTTTACTTTGTATATACAGGTAAAAAGAAATTCTGAATATCTCAAATCTACAATGATACAAGTCAACATTTGAAAAAGAACTTCTTTTAATCATGAAACGTTTCAAAAATATTTCTTAGATAAAAATATATCGCATAAAAAATGGTAAATTTCCGTCCGTATTTGTTTGCTGTGATAGTAAAGCGCTATAAAAAATGCAGTAAATATTTCAGTAGAATCATAAGAGACGTGCTTTTAGCTTAACTGATTCTTTCGGAACATAACTGTTATGAGTTGTTACCATATTCATTCATATGTTAATATTCAACTTTTGTCTGGAAACCTGTAAAAAAAATTTTTTTTTGAATAGTGATATTAAAACTAGAATTTGCCTCAAGAATTTACGTTTTAATTTGCAAATCTTAATTTCTGGAGGTAAAAGTTTATTACGAAAATAACAATTTCTTCTCAGTTAGCTTATCTAAATCTAAAAATTCACGTAGAAATTCAATTAATTTGGAAAAAACATGTAAAAATTAATTTTTCTCAGAGGCTTCACATTAGTTATTGTTATAAATTAAACTTTACTAGCTCTAAAAATCTATCAAAATTTTTTTCTTCTTCTCTTCTTTAATACTTAATAGTACATTTTATTCATTTTGTCGTGTAAGCTTAATGATTAACGTAGATAGCATGGGAGTGTTACTTCCCCGAAGAAGTGTATCTAACATTGAATGAAAATAGTGCTCATTTTGTTATATTTGCACTTTTAAAGCTTATTTTTATGAAACTAAGTAATTTCAAATCAGCAGTAATTGGAACAAAAAAAATTTATGTACGAAAAATGAAAATTACTAAAGGAAAGTCCCTTGTTCGTTAGGGAAACTCTTGAAAATTGCTATACTATTATTTCTTTTTCAACCCGTACGAAAGACGGGTATTTTTGTAGTTTTATATATAAAAAAAGGTACCGTATATACTCGTTTTACACACTAGAAAAATAACATTTCACTTCAGAACTTTTCAATATTGGAAAAAAAAATAAAAGAAATTTTGCTTTATAATTCTATTCATTTTTTGAAGTAAATTATTTTTAAGAGAAGTTTGCAAAACGAAAATGAATAATTTTTTAAGCTACTTAAATATTGATACACATACACTAAGCCCCTATTATTTTGAAACAAATAATTGGAAAAAGTATTATATTAGTCTGGAATTTTTTTCCAGACTTTTATTTTTGATTAGAATTATCATTTGTGCTATTTGTCCTGCATCTGAAAAATCAGGATTCATCTACCACAAAGAGATTTTTTATAATCGTACTGTATATGCATTGGTCGCTCTTTCTTTCATTTTATTTATTTTAGCATCTGATATAAAATATAATAATAGTTGTAAATATAATAATGAATTTCCAAGCAAGCATTTACCTAACTACATACAATTTTTGTTGTGTCTTCTACATTGTAAGAAGTTCCGCAACAAACTACGGTAGAAAGCACTTGCACTGAGGATGCTTGTACTTTTTACGGAGAAATCAATTTTTACAGGAACATGTTACGGGACAAAAAACTGTTATACCGTAATTTTTACAGTAATAATTACTTCAAAATAACTGAATCCCTCTAATTAAATATATGCTACTCTAAAAATTATAGTACGCAATTTTAGAGTGAAAATTTATCTTGTTGTTGTCATTGGACATTATGGCAGAGGGAACGTGATTGTTCTTGTTTTCCAGTGGCGCCACCTTCGGCCAAGAATTTAACTTCCTGCACACGTATACGTTTCACCCGTTTATAGGACGGACCCATTCATACATCCATTCATTTGTCCACAGATCGTAATTTTGACCTGAACCAGAGAACGATCAATCTCCAATTTTGTACCCCCTGAGGTAATGATTTGTTATGGGAACACAGCGGACTTTGTGACTCGACAAATTTAACTTGCATTAGTTACCAATTTTTAAATGGGGAGTCTTCGGCCGGCAGGATTCGAACTCTAGTTTTCACAAATGTAAGTCCAACGCCCTGCCAGCCAGGCTATCTTGACCATGAAAATTGATTTATGTCTCAAATTGCTAGTACTCTATACCGTAATTTGATCCGGAGTTTCGTTCAGTGTATATAAAATTAATCTAAATTAATCTAATAGTTTTTTTTTTCAACCAAAACTTTACATGAATATAATGATGCATTGCTCATTTAAACAATACCAGTAAAAACATTGTTATTCATTAACAGATTCAATTTAATGAAATAGTTGTATATTTTTTAAAATTTTTAAATTTAGTCTAAATTGCCTGAATTAGCATCAATCCTCTAGAAAAGTATGAAAAAAAAGGAATATGTTTATAAGGTAGGCGACGTTTTCGTATGTAACTTGGTTCTTTAATAAAAATTGAATTAGAAAAAAGTTATTAGACTCATGGTACTTTAATTTCCTTTTTAACTTCTTCTTTTTTCTTTGCACATTTTAATTTTCTTGTGTACATAAATTTTTTGATAATTGAATAAGTAAATTATACATTAATATTTTATTGCATTTAATTAACTTCATGGTAAGTTGTGAGATAATTGCTGTAATGTATTTGATAATTAAAACATTTTTCTGCAATTCTAAGTTTCTATCATTCTTTTTGAATATTGCTCATGATAGCATTTTGCGATGTTTTGGTGTTGTGTATTGAACTTAATAGTCTTATAAGTCACTGCGAAGAATTAAATTTAACACAAAAGTAAACTTTATAATTCGCAAATATTGTATTGCAGTAATTAAACAATCATGTATGTTTTTATTTTTTTTGACTATAGATGCTGCATTAGACTTAGAATTTTTTATAACCTTCATTGAAGAGCCAATCCAATTATTTGTTTACGACCACTAATGTTCAACTCCGTAGTCTTGTAATTTTGAACCCAATCCAGAAGACAAGGGAACTCCAAGACCAAGTGTTGGGAGAAATTTGCCTTCGTTAATGAGTTTTTGATGGAACTAACTCGCACTTGCGTTACATTGATAAGAAAACTACGTAAACCTCCCATGTTTAGTCTGACGACAAGAGAACTCTAACCCATGATCCGTCTACCATTGAGGATATTTTACGTCAGCACTGTGGTCTGTGAAAGCCGGATGCTGATTTGCATCACCCAGCCATTGCTGGGACCCATACCCGGTTCATCTAATTGGAAAACGAAAGCTTTATCCCTTGAGCCATCGCAACTCAATGTTATGTTGTTTCAACTATGTTGATTGATTTATGTTCAACTATGTTGAATGATTATGTTGTTTCAACTTATGCCTATGCCTAATGAAATAATATAATTATGAATAAATGAACATTCTAAAACGCTCATCAATATAGTCAGTGCGCACGCTGTAAAAAATTCCGGATCAAATCGCAGAAAAAAAATTACATAAAATTCACTGTAATTAAATAAGTATTAATGTAAAACATGCCGTATAAAATTTTACGATAAAAATAGATTTTACAGTAAAATAGTCTTTACGGATGTGGTATTAAATGTGAGAATTATTTTTACAGTAATTTGATCCAGATTTTTTGCCGTGTGATAATTCTGAATTGACTTTTAAGAAAGATTTAAATATTTTAAAAATATTTCCTTGCAGTTGTGAGTTACTTTAAACTTATCACCTTATAATATTTATAATGATCAAGTTTGCAGACAATAATATATGTAAAGGATGGATTTAAAAGAACTTAAATAATACATAAAAACTGATATAGGCAGATTGATATTCAGAAATTTTTAATTTTCACCGATTCTTCTATTTTGTAATTTCTTTTAAAGAAAATTGTAGAAATAGGATAAAATTTTGAACTATTTTTTTGAAATTTAATTTCGAACACACACATATTTATGCAGCACATGCTATTTAATATCTAAAGGAAAAAAGAACATATCACATTTATTAAAAAATGTGTTTTCTTCTAAAATCTGAGTGATATTTTAATTAAATTTTGTCGTTCCTACAGCACAAAGTTTGAGAAGAATATTTGAACGTGCTTGTAAAAATGATTGAAAATATATTTGGATTAAATTTCAAAATTAAATTAAAAGTTGCACTGAAATATGATTAGAAAGTAAAATGGAACAAACCAAATAATAAAACTTTTTTCTTCATTTTTTTCTTTATTTAAGAAAAAAAAATTCTATGAAAAAGAGTGGTTTCTAAAATCTCTATTAAAATAACTTCAAGTTTTCAGAGCTGTTTAAAAAAACTAAGTTTGGATTAATAAAAATGTCTGGAAAATTAAATTTATTGTAAAAAATTGATTGAACTAATATTTAATAGACTTCATTGAAATATCCTAATAAAATGAAGTAATTTAAACGTGGAAAATGCATTTATAAAAAAAAAAAATATTATTTCTTAATAAATAATTGAACAGGAAGATACTAATGCAAATATTGTGACACAATATGGAAATTTTGTCCCCATGGCTATTGTCTACATTCACTCCTAATAGATGATTACACATAGACTATATTGTTCTACATTTGTCGATAATAAGATTAGGCTTTAAAGGGCATATTTTCAATTTAAATTAGTTTTGCTTCCTCATCCAAAGACTTGTTTGTTTTCCTTTATGTTTCCTGTGACAGTAATATGTTTTTCTAAAACAGAATCCTATTTTAAATGACAAAAATTAACCAAATTATATTTTAAACTTAGTATTTTCCTTAAAATAGGTTTATAAATAATGCAACAAGTTGCTGTTGTTGTCGTAGGCCATTAAGGCAAGGGGGTGATAGTTCTCATTTTCCAGTGGCGCCATCTATGGCTTAGAATTCGACTTCTGCCGCATCCATACGTTGCACTCGTTAATAGGGCGGAAGCATTCATTCATCCACAAATCGTAATTTTGACCTGAACCAGAGAATGATTAATTTATATTTCAGTACCCCCAGATGTATAATTTGTTATGGGAACATGGAGGACATTCTGACCCGATTGATTAAGCGGGCACCACATTTACTACATGGAGAATCTTCAGCTTGCTGGATTTGAACTCCCGTTCACGCGAACGAGAGTCCAGCGTCCTACCAACCAGGCTATGCCGGCTTCTGCACTTCTTATGTCGTTTTAGAATATTATCCAAAGACTTGTATGTTTTCCTTTTGGTTTTGAGTGATACTAATGTGTTTTTATTTATCACAATCCTATTCTAAATTACAAAAATTACAAAATAGTATTTTCTTTAAAATGTTTATGAGTGATCCAACAAGTAAAACATAAAATTTAAATTTTTCCTGGTCAATGGAATAGTCGCTGGTAGACTCTAATAACTTAGTAGCCACTATTTCCTCGAACCTAATGATTAGGTGACCGATATCGATTGTTTCTTTTTATTTAAAAGCCACTTTATGCAAACTTTTTCTTGCTTGGACTAAATTCCATTTTTTAAAAAATAATTAATATTAGAAATGATCTACAGCTATAAAACGTTATTTCAACAATAAAAATAAGATAAATATGCTGTAAAATTTAGCTAAGCATTCATAGTTTAAATAAATTAATTTAAAAATATTTGGGTATGTATATATTTGAATATATTACATCTTTGAAATATGTGAATAGTTAACGAAATCTTCTTCTACATTAATCTTTCCATCATGAATTGATGGTTTCCGAAGGGTCAAAGTTCCGAATGGAGAGAAATTGGTTATTTTGATGAAAATTCTATTTTTCAGCTTCCTTCTGCGTTGATGTCATTTTATCATTAAACAATTAAAAAAAAAAATGGAAGAAAGTGACCGGTTGCTTAATTGATTACTTAAGTCAGTTCTTTCCAAACTTTTTGTACCTGCGCCCCCCTCTTTGGAAAAAAAAATTTTGTGCCCCCCTTAATTTTTCTAACAATCCAATCTCATAAACACTTATCTGATATTGTAATTTATTTAATGGGCTACAAAATAATATACAATATTATGTATAAAAATACATAAAAAATAATTATCTATTTTAAGAAATAATAATATAATGTAATAAAAACAAATCTTACAAAAGTACAAAAAATAGAATTCAACATTAATACAACATTATAAAAATTTAATGTGAAGGGTGAGCTTGTTTTTCAGCACAAATTTCGTCAAACCGTGGTATCATTGAAGATATCGCGGTTCTCAGTTCCTTTTCAATCTTTAAGCAAGATCGATACTTTGTCTTTAAGACAGCTACTGCAGAAAACCCAGTTTCACATAAGTAAGATGTTACAAAGGGCAATAAAATTTCTAAAGCTTTATTTGTTAAAGTAGGAAACTCGTCCTTTACTCGTAACCAAAACGTGACAATATTATTTTCGTGTTGAAACATCTGCTTTAATGTGCTGTCACTAGATAAGTCAATTATCATTTCCTGCTCTGCTGTCGTAAGGCCAAAATCATCATATTTTTCAATCACAAACGGGTTTCTAATCCATTCATATTTGGACATGTCAAGATCTTTAAAGTAAAGCGAGAATTGCTCCCTTAAACTGGTCAAGTGTTTATTAATAAGAACTTTACTTTCTTCTATTTCATCTGCAAGACAGGTAATTTTAAAAGTGGGAAACATATCAAAGTTATTATTTTTCAAACTTATTATCCACAGTTCCAATTTTCTCATAAATGCAGTAACCTTGTCTTTCTGGACAAAAGCATGAATTTGAGGCCCTTGCATTGATTTATTTAAAGTACTGAGTCTTTGAAAAATATCCACTAAATACGCAAGTTTTACAAGGAATTTCGTGTCATAAAACAAGTTTGCTTCACCTCTATTATTATCAGTAAGGAATATGGCGATCTCTTCTTTTAGCTCAAACACCCTTTGAAGTACTTTGGAACGAGAAAGCCAACGTGCCTCACAATAATATAGAAGTGATGTATATTCTGAACCCATGTCATTACACAATTTTGCGAAAAGCCTTCCTCTTAATGGGCTATTTTTGATAAAATTTACAACTCTTATAATAACTTGAAATACTGTTAGTAAATCTTCACCCATATCTCTTGAAACAAGTGATTGTCTATGAATCATGCAATGCGTCCAACTTGCCCGAGGAGCCACCTTTCGAACTAGTGCCTGTAGACCAGCGTTTTTTCCTGCCATAGATGGAGCTCCATCTGTGCATAGTCCAACACAGTTCTCCCACAGAATGTTATATTCATTGAAAAATTTATCAATCATATTAAAAACTTCACTTGCTGTAGTATTGCCTTCAATAGGTTTACAGAATAACATGTCTTCTCTAACATCAGTTTCCACAACATATCTTACATATGTAATCAAGTGTGCCTCCTTAAGAACATCTGTAACCTCATCTACTTGCAACGCGAAAGAAGATAGTTTTACTTTTTCTATTAATTGATCGCAAAGATCTTCAGATATATCGGATATTCGTCTTCCCACCGTATTATCTGCAAGTGGAATGATTTTTAGTTGATCAGCATATGATTCACCTAGCATCGTAGCTACCATGTCAATAGCTGCAGGTAGCACTAAAGTTTCTCCTATTACATGGGGTTTTTTGCATTTAGCAATTCTATAAGAAACCTTATTAGACGCAAGCAATGCTTTTTGTGTAACAGACATGGTCTTTGAAAACATTTCTTTTTGTTTATTTAAATTCTCCAATTTTCTTTGGAAAAATTCTATTGTCTTGCCAACGTGATCTGCATGTACGTTTTCGAGATGCCGTTTTAATTTATTTGGTTTCATGCTGTCTGAGGCCAAAGTATTCAGACACAGCAAACCCATTGGTCGTTCTTGGCCATTAATGACTTTACAAGTAAATTCAAATGATAAGTACATTGGATCATATTTTCTACATTTAGGTTTACTATTTTGGGAAGATGTTCCGCTATTTTCGTTACCTCTTCTTTTGCCGTCTGCTTCTGCTTCATTCAATTTTCTTTTCAACCCAGTTACGTATTTATCCATCTAAAAGGGTTATTATTTTAAATCAAATAAAAATACTTTATAACAGTTTTGAAAATTACCTCAATATTAATTTAGAAGTCTACCAAAGCGAGTTTGTAGACAATCTGCGTGGAAACGGTCGAGTTTAACCAACGTTTCTTAACGAAATGCCGCGTGTCTGCTCTCGTCTGGGCGCACGCATCCAGGTGTAGTCGCGTCGTCCGAGTTTGAAAAACCCCGCAGTCGCGCGCAATTGATGATAGTTCCACACCAGATGTAATGAGCTCTAACGTCGTCGAATTAACGACGACCTTGGCTCATAAGCCTTGTCGGGGCCTGCTGCCTGCTTCTGTTTACTGAAGTTTGGCGGGAGTAGCCCCGAGAATACCCGGGATGATCCGAGTGCTTGTCTAGTGTTTCCTCGCGCTCGGCTCCAAACGGGAAAGCAAGATGTTTTCGTTCCAGCAAGAGTATGGATGGATTTTTTAGCATTTATACCCGAGAAATTCGCGGCGAGGATTGTGGATTACGTATAACCGTTTTTCTGATTAATTTTTTTGACACCTATTCGACTTTTTTGGTTTGTATTCGAAAATGATATTTTGGAATCAGCTGCGTGCCCCCCCTGCAACAGTCTCGCCCCCCCCCCTAGGGGGGCGCGCCCCACAGTTTGGAACACACTGACTTAAGTCATTATTTTTTTTTTACTTGACTTGCCACGTGGCAAGCGTTTTTTTCAGTACTATCATCATTAGAAACTTATATTATAAGTTAGATAAAATTTGTTATGTATCCTGAAATAGTTATTTTTTAAAAGATATGGAAAGAAAAGAATTCATATGGGACTTTACAAATTGTTTACTTGATTTAAAGAAAAATTACTTTTTTTAATGAAAAGAATTTTATTTTCAAATTCCAAATGTTATTAACCATTAATTTAGTATTTCCTTTAAGACACTTTTTCTAATATCCAACTAGATTTTAATTTTCGGTATAGGTTAAATAGTTAAATATCAATAGGAAATTACGGAAGCTCATTAAATATTAATTAAGAGAAAGAGATGTTTCTGTAACGTTTTACATTTCGTCTTTCCTTTAGATCATAAAGAATATTTAAAAAAAAATCTTCTAAATCACTTAGATTAATAGAGTAAATTGTGTTTTTTTTTTGTTTAAAAACAATTTCTGTTTTTAATTGTTTTTAAAAATTGAAAAATATTAATTAATTTTTTAAGTAAATTTTAAACACTTAAAGAAATATTTTATGTATTATAAGTTTCATATGTAAGTATTAAATTAACATTAAAATAACATAGTACATAATAACTAGTACATAAAGAATTTTTTTCAAAGATATGGAGGATATTTAAGTAGGGGAGAGTCGGGTAGCCCAGCCCACTTAAGGAGTATTGCTTATATTTCTGTATAATATTAAGTAATAATCAATATTTTTGCATGTTTCTATTGTTTTACCATCTAATTGAATAATGCAAAAAGAATAAACTAAGAAAGAATAGTTTAACTTAAAAAAATAGAAATTTAAAAAAACATGTTTTTCAGCTCTTTTAAAAATGCGTCGGGTAGTCCCGCTCAGTTACAAAAATTATGTTTTTTGACTGTTTTTTCAGGTGTAAATGAAAGTGACCAATGTATTGACAATAGATAAACCTCATTTATCATTTTTATCACAAAATTATTTTATTTATTGCATATTTATATACTTTTAATGAATTCTATCATTTAATAACAGCAATATTTGTTGTTGAAAATGCATATAACATTCAAATATGAAGCAATAAAATAATAATCTTTGCAACCTTAGATTTATTGACGAAATAAAATCGGGCTGTGATACCCGACATTCATGTGAGCGGGGCTACCCGAAATCCAATTTTTTTGTAAATTTGTAATTACTCGAACAATTTTTCAGATATAAACTTCTTTCTTCGTGCAAATTAAGCTTAAAACTACATACTTTGATGCTGTATGTATGGAAAAAATTATTTTTTTAGTATTAAAATGAAGTTTAATCGAAACATTCAACCAATTTTTCTTAATTTCATGACTACTGTATTCAACATATTTTCAAAACTATTGTTTACAATGTTAACAGCTGCATAAATACTTGAAACTTTGAAAATAATCTTTTTTTAATATAATAATTAATGTCCGATGGCTCATTGACTTGAAAAAATATTCTATATATATGAAATTGACTGTGGACGGGGCTACCCGACTCTTCCCTATAATTTTAAACACTTAAAAAAATATTTTATGTATTATAAGTTTTATATGTAAGTATTAAATTAACATTAAAATAATATAGTATATAATAACTAGTACATAAAGAGTTATTTTCAAAGATATGGAGGAATCTTTTAAAATTTTTTCCACCATACCAGTAATGTTAAAATACCAAAATTTTAATCACCTTTTTCAAAACCTGCCTGCAATTAGGAATGCACATAGTACATATGATTTTAAATTAATTTAAATGAGACTTTTTTGATTGATATTTTAGGGTATTTTTAAATGGATCTAAAAGTCTTTGACAGGTGAAATTACTACACATTAAAAAAAGTATTAGTAATTTGAAATTAAAACTAAATAATCACTGCAATTTTCTTTCTGTCCGCGCTATTAAAAATTACTTAGAAAAATAGTTAAATAATATTTTATGTACTTTTTATTTTACCATATGTTAAGCAAAATATTCAAATAACCATGAGCAAGATGGTAATCAAGCTGATGACAGGGAAAAAATGCGTTCATTAACTGCTTTTACCCTATACGGTTTAAAAAAAACAGAATTCTACCTCACAAACTAAGCCCACCTAAGCAAGCCACTTAGTTCCTTGCAACTGTGTGCATATTATAGCGGAGTAAGGTAATGTGTCTGTCTCATGACCGACAGAACTGAGGTTTGAGTCTCAACGTTGACACAAGCATTCATCCATTCCTATTCACACATGAAGAGTTTTCAGTGTTATGCACTCCCAATTTGTGCCTTGTTCTTTCCAATGGCTATTACTTAACGAAAATCCTAGCTCCAATGTCGAGTTAATTTCCCTTTTCACGGTTTCGAAACCATGCTAGTTGTAAATGGTTAAAAAACCGTATAGTTTTGAACTATACGGAACGTACTTGTTGTAAACGTTTTCAGAACCATGAAACTAAAAAAAGTACTTTACCGTAAACTTAACGGTTAATCGGATGGACCTGCTGCCTGTTATTTTACCATAATTTCCAAAGGAAAATTCTAACAGTGTATGCATACGACAAAATTATAAAAAGTGTCAACTTTGAGCTTTAGATCGAATGTAACTTGAGAAATGAGGTCATTCGTATTTTTAAAAATAATCATAATGAAATTAATATGATTATTTTATCTGGATCATAATAAAATTAATATCATTGAAAGGGTAATGAATTACATGTATGAGTGAACAATTTAGTAAATTTCACTACTTCACTGTACAATTGTACAGTGAACAATCTTTGACATTGGTTGATTTGAATTGAAAAAAATTGACAAAAATTGTGCAATTTTTGTCATTAGGCTGATTGCTAGTTTATTTACCAACAATCAGAAATTGAAATGGCTTATTATAACTAATTTAACCCATCTTGAAATAACCTCTTGTTACAAAAATATTTTCATTTTACTTAATGGCAATTATATTTGTAATGATAATGAAATCCGTAAATTTATATTGGTTCATGATGGCTTGCTTATCAGCATAAAAGTGTCCAAATATGATATTACAAAAGTGGTTACTGTTGTTGAGGTAACCATCAAAGAATTAGGATTTTTTTATTGATTCACTATAAAAACTAAGTTGTGATTTAGTGTTGATCCAACATAAAGCTAGATAATTTTCCATACCGGGATGGTGGGCTGTCTTGATGGTCCTAACAAAAAGCATGATGGTTTGTGATTGAAAATTAAAATGATAATCAATAAATAATGTTGGATCATGATGGATTTTTTTTGTGTAAAAAGTAGCAGGTCCAGTATAAAAATTCATCATACTATACCGAGTATGCTGTGTTGGCCCATTATAAAAAGTCATCAAACTATGTTGGGTATGCTATAATGACCTAACATGAAAAGGTGTTTATTCCTAACTTAAGATGTTGGGCACATTTGATGGTCCCATCAAGCTGTATGACGGCTTATGTTTGGAATTCAACATGGTAACCATCACACTTATGTTGGTTCATCAATGAAAAACCATCAAGATTTTTCGTGTTGGTAATACTAAAACTTTGTTTTTCTTTTTTTATATATAATTTTAACAGGAATTAATCACTTTAGATATTATGGTAAATTAATTAAATTTTTTATTTTCTTAAGAAAATAAATATCTTAAGAAAATAGGTAGCTTTAATAATTATAAATAGATTTCCTGAAGTAACTAATTATAAAATGATTATATTTTTTAAACAAAGAATTATAATTTTGAATTAATAAAAATTATTAAATTTATAACACTTAACCTAGTATTTCTTCTAAAATAGCCGTATAAAACATCCAAACAAATGAACTATCTTTTCCCTTGTTTATTCATAACGCTTTAAAATCAGTAGAACATTAAGAAATCTCAATAAATATTGATCAATCATGCATTTTATCAGCGGTAGCTTAAATATGCATTTAAAGAAGTAGTAAAACTTTGTTAATTCTCTATACTTAATTATTTGTATATAGGAATCCATCCCTTCAGATTTTTACGATGAACTGAATAAATGTATGGTTGATAATAATAAAAAAATAAATATAGATAAAAATAAAGAAAATAGAAATTTTAATTGAATTTTTAGATAAAAATTTAAGAAAATTTTAGAATTGTTATAATTTTTAGATAAAAATTTTAATTTAATTTTTATATAAAAACTTTAATGGATAAAAATTTTAATAGATTAAAAAGAAGAATCTTTTTAAACTCGTAAAATCATTAAATTGATTAATGATTAATTTTAACTTGGTATTTCTCCTAAAATAGCCATATAAAATCCCCCAACGAGTGAACTAACTCTTCCACTTGATTTTCCGTACCGCTTAAATATCAATAGAAGGTTACGAAAACTCATTAAATGTTGATCAAGTGGAAACTATCTTCACGTAACTGTCTGTATTTTATCATTGGTAGCTTAAAGTGTAATTAAAGCAAAGAGGGAAACTTTGTTATTTATTCCTTTAAAGAATTCAGATACCGGAATGTTACTAAGTTTGGGGGTAGCAAATCGTGTCTGTTCATTGGCTGTTTTAAACTGGTCAAGAGGAAATCTTAATCAGTGAACATTGCAAGCTGTTGGCACTTTCATTAGGCTTAAGTGACTTTTAATTTCAAGTACTCGAGGACATTATATATTCGTTCTCTGAAACAATATTTAATACGTTAATAATGCAAATCCTATTTGCAAATATTCTTTTTTGAAATTGTTGTACCCGTGGAAAGTATTTTACAGAAAATACTATATTTATTAAATGTTAATTATAAATTTAATCTAATTTAATATTGTGAAACTTCGATTTATTCTTTGCTATCAAAAGAGTTTTGTACATTTAATTATGCTTGAGCTATGCACTGTAAATTAATAATGCATACCCTATTTACAAACATTCATTTTTTTGAAATTGCTATATCTGTGTAAAGTATTTTCTATAAAGCTCAATATTTAATACGTGTTAATTATACATTTAATCAAATTCAATATTGCAAAACTTCAGTTTATTATTTGCTATCGAATGATTACTATACATTTATTTGTGTTTGAACTATGATTTACAATAATTTAATAATGCAGATCTCCTATATACAAACATTCCTTTTTGAAATTGTTAGATCTGTGAAAAATATTTTCCGGAGAATACAATATTTATTAAATGTTAATTATAAATTTAATCTAATTTAATATTGTAAGACTTCAGCTTATTGTTTGCTGCCAAATGATTGTTGTACATTTAATTATGTCTGAGCTATGATTTTCTGTAAACTAATCACTGTGAATTAATGTGGTAATTAAACAAAGTATTAACTACAAATTTGATTACTACAAATTTACAATAAAAGCCTAGCTGTTTCAGTTCCCAGTCCTTAGGCAGTATCACTTTTTGACTCGGTGTGTTAAGCCTTCAAAATGTATTAAAACACTCCCTTTATAGCGGAAAAAAAGGTTATAGAATTGAAATTTAATGATAAATATAAAAACGACGAAGTATGTTTTTTCTGAGTAACTTATTGCCTAGTTGCAATAAGAGCAAATGTGTTTAGAGTGTACTAATTGTATGAAGGTTGAGGAATGTTATAATCACAAACTTTAAATAATGATAAAAAAGCAGTAGTGCAAAGGGAGGCAATGAAATAAATAATAACCGGTTTTGACACTGCAAAATGTTTCGGATCAAATGCACCTTCACTTTGGGTACGCAATCTATAAAATCCATTTTACCATAAAATCCATTTACCGTGAAATATTATACCGTGATTTTCACAATAATATTTATCTTATTAATAAAGTCAGTTTCCTTTCGCTAGTAGTCAGGAACCTTTCTTTAATCCTGTAGTCAGAATGTTTTGTCTTTATTTTTGTTTTCTGAATTTTATTGATATTTTAACGGAGTTTGAGGTCCTATTCCCATAACGGTTAGTTTTTCTATTCTTATTTTTTGTTTCCCATTATTAGGCCTCGGGATACAGTAAGTTTTTGGTTGGACCACTGATTGCAGAAAGGTTCCTGCATGTTAGCAAGGCAGTGTGTCCACTGAAATACTGCTTTTGCTCACAGACTTATTTTTGATATTTCGTTCGTTTTATTTAATTTCTCTAATATTTATGATATTTAAATTTTGTACTAAAGACAATTCAAGTTTCATGCTGTTTTTAGTGCTTTTCCATTTTGACTTATTGTATTTACATTTTGACTTATTGTATTTCAATTTTGACTTATTGTAAATCCAGTTTGACTTATTGTATTTCCATTTTGACTTATTGTATTTCCATTTTGACTTATTGTATTTCCATTTTGACTTATTGTATTTCCAGTTTGACTTTTTTTATTTCCAGTTTGACTTTTTGTGTTTCCAGTTTGACTTATTGTATTTCCATTTTGTTTCATTGCATATGTATTATGAATTGTTGTCTTCAGTTTAATTAAGTTTTATATACTTTTAAGTGATTTAGTGAATTAACTCTAATTATTCTTTGAAAAATTAAGATATACCAGATTTTTCACTCAGTAACATGTTCCGGAAAAATGGATTTTGCGTAAAAGAGTCGGGGCATCCTGAGTGCCGGTATTTTTACCGTAAAATACTAGAAGATCCCAGGATCGCATCTCGCTTCTAAACGTCCGAAATTAACGATGGAGAAAAAATTATTACGAAAACTTCAAACGTGGTGGTTTTTAATATCTCAAAAATCGCGTAAA
The DNA here is from genome assembly GCF_982258835.1 of Parasteatoda tepidariorum. Lineage (NCBI taxonomy): Eukaryota > Metazoa > Arthropoda > Arachnida > Araneae > Theridiidae > Parasteatoda > Parasteatoda tepidariorum. The sequence continues at coordinate 74,203,661 of NC_141763.1, read as the reverse complement.
AATGGAATAATCAAAAAACTAATTAAATTTTTAGAAATTTGTTTCACTATGCAAACTGCAGCTTATACAGCTACCTTCATGTTGAATGTCTCTTCTGTACCCTGACCTAAGGAAAATATCTCGTGAGTACAAATACTTTTTGTAGTGTTTTGTTACAGAAAATTCCTTCCTGTCAATGCATTTTTTCCGTAATATCCCGATAATCTCGCCAACCTTTCTGCCAAAAATGTCCAGTAATACATAAGAATTCTTTTTGTTTACTGTGAAATGTTCTTAAGCATTTCATAATTGTCTGTTAAATGTAATTATAAAATAGTTATCCGAAAAACTAAACCTTTTCTAGGACTTTCTTAATGCCATTTTCCTTAATAATAAATTCTAAATAAGCCACATTTATATTAGCTTTAGTATTTACAAACTCTTTTCCGAAACAGTACTTTGATTTATCTTATTTATTTCTATTAATACCTTACGCTTCAATAGCCTTCTAAAAGTCAGATAACAAAGTGAGTAACAAAAATAATAGCAGATTACAAAAGACAAAAATAAAATAGCCTTAACCGAAATAGCCTTGGTCAACAAATCCCAAAATCTGTACATTTAAAGGAAATATTCTTTTCCCGAAGAAATCTATAAGAAAAGAAAGTCCTTAAGGAGAAGTCCTGTTTCCCACAACTGTTTTCTGTCGTCAATAGAAGTCGCAAAAAAGTGAATGATGTATGGAAGTCTTTATTTTTATTGTCATCCACTTTTTCTTCTCCTTTTTACCCTAATCTTTATTTTTATTGTTATTCTCTCTTTTTCTCTCTCGTTTATTATTTCTTTCTTAGTCATAGCAATTGAATTTTTTTTTATCTATCTTTAACTCATCGATTCTATTGAAAAGAGCTAATATTATCTTTTTGGTAATGAATAAATTAATTTAACTAAGAATGGAATTAAAAAATAATTATTTTGTTTTGAAAAATATTATTTTTTTACATTAACATAATTTTTTTATACGAAGTTGAAGTGTTGGAAACTTCTGAAGTTAGAATCAGGCGACCATAAAAATATAAAAAATTCATTAAAAAACAATATAAAAATTAAAATTAGCTATTTAAATATTTAAATATTTGTATTTTTATTTTTAAAAAATGTTTTATTAATTTATACATAATTTGAATCTTTTGGATGTTCTTTTTTTTTTTTTTTAAGATTCATTTTCTGTCTTAAAAATGTCGCAAAAAATAAAGGTCTATGGCAGTCTTTATTCCTTATTGCCATTCTCCTTTTCTTCTCCTTTTTTCCCAAATCTTTATTTTTTATTGTTATTCTCTTTTTTTCTCTCTTGTTTATTATTTCTTTCTTAGTCATAGCAATTGGATTTTTTTTATCTATCTTTAACTCTTCGATTCTATTGTAAAGAGCTAATATTATCTTTTTGGTAATGAATTAATTAATTCAACTATGAATGGAATTAAAAAAGAATTATTTTGTTTTGAAAAATACTTTTTTTTATATCAACAAAATTTTTTATAATGCGATGTTGAAGAGTTGGAAACTTCTGAAGTTAGAATCAGGCGATTAAAAAAAATATAAGAATTCATTAAAAAAAACAATATAAAAATTCAAATTAACTATTTAAATATTTAAACATTTTGATTTTTATGTAAAAAATTTTTTTTTGTTAATTTATTCTTAAACTGAATTTTCTGGATGTTCTTTTTTTTCAGACTTATTTTCTGTCGTTTAGATACCGCGAAAAAGTGAATGGTCAGTCTTAATTTTTTATTGCCATCCTCATTTTCTTCTCGCTTTTATTGTAATCTTCATTTTTGTTGTTATTACCTTCTTTATCTCTTGTTTATTATTTCTTTCTTGGTCATAGCATTTAATTTTTCCATCTATCTTAAACTCTTCGATCCAATGAAAATAGCAGATATTATCATTTTGGAGCTCAATTACTTAAATTAACTATGAATAAAATATAAGTTTTTTATAATTTTTTTTTATTATTTTTTAATATTAATACCAAATTGAAAAGTAAATTTAACCAAATAAATGATTTTTACGCCTCATGGGTCAGAGTCGCCTTGGCGTCAGGCTGATCATGGGGGATTTTGTGGTTATCATGTGCAAAGGTATTTTAAATGGTCTTTCATTTGGTCTTTAAAAATTTTCATGTGTTGGGTAATTTTTTCAATCGTTTTAATTGAATCACCGTGGAGGCTCAGGGGATAGAGCGTTCGCCTCCCAATGAGGTAAACAGGGTTCGAATCCAAGTTATGGTAGGTCGATACGAATACCGCATCCGACCACAGTGCTAGCGTAAAATATCCTCATTGGTAGACAGATTATAGGTTAGAATTCCCTTGCCATTAGGCTAACCATGGGATGTCTTCGTGATTTTCGTCTGCAAGTAACGCAAATGCGGGTTAAGACCTCCACCAAGGCAACTTTCTTTCAATACTTGATCAAGGAGCTCCTTTGTCATCTGGATTGGGTTCAAATTTACGAGGCTATGGAGTTGAACATTAGTGGACACGAACCCAAAACAATTTGTCGGCTGTTCGCCGACGGTTATAAAATGAAATAAGAAAGTGCAGATGGATGAAAATCATGATTAGCATAATCCATTATCTGAACATTAGCAACAAAATATTTATTTCTTCTTATGATATTCGTATTAAATAATCTGATTTGTTTTTCATCTTTAATAAAATGAATGCTTTACTGATTTTTAAACGAAAAATAACTTACGAAAAAAATTGCAATTATTAAATTTTAAGAATGATGAGATTTTATTAGCAAAAAAAGAAAAATTGTTTTAGATTTAAATCTATATGTTAAAAAAACGATGAGTTTATATGTGTTTCTTTTTGATTAGTGGAAAGCTCTGATTGAATATTTTTAATACCATAGATGTTTGCTTATGATTTTATTACTTTAAATTTCATACGTGTTTTTTTTATTAAAACAAGCATAGTTGAGAAAAAGTCACGTTTTCAATTGTTAATTGAAATAAAAAGGAGACGCGTGTTAAAAAAATTTAAGAAGTAAAAGCAAATATCCAGATTATTCTAGTAAAAAAAAGATTTTCAGCTGAATTCCATCTGAATTTTTTTCTTTTTTAATAATTGCTTTGTTGTAATATTTTATTGCTTACGATCATTTGTTTATTTCTTGAATGATCATTTTATTTTTTGTAAAATAAATATACTGTTTAAAAGAAATATAAAGAAAATAATATAAAAGAGTTAGAAAAAATAAAATTTAAAAATATTGATAATCTGTTTTCTTAGAATATCATAGTTTATTAATGTTGAAAAAATGTTTTAAGCAAAACTATAAAATGAAAAAATTAAAACTTAAAGCTATAAAACATACTGTGGTGTATTATTCTTATTTTCGCTAGTTCATCAAGATATCTTGCCGTATAAAAATTGTGTTTAATAATTTACTTAATTTCTTGTTTTGCGTATAAATATTTTCCCGTTTGATAATAAATATTTTTTATGAACGAAATTTGTTGAAACATATTAATAACCTATGTTTTTACTATATCATAATTTATTGATGGTGAATTAGTATTTCAAATAATATAGAAACTTTAGAACAAACTGTGGTATATTTTTCTTTATCCTTATAATTTATCAGATATTTTATGCTAACACATTTGTGTATAAATATTTTTAAAGTAATTTTTGTCGTATTTTCACTGGTCATTTAAACACTCGATTTTATAAATATCGAATCATAAATTATCCGATTCGAAATCTAAATTTTTTAAAATAATCTAACTTTATGCTTAACAAAAATAAAAATATTTATGGCGGACAGTAAAACTCGAGTTGTGCTCAAAAATATATATAAACTATGAATTTGCTTTAAAAATCAAAACAAGAAGATTTTAATGGTTATAAAATGTTACTAAGTTTATTATTCAAACTGTAAAGTATATTTCAATATTGGTTACAATAAAAAGAATAAAAATGAAAGGAACTTTAGCACATTTTAATATTCTATGGAAAAAATAATATTTAGCTTTACGTCTATACCCTAATTCAGCTCTTCACCAGAAAAAGCCTTGTAAACTAACTTGCTTTGAAAATCCTTGTGAAGAAAAAACTTAACAACCATTAAAAAAAAGGCCAGAGGATTATTAAAAAAGTTAAAAACTATTAAAAAAATACAGTAAAAAGAATAAACAATAAAAAGAATAAAAATGAATGGGAAATCAGCACAATATAATATTCGGTGGATAAAAATAATATTTTGCTTCACGTCTATTCCCTAATTCAGCTTTTTGCCAAAAAGAACCAAAGAAACTAACTTGCTTTGCAAACCCTAGTGGAAAATAAAAACTTAACAACCCTTATAAAAAGATCAGAGTATTATTAAAAAAATAAAATTTATTTTTTAAAAGTGTTTTAATTGGGTGGTTGCTTATGGGTTCCTAATTCACCAACAAAAATATTTGATATAAAACAAATTTTAATTTGCTGAAAAAACAAGGGTAGGAGTGCTTATAATTTATTCAGAGTAAAAGATCAATTAATTCAAGTTGTTTTTTCTAATGATTTTAGAAATAGACTAATTAGAAATTTAGAAATATACTTTTCATTTATTTATTTTTGAAGAATATTACTGTAGCCTAATACAACTAATTTATCCGTGGTCATTAACAATTTTGCAAAAATGAAAAAAATGGGTTAAGAAGAATGGTTTTTATAAAGTTATTTTTGAAATTGTTAACCATTTTTAAAAATTCATGCCGGTTAGAATTATTCCTATCAATATTGTGTGTTTGGTTAGTAATAAAATTTGATGAAACATCATTATTGAAAATAAAATTTCAATTAATATATTTTTTTCAATGGAAATTTGAAACCATTTATTTTTCGAGAATTTTTAAGAAATTTTTTGTCTTCAATATAGAATGCGATGTTTATAAAATTTACTAATTTTCTTATTCTAATGCATACTATATATTAAATATATTAAAACTTAAAATACTTACAGCCTCAAATAAGTTCTTCTATATAAAATTTTAACGAAAGGGGAGATACTTTAACATAATTAAAATATCATTAGCTTGAGATGAAGCGTAAATATTCCCGAAAAGATAAATTACACTAGCTGAGCTGTTACTTTTGATTTAACAAGCTGCTTTAAACAAAATGTTATCTTCAAGAATTCTATAATACTTAATTGTTGATTTAATGACATTAAAATTCCGTAAAGTTTGCATTGCAAGCATTTTAACCGATGTTCTTTAGATAAAATATAAGCTTCATTGGAATAAATTGGTTCAAATTCTGTTCTCATAGGTTCAAACAACATTAAAATACACAAGTAGCCTTTGTGCTAAAATACAAACTAAGATAAACAGCGTTTAAGAGCACAAAAAATATATATACGGTATATATAAAAATCCTGTATAAGTCTCCATGGGAAGGGTGAATGGATGTTCGTCGTCATCCATTCACCCTTCCCTACTATTGGCCGTTGCTCTACCCCCCTCTTGTGACGTCACCTATCTCTATATATTTACCCTGTTTTCTCTCATTTCTTTCTGTTGCACTGATGAAGGTTGCCTTTTGAGCATCCGAAACAGCTGTCTGTATTTTTTGTGCTCTTAAGCGTTGTTTACCTTAGTTCATACAACATTGCTATTTTATGTACAGAAAATTATTTCTGTTTTTATTAGTCAATATATTTTATAGCAATTGAAATTTTGTTTTTATGCATAATGCCTCAGTATGGCAACCTTTTCAATAAATGTTTCTTAATACGGTCATTTTATTAGCATGAATTAAATAAAACTAGCGTTAAGAGATGGATCTTTAGACAGATGTTAAAGTTTGTTTATATTGCATAATTTATTACGTTATTTTATGCTTCAGTTTAATAATTTTCTTAGCTTATTTTGAAACTCCTTAATGCCTTCTTTTAACTTATCGGAGATCCATTTTTCTCAGATGGTACTTCTAAAATTTGGCGAGTAAATTTCTAATTTGGCTATTTTTTTTCTCAGAGAAAATAAAACTGCGTATCTGTGTGTAAAAGTAAGTCTGTATGCCTGATTTATAACTTAAAATATGATATATGCAAACTAATCAGCATTTTTTCCTCAGGGTGGAAGGGATTTGAATCCTTTCATTTGAATCAAAATTTATATTACGTGATTTCTTAAAAAATAAATATTGATTTGAATCGACTTTTTTTTATAAATATCAATCGTTTAAAAAAAACTTTCTTATTTAGGATAAGTTTTAAATATATTCTTATGGCAGTGATTTCTTTTAAAGTTTGATTCCACTGATATTGAAGGCTTTATCCGAATTAAAAATAAATAATGTTATTATTTGATATTCAAAATGGACAAAAAAAGGACTAAATGTGGATTAAAATAATATGAAATCTTTAAATTATTACTTTCTGTTAACTACAAGAAAAAAAATTGCTATAACATAAGTTGCTATCACATTGCTGCAACATAAAATCGCTATAACTGCATATGCAACAGGAATTAAATATCTTAATTGGTTTTATGCAATATTCTATGTCAAAATTAGATAGATAAGCTTGAATCACGTAGTCTAATAACTGTAAATGGCAGTTAAAATGTAAATTTTTGAGGATCGATCTTTGTCTATTTTTATTTAATAAAGAGAAAGTCTAGAAAAAGCCTGGAATTCAAATTCAACATTTTCAAGAAATTTAAAAAAATTATTACTGAAATGAATTAAAACAACAATGCAAAACATACATATAAACTGATGAAAGAATTTTTTTTATTTAATTTGGAAATTTACAGGGTTTACTCAAGAATAACCTACATTCATTTCTTGTGCCAAAACATGAGTTATAGTTGAAGCAAATCTCACATTTATTTAATATATCCAGAGAATTGCACTTTTACAAATTTATATTCTCATGATTTAAGTAATATACTCACGAAAATGGAAAAGACTTACATTTTCGCTAGTAAGTGATTTTCTCTGATTTTCCCTTATTTATGAATAATGTATATCGTATACTTGCGATAAATAAATTATACTAACAATTTATTCTTTTTATATTCAGTAAATGAACTCTTTATTTTAATTTTTTTCAATCTGAGAAAACATTTAGAAAATTGTTTTCTATGCAAATGACAAATTCTCATGATATTTTAAAAATTAAATACTCATGAAAAATTCAACTAGTTCGAATTCGAAAACTAAATAAAAACATATTCCCCTAATTTTTGCTAAAAGAGCGTTTTGATTTGATAAAATTTTGTAGTGGATTTTATATTATTAAGAAGGGAAGTTAAATAGGTTTTAAGTTAAGAGAATACCAAAATAAACATTTTTACTGATTGTTTCTTTAAAAAAAGATGATTATACGTATTAAAGGTTTAATATAAGTATTAACTAAAAAAATGTAATCAGTTTAGTGTAATAGAAAATATTTCATTTCAGTATGTATGCCATGTATTAACTTTATAGGTTTAGCAAAAATAAAGATTAGTTTATGTAAAATATGTTGAAATTTAACAAAAATGGTGAGAAATAGAATAAGGTTAAGTGTTATTAAATCCCCACCGTAATTAAAAAAACATCGTAAAAACTTTTGATTTATACCTATAATCTAGACCTAATATAATGAAAGAAAATACAATTAATATCTTTCGTTATAGAAATTTTTTTCTTTCTGAAATAGAATAATCAGTAAAAAAAGAGTTTTTAGGTCAAAAAAAAGACCTGACATTGTAAAAAAATGAAATATTTTCTTTAGGGATTTTATTTTTACTTCTGTTATTCGGAAACATAGCAATTTTTTCAACGATTCTTCATAGTCAAAGAGTAGGAATATAAACAGTTTATGATTATGATGAAATTAACGACTTTGTAATCCAATAAACACTTTTTATTGTTTATATTTATGAGAAAAAAGCGTGTATTGTAAGTAAATTTGTTTAATCTGAAGATAGTGTAAAGCAAAAAGTCATTCATAAAAAAAAATTAGCTTGAGGTAAAAGTAATTATTGTGTTTCTTAATTTTTCTTCGCCATAATTTATTTAAATAATACCGAAATATTGTGCGGAACATAATTCTTTTTTTTTATTCGATTCTGGGAGAAAACAAAAAAAAATCTGTGTGGTCTCGTAAAAGAAATACATTCATGAGATACAAAGTGTGTAGGTTTTAGATCTCTTATTTTTATTAGTATTGAAGTTCGTCCCTGAAGCAATTAAACATTTTTTGAATAGATTAAAATAATATTTTCGATGGTAGTTTCAATTCGGAAAATAAACTGAAGATTTGAGGGATTAAATTTTTAAGATATAATTTAGTGTATTTGATTAAAATATAGATCGTAATAAGAAGTAAGTATTATGTCCTGATTTTATTCTTGTTATTATGACTGCAGAAAATATTTATTTGTTTATTATAATACATAGAGATAGAGCTAATAAACTAGAAACTTAGGAGATTTCCACTTGCCTTGTTCGCACTGTATAAGGTTCTGCTGGGAGTACCATGAAGTAAGGCATTATCTGATTGAAAGGATGTGATGGGTTCGTGTTTATGGACACATTGACAAATCAAAATCTTGGACGCTTTGGCAAAACAAGTCAGAGTCTCACTGATCCACGTGGACACTCCTTTACTTTATTTGCATTCCACAACCTCATCGAAGCACCACGAAGATCAAACTAAAGATTAATAGGAAAGGGGCCGTAAGTGGCCTCATGGGAACAAAATATGTTTTATACAGTTTCAGTTTAAGTTTTGGTAAATCATCAAATTAATCGTGAAGTTTTGCATTTCTCCAAAGGTGACAAATATTTTATGGTAGCCAGAAGCGCATCTGGCAGAAGCGTGCAAAATTGGTTCAATAAATTTTAATCTGACTTTCAACATCTTCCTTAGCCATCTTAAAAACCGGATATTATCTTAATAAAAATTTCTGCGACATGTTGGAAAAGCACATCTGATAGCAACATCTTCCTCAATCTAATTTAAGGGATCTTGAAGTCTCTGTAGCCAATGCATGATATTTCCTAGACATAAGAGTAAATGTAGTCCAAAAACTTGTAGAATCGATGCTCTATATCCTCCTCAATCTAATTTAAGGGATCTTGAAGTCTCTGTAGCCAATGCATGATATTTCCTAGACATACGAGTAAATGTGGTCAAAAAAACTTGTAGAATCGATGTTCTACATCCTCCTCAATCTAATTTAAAGGATCTTGAAGTATCTGTAGTCAATGCATGATATTTCCTAGACATACGAGTGAATGTAGTCAACAAACTTGTAGAATCGATGCTCTACATCCTCCTCAATCTAATTTAAAGGATCATGAAGCCTCTGTAGCCAATGCATGATATTTCCTAGACATACGAGTAAATGTAGTAAAAGAACTTGTAGAATCGATGTTCTACATCCTCCTCAATCTAGTTTAAAGGATCTTGAAGCCTCTGTAGCCAATGCATGATATTTCCTAGACATACGAGTAAATGTAGTAAAAGAACTTGTAGAATCGATGTTCTACATCCTCCTCAATCTAATTTAAAGGATCTTGAAGTCTCTGTATCCAATGCATGATACTTCCTAGACATACGAGTAAATGTGGTCAAAAAAACTTGTAGAATCGATGTTCTACATCCTCCTCAAACTAATTTAAAGGATCTTGAAGCCTCTGTAGCCAATGTATGATATTTCCTAGACATAGGAGTAAATGTAGTGAAAGAACTTATAGATTCGATGCTCTTGCAAATACGGGTTGCATTTCGTGCAAAAGGAGGCATAAGAAGATATATTTAAGGTTTCTAAGTGGTGGCTTGTGTTTGCACTAATTGTTGTAACAGTGAAAAAAATGTAAAAAATGAACTAACTTAGTGCTAACTTAGAGTATAATTTGTAAAACCAAGTAAATTAAGGTTTAGAATAATATTTTAATGAATATGAGAATATGTTGACAATAGGGAAAAAAATATTTCACCATTCTCTTATTCCTATTACAACAAATGCTAATATTTGTTTAGTTATATGGCACAACTAAAAAAATATTTATGTCAAGAATTTTGAACCAATTATGAGGAATGTCAGTTCATATCAGATAGATTTAACATTTCTTTCATACACAACTTACGTGTTACCGTACAAAATGTAAAAAATTACGCATCAAATTAGAGTAAAAAGTCGACTCTCCGAGTACCGGTACTTTTTCCGTAAAATCATTTTTAACAGAGAATGTTAGAAAACAAAAAATCTGATATAACGTATTTTTTACAGTGATAATTACCGTAAAATTCCCGAATCACTATATTTAAATAAATGCCAATGTAAGAATTAAGGTATCATATTTTACGTTAAAAATGGATTTTGTAGTCGATGCACGCAAAGTGCCTGTACTTTATACAGTAATTTGATCCAGTTTTTTTTTTTGCAGTGCATGCAATTGATATTTACTCTTTGATTATTTGAGTTTTTACTTTGAAACTATGCGGATTTTTTGTGGTTTTAAGTTTACAGTTTGGATGCAATAGTATATCTTTAGTATTTCGAATTTAAAAACAATATTTATTTAATTCATTACATCAAATTCATTTCAACCATAAAATTAAATTTTATTTTTATACATATTTTTAAAATGTTATGACTATTCTTTAATTTAAAATGTAATATATATATATACAGGGCATACAGTGCGAAACAATAAATTTCGGACTTTCAAAACATGCTTTAAGTAAATAATGATCAAGCTTAATAAGTCAGAAATTAAAATCTTTTTGGTGTAGAAGTAAAATATATTATTGAAATAAAAGATGGCTTATTTTATACAACATTATGCAGATAAATCAATAGTTAATTCTTTCTGCTTCAACATCAATATCCTTTTGAAGTTCTCTAAGCATATATTCTACGAGAGATATGAAACTGTAGAAAGTTGTTTCGCTCGACATTTTTTTCATATCTTCCTTCAATTCCTTAACTGCTCTAGCAAACGCATAAAATGTTTTTGATGTTGTTTTGAGGTTGACAAATGTAAAAAACTGTACCTGCGGTAAAAAACAAAGTTATGTTTTGTACCAAAAATAACCTCACTAATAAACCTAAATTTAACCACTTTTACACCTCACAAAATAAATCACATTTATAACTCAGAAATAATTTTAGTTTAGATCAGGTGAAGTTAATTCACACGTCAAATGGACGTATATGCTTAAAGTGTAGTTGAAATAAACCATACACCTCAAAAATAATCTTCCTAATCAGATTGCTCTAAAGTAGATTTTCATCAACCTCATCTTTAAGTGTGAATAAAATAACTTCACCTTGATTATACACCTTGGGAGGATGATCTTTTAAGGTTGGTTTTGAAATCAATTTCGAATTAACCTCAAATCAACCTTGACACCCAAATCAAAAATGATCTCAAGGCAACCTTGAAAGAACCAAAGAAAAAAAAAACTTTTCATTTTTGTAAAAATGTCTTCTTTCCCAGTTTTTTAAGTATATTGTTCATTATTTCCCAAAAATTATATGGAACTGAGATTAGGCGATAAAACACACCGTTTTAAAATATTCATTCCATCATCATCCAGCCATTTTGTTGCTTGCTTTGAAGTGTTAGAACCTTGTAGCAAAGCGATCAGGGAAAAGTGCTACCATAGTGGGGAAACTTAACATAACTTAACTTCAATGTCTAGTTAAATTTCATTCTTACGGTTTTTAAACATACCAGTTATTAACGGTTTAAAAACCTCAAAGGTAAAAAATATTCTTTACCTTAAACTTTACAGTAAATTTGATGAACTGGCCTCTGCTGCTTATTTTACCATACTTGAATATCCATATTTGGTGATTTAATATATGGTTATATTATAGCCGAGAGAGCATATCTGTCAATATCTTGACCGACAGAACGAGAGTTCGATTCCCAGCTTTGACACCACAATATTTCCCCTATTTTCTTCGATTCACGAAGAGTTCCAGCACCCTGCACTCCCTAATTTGTGACCCTAGACTATTTGAAGACGATGTTCTCATGCACGCATCATCATAAATCTGCTACACTATCTCCAATTCCCAGATAAATTTTTCATATGGTTTAGAAACCATTATTGTAATAAAATACCGTATACTTTGGCATTCATGGTTTTTAATCATACTGGTTGTATGCGATTTCAAAACCATAAATTTGAAATTTTTTCTTTACCTTAAACAGTACTGCTAATTGGTAAGACAGATTGCTGCTATTTATTTTACCATAATTTTAGAATGAATACTCTAAGTGTGTATTTTTGTACAATACTCTTCTAAATTAAAATAAATTTGATTTATTTACAATTATGTGTTTAAAATATAAATATATGCTTTGAAAGAACAGTAGGCAATAAAAAGAAATACATATAATTGTTGTTAAGAATTTTTTACTTTTATATGCAGCTCAAAAAGTTTAAAAAAATAGGACCGGGAAAGAAAAAAACAAAGACTGTTTCATGCATGAATAATTTCAGTGGGATAGAATATCTTGAAAATATTATTCTGCTTGACATATGAGTGAAGAGATGCTGACTACTAAAAGGAAGTTATGACCATTTTCATGCATAATTTCTCATGTCAAAATAACAGTTGTCGTCTTCATGTCATATCACGGAATTCTGTAAAAGACATTTATCACAATTTTTTTTCTTATCACTTTTTCAACAAAAAAATGCTTTATATTTTTAGTATAGATCTATATTACAAACAAAAGTATGAAAAATAAATTTAAAAAAATGTGAGAATGACAGTTTAAATATTCACTTTAGGAGACTTCATATTTGTGTATAAGAGAAAAAAAGACACATTCAAATATTCTTTTGTTTTCTAGAACAAAATATGCAAATTCTGAAGAAGTTTTAATTTTAATTCGCAGATTGTTATGTGCCAGTATTTGAAAAAAAAATATAATATTTTTTTTAAATACGAAAAGGAAGAATTTAAAAATTATTTGTCTTAATAAATACCTTTTGTTAGGCAGCTTATATTTTTTTGTATATAAAAGATATATATGTAAGACTGATCTGAATATATCTTCAAAAACTGCTCTAATAATTTATTATTTAAATATTTTTTTAAAATTCTTGTTTGAATTTCTGTGTTTACAAAACTATATGTAAGACTCTTAATTACAGTAATCTTCAACAACTGCTTTTATTTACAACTAAGAAATACGGAAATATTAAGAAATATGTCTCAAGTTTTTAGTCAGATTCACAATGAATAATAACTAAGTTTTAATAACAATTTGATTTACAAATATCAGTTCTTTTTTTACTGTAAGTGCATGAAAAAAGTCAGAAATAAAAAGGTTCAAGTAATAACTGCATACTTTAACTTACTAGCTGACCGGTTTTGCTATGCGAAGAAGACTGCAAGTTAAAATACGACTTCTCACGTTTTTACGTGCAGAACCGTCTGTGGGTTAGCTCAAAAATACAAGAAAACATTTTAAAAATAAAAATGTACGAAGGAGGTACATACTTTAATTCAAAAATGCAAGGTAAATTCAAAAAGTAAAGATGTATTAGTAAAAGTACATATTTTTCATTTGTACTATGAAAGTATAAGAAGCGTCAAAGTATAGTCAAATAACCTACGTTTTTGAAGGGGAATTTTCTCAAAACTGCAATTTGCAATATATATATTTTTTTCATCAAAATTTTAATTAAAAATTAGTTATTTTCAAACTGTTTCCCAGTGGCATTTAAATTAGATATATATTTCATCTCGGCAACACATGCTATTGATGTCTATTATTATTATATATTTTTATTCTTAGTTAATATTTTTATATATTTTATATAGTTATTCATATTTAACATCAAACTGTTTGCTCACATCAAATGTATTTTAATAAACTAATAATTATATTAATAGCCAAAGTTCCACTTTTTCTTTACTGGTTTCATTTTTAAAAAAATGTAAAAATGACTCGCTTAAGCTCCGTCACTTTAAAATCCTCGTCATTACTAAAGTGATCTCCTGAATAAAAGTATAATTTGACTAAGTAAAGAGACTTAGAGACTTACCTATAGATGATAAAGCTGGTATATCAAATATTTTTAACTGGTGAGCTATTGTATTTAAATTATAACTAGGGTTGCATGTTTGTCTCGACGTGAATTTTCACAATCATTTCCGTACATGAATTTCTTTTTTTCTAAAATCTGCGAATTTACGAAATGGTATGATTTGCATGAGAATTCTGTGTAATAATGTAGGATTTTGGTTGTTTTTTTAATTCTTCAATTATCTTTTAACAATAAATAGTTCTTTTCTGAAACTCAAAAATTGTTAACTTATGACATGAAAATAGTTCAAAGCTCTGAAACTCAAAAATTGTCAACTTATGACATGAAAATAGATCAAAGCTCTGAAACTCAAAAATTGTTGACTTATGACACGAAAATAGTTCAAAGCTTGGAAACTCAAAAATTGTTAACTTATGACATGAAAATAGTTCAAAGCTCTAAAACTCAAAAATTGTTAACTTATGACATGAAAATAGTTCAAAGCTCTGAAACTCATAAATTGTTAACTTATGACATGAAAATAGTTCAAAGCTAGTCCAACTCCAGTATTTTTGCTGAAAAAGTTTTATTTTATCTCTTTTATATACTTTTATTTTATTAATTGTGTCATTTTGTTTTCGTGATTTCGAAGTATTTTTTATATTCAATCGTAAATGTATTGCTAATTTTAGTGTTTTTTCCCACGACAAACTATTTTAATTATGATTAATTTCTATTACATAATTAAACATTTTATTCTAATCAATATGAAGTCAACTAACTCAAACTTCTTGACAGAAATATCACCATGTTCACATAGTATCATTTTAGCTCTTTTTATTTTATTTTATTTTAAATGAAAAAAATTATGATAATTAAAATATTTCGAACAATATACGAACAATTTACTTATAAAAAAACTTACCTGAGATAAATAACATTCCGCATATAGAATGAATTATACATCAAATGTGAATTAAAAATAATCACCAAGCATTATTAAAATTTCTTAACAAGGCATGAAATTATTTTTTTTAAAAATTCACCATTCTTTTCCTCAATCATGTTTCAATACAACGACAATGCTAAAATTTATAATTACATTTATTTTTCACCGAATCACTTTTCCTTTCACTTGAGTTATAATATAATTAGGTAGTTTCCAAAGTTTGAAGGAAAGATAGATGTAAGGCTGCTTCTATTTATATTTCCTATATGAGAGCCATTATTTTCAGTTTAATTATGATTTCAATACTACTTTAATTGGATGTCTAGACTTTTGTTACTATTCTATTTTTTCTTTCATTAATGAATTCATCTTATAATTTTTTTTTTCTTTGTGTAGGGTTGATAGAAATAAAAGCATAAAATAATGATGAAGGATGCTGATGTTAATTCGATAACAAGAACATATTTAGTTCTCATGTTACGAATTTAAAATAAATCACTGGTGTAACAAGCTGACAGTTTGTTTTCATAAATGATGATTTATTATTTTGCTCTTTGATTGAAAAGTCTATCTTTTATTTAGTGTATTCATCTGGGAGAAATAAAAGTAGTATTTGATATTTATTTGAATTCTCTTTAAAATAATTGTAACGTGCAAATAATCTACATCATACATTTGGACTCATTTGTGGCTTAATATTTTCATTAGTTAGTTACTCTTATAAGGAAAGTATGGTCAGAACTACCAGAATATGGTGAAATTTACCTGGCTTCTAACTATATGGGAACGCCAAAAAGTTTGGTAATTTTTTCTGAAGCACTTTTGGTAATGATTTTGATAAAATTAATAATAAAATATGGTTTTATAACATGTGATAAAATCTAGTGATTTTTGTTCTGATGCCTTAAGGCATGGCATAGAAACATTTTATTCCAGTCAAATTTACTTTTAAACTTTGTTCATTTTGCTGAATTGTGGTAATTAGAAATATAAGTTGGAAAACCAGAATTTCCGGTGAACTGCTACCATATGAATGGAAAAATTACCTAATGAATAGTTTAAATACTGTTTATTTCGGTTTAACTAGAATAATTGAAAAAAAAAAATTTAAAAAACAAACAAACAGGAAATATCATTGTATACTGTGCTGTAGTTTCACCAGGATTTTTTCATCAGTTTATATGTATGTTTTCATTTTCAAATTTTAGAATGTCTTTTTTAATTAAATTTCTTTAATTTATCTTTTGACCTAACAAAATTATCTAGTACGAAATATAAGTTGGATATAATGCTTCGTTAAAGTTTTTTAAGTATATATTGAATAATCATAAATCTATGTATATATGTTAAGTATTGCTTTGTAAAGTTTTCTATACATAAAAATATTATTATGAAATTTATCAAAAGTAGTGGATCAAAATGGATTGCTCATGCTTTCAGAATGAATAAGTTAAACCCTGTAAAAAGCAAAGTAAAAAGAAAAAAGAAAAGGAGAAAAAATATGATCCAAGTTTCGATTATTAGACGCATATAAAAGAGATTTGAAATGCAGAATTTGAAGAATCGAAGTACTATTACCATCCATATAATCTTATCAAAGAAAAACATGAGCCCATCCTGAGATATTCAATGTACTGATGATGATAATTACATAATCGATATTATAAAATCATCTAGTCTAATCAATAATGATTCTTTGCTTCAAGCCATGTACGTTGCATCCAGACTTTCAAAACTGATTTGACAATATCAACTGTAATTTAAACTAAGGATATTAGTCTTAATAATGTTTGTATTATTCATAGATATGATTGCTTGGAAAACTCTTATATTTTATTTTCACTAGGAAAAGGTTTCAGTGTGATGAAATATAAGGATAATATAAAATAAGGAAGTAAAGATAGGGTTAAATTTGTGCAATGGTTTTATGAAACTAAACAACGTGCAAAAAGCAGAAATAACGTTGCATAAACCTTTTTTTATATTTTTTTCGAAGACTCCGTTGTAATATGAAATAATGTTTTTTGTGAATAATATGCCATTCTTATAACAGCTGGGAGTTTGCAACTGTTACTCATGACTGTTAGCTTAATTTTAGCCTATCTAAATTCAGCGCTGTCAACGCTAATTTTGAAAATGTCACAAAATGTCACAATGGAGAATCGCAAGAATTTTGTGAAAATAAAAAGGGTTTATAGTGTAATTTTTTAATATTTGAAAATTAATGCCAATGTCGCATTACCTTCAAAAATTGATAATGTGGCAGTGATTTTGATAATTTTAATCTAGGTGGAAAAATGTCACTAAATTGAAGATATTCAAAAAAAAGTTTAATAACTTTAAAATATTTAAGTTATTTGCTTGTCCTAAAGCCTACATAATTCATTACAGCAAGGTGAGATAGATAGTTTAAAGTCATCACATTGCTTCAACTGTAAGGCTCTTAAACTATAACTATGGCGTTTTTCTTTTTTCTTGGCTACAGAGCTTCGAAAAACAGCGTAAGTGATGAAAGTCAGAAATGACGATTGACTGAATTGTGTCTAAGGAATTTTCGTGATAGAACCGAAATAATTTTATTACATATACATTTTTTTTTTCTTATTTGAATTTCTTTTGTCTAGATTTAGAGTCGTGTGTTGTGTAGCGTATGGATTAGCACACACACCATATTTTAAAATAGCATTAATAGCAGATGAAGATTTTTTATAGCTTAAAATGCTGACACGAAAAAGTGCAGAAATTTAGTAAGATAATGTATTGTGTATTGTTTTCGTCTCATTTTACACTCAGAAAAATAAATGGAAAAAGCAACCAGAATATGATAAATTTACTTTGTTTACTGCTCTATTACACAAAAAAGATTTTACCGACACGTTTTGATATATGAGCCGCTCAGAAGCCAATGCGGTTAAGTCCATTTTTTGATATTTTCTGATTTTTGGAAATTTTGATGAAATAAATAATATTCTTCTAAGTTATTAAAGGATTAACTCGTTGGTTACTTTTTTCTAGGTTAGACAGCCCTTTTTTTAATAGCTTCTGAATATATTGTACAATAATTTCAGAAGCCATTGTGAATAAGTCCACTTTTTATATGTATTTTTTTACATAAATTTCTTATCTTTTTCAGCTGCCAAAAGGTATAAGTCCTAAAATTTTCAAGATGCTGTCATTATTTCAATAAATACTTACGTTTTTATTTAGACATCCTGTACATATCTTGTTTTTTTGCAGAGTTTACACCTCGAAAAAAGACTTTATACACTTTTCTAATTAAATTATTAAACCAAGAATTTTAAAAACTAATGTATCAGAAAACATTAATTTTCTCAATTTCTGTGTTTTGGACTTAACCGCATTGGCTTCTGAGCGACTCATATAAGAGCCTGTACCGAAGAGACCTGTGAACCATTATGACCATCCTGCTAATAACATGTAGAACCACCTTTAACCCTCAAAACTGCTAGCACCCGCCATGGCATTGATTCCACAAGGTGCTGATAGGTAGTCTGAGGTATCTGGTACCAAGCGCTCACCAACTGATCCTGCAAATCCCTCACATTGCGAGGGGGTAGCGTGGCAGCACGAATTTGGTTTTCCAAGTAGGACCACAAATGCTCTGTTGGAATCTAAGGTCAGGTGAATTTGGGGGCCAAGACATAACTTGAGAGTCACTGGAATGTACCTTGAACCAATCCATGACGATTCGATCCTTATGACATGGTGCATTATCCTGTTGGTAAACACCTTCCCCCGCAGGAAAAACTATTGCCATGAATGGGTGAACCTGGTCTGCAACTATGTTCAAGTAGCTTACAGACGTCAGGGATTGTTCTATGAGGATTATGGGTCCTAATGTGCCCCATGAAAACACTGTTTCTGGGCGAGAAACAATTAAAACCTGGGCGAGCTCATTGTTATAGATGGAGAATGGTCATAATGTAATGGCTCTTCGGTGCATATATATATATAGATTTATATATATATATATATATATATATATATATATATATATATATATATATATATATATATATATATATATATATATATATATAAGTAAAAACCACTTTGTCAGATAAATTTACTTATTAGTTTTGTATTTTTTACTAAATTGTGTAGTAATAAGAACTATAATTTTCAAAGCCA
This sequence comes from Parasteatoda tepidariorum, assembly GCF_982258835.1. Taxonomy (NCBI): domain Eukaryota; kingdom Metazoa; phylum Arthropoda; class Arachnida; order Araneae; family Theridiidae; genus Parasteatoda; species Parasteatoda tepidariorum. The sequence continues at coordinate 74,184,520 of NC_141763.1, read as the reverse complement.
GGACTTCCAGTAAGCTATAAGAACGAAAAAGCTACTAAATACAGTATTGGGTGTACAAATTAGTTCGGTCCGTTTTTAAAAAATGGCTCTGCTGTTATGAATGTTATATAGAGACAGCTGGTTTTGGTGGTTTCAGAGAGTTAAAACATCTGTCAATAATATTCAGTTTATATCGCCTTGAGTTTCATACAAAAACCTTGTTTTTTAATTTGTTAAATATGTCAAATTTTGCTGTAATGAAGCACCATTTGCGGGAGGTTTTATGTTTCTGCTTTAATTGGAAAAAAAGTGCAGCTGAAGCGCATCAAATGCTTGTAGAAGCTTATGTTGACAATGCTCCAACTGATAAATCATTTAGGGAATGGTTTCGACGTTTCAAGAATGGTTAATGGTAAATAAAGAATGGGAAATGGTGAATGATAAATGGTGAATAGTTTTGTATACTATGAGCTGCTACAAACTGGTGATTCCATTACGGGTGATTGGTATAGGCAACAATTGATTCATTTGAACCTTGCATTACGAGAAAAAAGGGCGGAATACGAGCTAAGACATGACAAAGTTATTCTTCTGCATAATAACGGTCAGCCCGATGTCTCAAAAGTCGTAAAAAACTACTTGGAAACGCTCAAGGGGGATATTTTACTGCACCCGCTGTATTCTCTGGACATTGCTCCTTTTGATTACTGGTTGTTCCGACGGATGCAGCATGATTTTGCAGGTCGCCAGCTCACTTCTTTCGCAGAAATCGAAAATTGGCTCCTAACTTATAACGACTCAAAAGACGAGGCATTTTTTCGAGATGGAATTCGAAAATTGCCTGAGAGGTGGGAAAAAGTAGTAGCTAGCGATAGACAATACTTTGATTAATCTGTTCATTCATTTTGTTCTGAAATAAATGCATTTTTGACCACAACAAAGCGGACCGAACTAATTTGTACTCCCAATACATTTTATTTCTAAACGATTTTCTTTTATAATCAATATAGTAGCTAATCAGGAGTAGCTCATGAAATTGAAATAATAATTAGGAAGTTATAAAAATTGTAGAAAAACTTTGGTATTTCACTTCAGGAAGCCCTTGGATTATAATTTGTATATTCTATAAAATATATTTATTTGACTATATGTTATTATTTATAGTTCTAGAGATGGTTTTAATGCAAATATTAAAATCAAATATTATCGTTCTAGGTTGCTCTAAAATACCTTGACAAAGTGTTTATCAAAACAAAAGACTTCGGAAACATTTATCTAAATGTAGATATGCAAACGTATATATTTTGTCAGTCGACAAGAAAATATTTATTTCCGAAATGCTTATTTAACCTCATTTCCTGAAACTCCCGTCACTTTCTGTAATATAGCGAAGGTATATATTCCAGATAAGGTATATATTTAATTGACAAAGTCTCTCATAACAATTTATCCAAAAGATCGTCCATCAAATTTGTCGTGAAATGAATGCATTTTTCAAAACGTAAGAAAGTTTTGACACAACTAGTTTAATGACACTATTTACTCAAAATCCATTAATAACAAATGCTTTGTGCATGTGAAATTACTAAGTAATAATCAGCCGGTGTTTAATGTTTCGTGAAACGCTAACCTTAGGCATTGTTTTGCGAAGGTGAAGTATCAATGTTTCGTTAGGTCAAGAATTTGTTATCGCTCAATTTCTCGTCGCTTCAAAATATCAAGAAATTATTTATCTTTGATTTTTTACCTTTTTTTCTTTGAAATTTAACTTCACTTTTACATTGCAAGTTACATTGTATTCAAAAAAGCTATTTCTATTCCTAGTAATTAAGATTTAGGGTTGTACAGTGGCCGACTACCCCCCCCCAGAAAGAAATTCCTGGTATGAAATTTAAAGAAGAAATATCTCGATTCTGTTGAATTAGACTTGAGAGTGATTGAACAAAAAAAACTATCAGGTCAGAAGAAGAAATAGTTTGTTCTGGCAGAATCTTCAAACAAAGGCTTTGGCCTACCCTGGAATATGACAATGATATATATGCTCTTACTGTGAACCTCATACTCGCGATACACTGGGGGGCAATTGACGTCAGTTTGAGATTCATATGCTTAGCGATAAGGTGACGAAATTACTGACAAATGCTGATCATATATAAAACTACATCAAAATTGATTAGTGCGGTCAGAAATTTATTACACTGACGAAATATTGGTGATGGATTGGCATCCATTATTAGTGATAAAAAAGAAAATACTTTCGAGTGGCACTCAATTTAATTACATCATATTTGATTTGATTTGATAAAGACACTCTTGTGTTACATTGTATTGGGTATTGATGATGGTTCAGGATTCATCCTTAGTGAGGATATTAAGAAAATGGAGGCACATGAGTGCTGCATTTGATTAAACAAGTTGTTTCAAATTTAATTACTTGATTTGATTGTTAAATTCACGCTTGTACTACATCGATGGGTTGATGATGATAGTCTAGGATTCATCTTTACGTGATGATCTGAAGATAATGCTAGTACATGTGGAGTGCGTCAAAAAAGGGAAAACTCTGAATTAATTTTGATCAAATGATCGGATCTTCACGTTCTAGGACTCATTCTTAAGGATTCGAGGGGGATGATATGCTACTTAACTAGAAATTCGAATCCGTCGTAAAATGGTATATTTATTCAGAGAAAGTACGTTTTTGTGTGTGTGATTTCGTAACTTAAAATATAGCATGTTCTAATAAATTCGCATATTTGAGGTTTTATCTTCGACCCATTCAGATTGAGTCCTAGGAGATGAAGATCCGATCATTAAATCAAAAGTTATTCAGGGTAACCTTTTTTTGGCGCACTGCACATATCCTTCCGCAAAATTTAGTTTGAAGTAGAATTAATCCAGATAAGGATATGGTATAACTTGTGCTACATATGAATGAAGCAAACCAACGTGAACATCCATTGTTGTGTTGTCCATTTTTTTCTCTTTTTTTTTGGTTTTACTCCTAGAGTTAGATATCTGTTCCATTTAAATAGTGTTAAATACCTCTTTCAACTATTCTCCCTTTCAATTATCGTCTAATAATTATGTTTAATAATTAACTATATTTACTTCAACGTAAACTCTATACTATAAGAACTTTTTTTAAATTACTATATAAATTTTTTTTTAAAATCAAATTTCAACATTAAATTTCAATGGTTCAACAAAAATGGCTCTTACCTTTCTTTCAATTATTAAAATCGTTCGCGTTTAATTACGTTGCGGTTTCTTAATACGGAGTTTATTTTTTTTGAATTCGTTACGTTTGACATAATTTATCAAATAAATTAAATCATTGAAATAAGCCATTAAAATATTAAAAATTACGTTTTATTTTATATTGTAATTTATATTAATTTAGTCATTAAATAAATATTTTTTTTATTACAAACTAACTTATTTTTTTATATATTCATACTTATCATTGCTGAAACTTACCTCTGGTATAGTTTTGCAATTACTTAAGTAACAATTAATTAATAATTTAAATGATTTATTTTTTGTTTAAAAATTATTAGCTGAGAGTTGCATAAAAATATAGAACACAGACCTTGTTTGCTTCACTTGCCAATCCCCGCAACAAGTTCTGCAGTTCATTTAGGATCGCCGTACAATTCGCGCTCGCTTTCCTCGCTAATTGGAGTAATATTCACTCGCTCGCTTTAGTAATTCCAAAATATTCAACTAATTCTGTCAACATTAAAGAGAAACTAAATTTAAACTAAATTTATAATTAACAATATAAATAATTTGTTAACTGTGTAACATTCCAAAGTTAATTGACTCGATAACTTACCTCTGATGCACAAGCATGAAATTTATCATTTGGAAACGCGTTTTTCTAAGAGCCAATTATTTTTCCTTTTCATGGAAATTATATTCTGGAACCCACTAGTTTGAAAAAGAAATTCAATATTGTAATTCAAAAGCACTTTTTTTCTCCTTAAATCGGGTAATAATATAAAAATAAAATGCGAAGTAGTTTTGAAAAATTTATTTTTTAATGATATGCTATTCCATTAAAATATAATTAACGTAAAAATACAATGCAAGAAGAGACCAATTGTAAACTTTATTTTCTCTGCCTTCATTTTAAGCAAAAAATTTTTAAAGAAAGAAATGATTTTTTTAAAAGAGTATTTTTAATGCAAGGTACTAGTAAAAAAATACTGATAACCATCTTATAAAGAAATCGAATAAAAATTTTAAATTATAAAGTAGAATAAAAGTATAATGCTCTGTTTTTGTAGGTTTTTATTATATTTATAACTTAAAGTACAGTGATTGTAAGTACGCAGTCTAAAGCAAAATTTTTTTCTTATATTTTTTCTTTTTTTAACATACAAATTTTAGTTTTACTGAATTAATTGTATCTATTATCCTGATGCCTGATATAAACGAAAACTTTAAGTTTAAGCAAGTGATTTTTACTACCTGAATTAACTGCTGTTATTTTATTTTTGCAAAATGAAAATCTCTTTTTATTTGCTTTAATTATTCTAAATTAAAAAATACTGGATCCTAAAACCATGACTGATGAACTGATTACTACTAACCATAACATATAAACCATAACATATGAACTGATTACTGCTTAGAAAATGTAGTTTAATAAATATGTAAATTGTGGTGAATTAAAAATTGTAATCATCAGGCAAGTTTATTCATCTCAAAATACTTAAATGGTACCTGGTTGGCTACAAAAGTCATTTTTTAAAAATTTGCTTGATCGTAGTTATTGAAAATTTTTAAAACTGGTCCATATTTTTGTTATAAGTTGACATAAAATTTCTATAAAACACATTACTTAACATTTTGAGAAAATTTGTTTAATGAACACAGTTTTTAGGGTGAATTTAATTGACAATGATTTTCTTTTCCTTAAAACGAGTTTGAACAAAGTAGAAATATTATTGTATTAATAGACAAATAATGCATTAATAACGCCTTTTATAAAGCATTTTTAGCTGCGTTTAAAAAGATAAATATTATAGTAAATATCATAGTAAATAATTAAAAAAAGGCTTTGTTTTATAATGGTGAAATAAAGTAAATTTCAGTAAAAGAAAAAGCATTCATAACGTTATAAAAAAAACTAATGCATTTTTTCAATCGAAGTTTTGCTAAATAAATATAATTGTAAATATCATTGTAAATAATTAAGATTTCTTCTTAAAAATTTTGTAATTTAATCTTATATTTTGCATTTTTAAATCTTTTATAATGGATTTTCAGATAAATATAATAGTAAATAATTTAGTATTCTTATTAAAAATTTTGTAACTTAATCTTATATTTTGCATTTTTAAACCTTTTATAATGAATTTTCAGATAAATATAATAGTAAATATCATAGCAAATAATTTAGATTTCGTATTAAAAATTTTGTAACTTAATCTTATATTTTGCATTTTTTAATCTTTTATAATGAATTTTTTCCATCTAAGTTTTAATAGATAATTATTATAGTAAATATTATCGTAAATAATTAAGTTTTTTTAACACTGTTTTTCAAAGCTCTGTCGCCAAGAGAAAAAAACATAGTTTAAGTGCCTTAGTACCTTACGATTGAACTAATGCAATGATTTTAAACTATATAAATCTTATGTAATGAATTATCTGGGCTTTAGAACGGAAAAATAGCTTAAATATTTCAAAAAATTCTTAAATTTTTTTAAAAATGCCAATTTGGAGGCATTTTTCCACGTAAATAAAATTAATCAAAATCACAGCATTTTTCTCAGTTTCTGCAAATTTTTATGAGCGATCCCAGATAATGCAGCATTAGAGCAAATTTTTAAATATTAAAAAATCAGACCACATACGATTTATAACTGTGGCTTTTCTCCATATTGACGTATTTATTGCGCTATTTTCAGAATAAACGTTAAAAGTTCTAGCTAAATAAGCTAAAATTAAGCTAAAATAAGCTAAAAATAAGCTAAAAATAAGCTAAAATAAGCTAAAAATAAGCTAAAAATAAGCTAAAAATAAGCTAAAATAAGCTAAAATAAAGCTAACAGTCATGAGTACCAGTTGCAAACTCACAGCAGTTATTAAAATAGCATATTATTCTCAAAAAAGCATCATTTCATATTACGCAAAACTTTTGAAAAAGTATCTTAAATTTGCCATTTTATCTTATATTTTGCTATTAGAATTAATGGAAGCTTTAAGGGGAACGATACAGTAAAATTTTCCAAAAGTGAAAAAAAAAATGGTATTTTTGGTAGTTAATCTTCATAATATTATTATATATTATTAATAATATTGTATTGATTTTTCTTAAAAATGTAAAAGTTATAGCATAATATGCCGTGCACAATGAGCAACGAAAAACGCACAGTGATATGCTTGATCAAATGAATTTGTGAGCTCAGTTTATAGATGGAGTATTCTGTTACTGAAATAATCTGTTCAAATTATGTGAGAACAAGCATTAATGATATTTTCGTTTTAATTAGAGGAAACTGCCACCTATTCAACAGTAATAATTTTTTAAGGAATGTTGCGAAAGATTATCTACAGTTTTTGGAACAACTAAAAATAAACAATAGGCTCAACAACAGAACAGTATACTCAAATGGAAGATGTACGCAGAATTTCAGCTGCTACTCTAAGAACATATAAGACGTCACATGAGAATAGATCGACAAGAAAAAGAGCTTCATTATCATTTGAGACTACTGAAAATGATGAAGAAGAAGCATCTTATGGATCTGGTGCTGATGCATAACAGATTGATGAAAAATTTTATGTATTGCTGCAAACTTACTGTATCTCTCTTACTTACCTGTTCTCTTACTTGCTCAAACTAGTGCAAGTTTAAACCGATTTACTTCAAATGTTGACACAGTGTTAACAATAAACATAGTTTCCGTTGCAAGTAGGGATCTTTTAATTGGGTTGGCTGGTTTTTTGAGATTCACAAAAATGCAACTTATTTTTTGAAATTTTTTTAAAAAATTTTCCAAAACACCACCATTTTGTAAAAAAAAACTTAAAAAACCTACCAGCAACAAAACCCTTTATGTAGATTTGAAAAATTTAAATGGAATCAAATTTGAATTATTCTTTCAACTTGTGAGTACCGCAAGTTGTTGATAATCTAAAAAATAAGTTATTAGCATTGTATTATGTAAGCACAAATGCTTTTTAAACTTTTGTACTTGTAATTGGATAAAATGAAGATAAATATATTTTTGCAAAAAGAGTAAAAAAAAGAATCAAGTTTAAATTTACCACAACCGTAACTGACTTCATTAAAAAATTATACTTGCTTTTACAGGATTCAACTTTGTTGTTCTCCCCCTTAACTTTTATATTCCATTCAACTTCACTAAATTTAATCTTTCGAAAATATTTACACTATCTATTTCTGTACAAGTCTTCAGATTAAAATCAGTAAATAATTATTTTTTTAGCAATAGCGTTTAGTTATACGAAAGTGGTGAATTTATTCTCAATGAAATGACTATATTCAACATTTAAACTCTACAAAGGTTTTTTTTCCTTTTAACTAAGATTGTTTAAATTTTTTTCAGGAATCAAAAATACATAAATTTCTTTTTTTAACATCGGGAAAGCATGTGTAAATAGGTTAAGACATTACTAAATTTCTATTCAATACTACTTACATATAATTCTTTGAAAAGGGAATTCCCTTCGCGAATTACAATATTAATGTAACTTAGTTTTATATAATTGTTTATTTATACCTCGACCCGCCCTATTCAGGACACACGAGAGTAGAACAAACATTCTACAGACAAAACATACATAAAACACAAAAAATTACATTAGCAACAAGTATAAATGACATATAAAGAATAAATTAAAATATGAAAATATTTACATTATAAAATACAAAGGCATAGTGAAATGCCTTAAACAAAAGCATAGAAAATAATTTTAACGTAGCTTTAAACTAAAGCGCAGAAGTTAAAATGCATTTTAACTCTAAAATTATGTTTAAGAGAATGAATATCATTAATTGAAGTAAAATATTAGATTCACAAAGAAATTCAAGATACAAAAGGTTCAAAAGTCATGGATAACTTGAGAGTTATCCATGTTTAGTTTTATATTATGAAACATTTGTCTTAAAAAAGCTTTAAAGGTATCTGTATATTGTAAAAATAACTGCTCAATTTATAGAAAAACTTTCAACTGGTGTAATCTGTTTAAAACCTTTTATCACGAAAAGATTTTACTTAATAAACGTTTGTTTTTAAGCAGATAAGTACTGTTAAAGCAGTTTTTACTTTCACAAAGTCTACAACTATAAAATTAATACTGAAAAAACAAGATAAAGTAAAGAAAACAATCGTAAAATGATTTAAAAACAGGTAAAGCTATCGTACGGTAAGCAAAACTGCATGGTAAAAACTAGAATCTGAACTGTCGGTTTTAATCCTTTAATGATTAGGAAGAAAAATCGAGAGAAGCTACGTCCACAAAAAGCTTTTAAATATTTAAATAGAGTCTGTAAAAAGAACTGGAAATTTTTACAGTGTATGTGCTATATCGTACAATTGAAAGTAATTGTGATGCCACAATAGACATTGCACATTTCCTAGCTTTTTTAAATTTCTTTAATTACTTAAATTTAATTTTTCATTTATTATTAATCGAATTATATTTAAATTAAATCAATTAGTTAATCTTAATCATAGCAAACATAAAATATTAAATTTTTTTCTTAACGATCAAGGTAACTGCTAACTTTTTATTTCAATACTAATGCAGACTCATTAATTCACTGTATCGCCAAATCGAAATTTATTTATAACTCTTTATTATTAATTTCTTACCACAAATATGTTTCTGTTACATGGTTATACTAATTCTCACAGTCTTGTTGGCGATTCGCGATCGCCAAAGTATTTTTAGACCTATTGATTATGAGGGGTTGGCTTTATTTTGGCTATGTTATCTTTCGATAATTCAAATAATCTTGATGAATGCATAAAAATGTTTGCATCATCATTGTAATGAAACATTTCGTTAAAATGTGTGAATGTACCGTTCTACTTAGAACTATTATTCCCTTACCATGAAACATAATACTATGTAAATTTGCTATAACTTTAATACTGTATTATGCTCAACTTAGTATTGTTTACAGTGAAGGTTAATCATACCATTGTGGAATTAAGATTAAGAAGGATTATTCACAAGACAACACATTTATTAAAGTTTAGGAGAGTTTTCAGTCGTAATATGGCTTAGATTTTCTGCACATTAATACGGTGCCAAGTTATACCATATTATCAACTTCTTAAACTTGATTACAATATAAAAAAATGGTTTTAATTTAATATATTTGTTAAGGTTATGCATCAAGGTATTTATATTAAATTTCAATGAAGCATCAACTGTTTGAGGGCGTGCAAAGCACAAAATAAAATTTAGAGAAAAAACGTTACTTCTTAATAAAAACGGCTCACGGTATCCCCAGCGATTGAACTGTAACGTATCCAATTTTAATAGTTCTAAAAAAAACTAAAACATCCTAAATAATTAGTGAAATTTTAAGTTACGAAATGGGACTCAGAAACGTGCACTGAGAAAGAGCATAGAACAACCAGAATATCGAAAAATTAACCGTATTTCAGGATTTATGGGAACACCAAAAATATCGGTAATTTTTGATAAAGCGAGTTGGTAATGATTTTGATAAAATTAACAATAAAATATGGTAACAAACAATAAAATGCTGTATGGCCTTAAAACGTCTGTTTTTGAAAACCAGAATTTCTGGCTAACCGTAACCTTACAAACAGAGAAACTGACAAATAAATGGTTTCCGTACCGTTCATTTAAGTTATATTAACCAGAATATTTTTCTAGAAATGTCATAACTATAGTGTCCGGTAATTTTATTTTACTCCCTGTACTTTCTCTGTATAAACACACCTTATTTTCGTATGATTTGCATTTCGGATGAAGTTTAGAGAAAATAATCTCCATAGTAAAAGTAAGAGAATACTCCGTAATGTTAATTTCATTTTTTCGCGCTGAATAAATTGAAAAAAAATATTTCAAATTGACAGTTTTTAAGACTCCTTTGATTTGTTCCGTTCAAATTATGAATTTTTTTCATCTAAAACTACATTGATAATAGTGGATATGTCTGTATACCTTATTACTTAATTTTTTATATCATTATAAGAACAAATAATAGAAAATATTAATTAAATATTGAAATTTATTTAAAAACTACTCTTCTTATATTGCATTATTTTATAATCTTACTTTCGGATGAATGTGTTTAATAATTTTGTGCAAACATTATTTGATTTATTTGAATAGTTCTAGTGATATGACGCGCTACGTAAAAATTGAAAAATTGAAAATTATTAATGGGGACCGTATTCTTTTTCTTTTCGAGTAAAAAATCCAAATCCTTCAAAAAAAAGGACGTGTTTATTCAGAAAAATTTCGTTTTTATGTCTAATTTCGTAGCTTGAATATTGTTTGCACAAATATTTTAACATCTCTTTTTATCTTAGTACCTAGAAGCATTAAGATTGCATCTCAGTATGCAAAAAATATAATAATTATATTTAAAAAAATATTAAAGGTTACCTTTTTATTAATATGAGCATTGTACATTACCACGAAGAAATGTTGATAATTTCATTTTACCCCAGCAAAAACAAATCTGTAGGTCCAGCTCCACAAAACTGCTGTTTGCCACCAGCTAAAGCGACGGGTCTGTGCGGGCTCCAAGTCACTTTCAACTGCACTAAAGTGACTGGCTGGTCTTCTGTCGAGCCAACAATACCGGCCTATCGATGGCCAGTAGTACTGAACCCAGCATGTATTGTCTAAAATGCGCAGGGTGAGTGATTGCCCGACATTTTCCAGTAGAGGGTAACCAGTGAATCAATAATTGAGGGCCAGCAATTTATATACACCCAGCAGCATCCCTCTAGTCTATTGAGATTTATGAAAGGTCATTGACCTAGTTATAGGAGTAATTAAAACTCACAAATCTAATTTTTATTTAATTCAATTAGTTAAATAAATATCTAGCTATCTAATACATTTTTGAATAAATTATTAATATATGAACTAAGAAAATATTTCTAGGTAATTTTTTTCATTTAAATTGTTTTATGCAAAGAAGAATATTTTTCACATAGTTCAACCCCTTAGTCCTAAAGATTTGCTGTGCACAATCTATTGTTTAGATTGTGCACAATCTATGTTTCCACTTATTAAAACATTTCTTAACTAGGTAAACATACGTAATAATTTTTTCTTTACAGTGCTATTCTGCTTAAAAGCAGAATAATAAAACTGCTGTCCAGAATTATGAAAATCTGTATCTCACAAGTAATTTTTCAGGTTTTAACTTGTCAATATATATGTATATAATACCTTGTAGTCAGTATATATATGTTTTAAAATAAAAGTTGCGTTTTTAAGGAATCTAGTGATACTATTGTACCCTATACAGAAATAAATACAACCTACAGCCGATAATATTAAGAGGCTGTCTACAGATGATCATTTAGTGCGGTATTGATCATGAATTCATGTTTTACAAATAATATTTAGTCTTGCAGCAAATTTAACAAAAAATAGGTGTATTGGACAAAAATGTACTAATGTAGTCACTTGGTTATCTCATGTAATGAATTGAATGTACCCTGAAATTAGTTAAAAGCATAATCAATATTGCCTCTTGCTAACATTTTATTATACAAAGACATGTAAATACAAAGACATAACCTTAATCAATACAAATATTACACAAATTTCTATATATATTTAATTTTAAAAATAATAAAAACAACAGAGAAATAAATATCTTTGTCTACATAGAATCACTTGGAATAGCATAGAAGAGTTCTGAAAAACTTCAATAAAACTGCAACAAAAAATGCTTGACATTTTTCGAAATCCTGAAAGAGAGGATAATAAAATAAAAATTATGCAAATCATATATTTTAAGCAACATAAATATTTTTGTGAAAATGAGCTTTTAAAACTAAAATTTCTATCGAAAAGTGTTTACGGTCGCACGGTCTTAAAATTGAGTTAAAACTTACTATTTTTCCCATCACTAATGTAAGTTTTAGTAATCTTTATCGATAAACTTTGCCTAATGTTCTCTAAAATTTCCACCTATTTTCTAACCTTTTTTAAGCCTTTTTACAATTAGAACTTTTTCTATGTACAAGCATATATGCTGTTTTTATAAGCATAATATGTTACAATTTGACCGTCAAAAAGATTGGATTACCACTGAACTCTAATATTGATGCATTGAACCGCCATATATTGCGAATTTGCTTAACTCCTGATCATTTGTTTAATAGAACCTTGTTGCACTTTCATTTGATCCAAAGCAACATGAAAACAAGTTTATGAAGCAATGTTTTACATAAAAATTTCGTGAACTGAGTGCCACATTAAGAATGGAAAAATTTGATCAATAATTTTCCTCAACACGCTCTAATATTTCTAAAAGAGTAAAATACATTTATATGACAGTCTTAAAACCTAACTAGCAAATCCCAGAAAATTAAAAATTAAAAAATTTCTATTAGAATTAATTGTACACAAAGAAAACAATGCTGGTAAAAACACCGTACTGTATAGTAATAACATTTCTGGTTAATAAAACCTAAATATACAGTATTTAAACCCTTCATTTGGTGATTTTTCCATTCAGATGGGAACGGTTTACCGGTTTTTTGAATCATTGTTCCACTTACCAAACATTTCGTTGAAAAAATAAAGTTTACAGGAAATTTCAACCAAACAAATGGTTTTTATATCATGTTCTAAAGTATTATGGTAAAATCACCAAATTTTATCACATATTATGAAACAATATTTTGCTGTTAATTTTTCCAAAATCATTACCAAAATGCTTCGGTAAAAGTTACCAAGTTTTTTGAGGTTCCCATAAAGCCAGAAACACTGTAAATGTTAACGTATTCTGGTACTTTTAACCATACTTTATTTCTCAGTGTTGCGCGTAGTATCAATTATAGCAATTGTTCAAAATTTATAGCATGATGAAGCACAATATTATGAAACTTTGTAGCAACCTTAATATGGTTTAATGTTGTACCATAATGTCGGGGAACTTAATCCTCTATGAATTTTATTGCACGATAGAGTGATTCATATTGAAATGAAATACGCTTCATTTTAACACTTTAATGTGGTAGCAATTTTGTATAGTCTTGTTCAAGATGCTGATATTATGATTCACCTTTGAGCCCATTTTTCCGAAAGTGTATGATCATTGAAGTGAGTTTTCATCTAACTTCAAAAAAATACACTCTCAAAAAAATTGGTTCACAGCTACTGTTTAAATTTAAGGGAATGTTTATCTCATTTAACATTGCTATACTGAATTTTAGGTTAAATCAGTAAATTCAAAATTATTCACGAAACGCTTCAATTCGCGCTTTTATTACACTAATCTAACTAATCTCACAAAACTAATATATAAGCTAATTTCCCCCTGCAATATTTTACCAATAGCAATTTATCTAACGAGTTTGTAAACAAGTTGCAGAGTTGCTGTATCATATCAATGACTAATTGGTGATGTAGGCAAACTGCGGCTTATTTTAATAGTCTATTGTGTTATTTTCACGATCTAAAATATTAAGTTCTCAAACATGATTACAAAAGATAAATGAGGAATTTATAAAACAATTCAAATAGAAATTCTATTACAATGCAGGTTTTATGCTAAATTAAAAATAATAACAAAAACATGGATATTACCGATATGAAATAAATATACTTTAATTACTTACTATATGCTTTATACTTTATATACTTACTAATTTGGATGCTTTAAAGTGCCCTTCTAAAGTTAAGTCGGTGTATATTTTTTTGATCTAATATGAAAATGAATCATTAAAACAAGACATTTCGAAGAAAAGTAATTTATGGCATAATTTTTTTTAATGAATGATATATAGAAATCTGGATAAATTCTAAAACAAACATAAATTGCAATAACAAAACAAGCACTATTGACAGAAGAGTCTCTTATCAGAAAAAAAACACTACACTATATATATATTTTTTTTTGAGAAAAAAATTACCATGGATACATTTCAAATATAGGAATGTATAGAATGTAGTAAATCCAATAAAGAATGTAAGTAAAGAATGTATCTAGTAAATCTAGTAATGTATCTAGTAAATCTAGAATGAGTCTATAACTGTAATGTATTATTGACATTATTATGACTAAATTGTCGGACATCCAAATTTGGGAAAGTAACCCTACACAACGTAACCCTTGTTTCTGCTTATGCAAAGATCGTAAAGGAAGAACTAAAACTAGGAATTCAGCTGCTAATGTAGGGCAAAAATTTTTTTTTATCAAAGGCAAGCACATGGATTCGACTGAGTAATCTATCCGAAAAATATTTTCATGTCCCATAAAAACCTCGAAGTGGCGAGGTTTATGTAGTCGTGTGCTATCATCCATCAAATTGAAATAAGAACCAACTGAAATCTAACTCGAAAATTCGGCCATCCAGCATTAAATGTCCATATCTTTAAGCTTTCCCTTCCATGATGGTTGAGTTCTCTGTCAAAGGAGAAAGGGACACATAATCCTACAAATGTCCGAGAAATCGTTCATTATACAAGCAAGCTCCATGGTCTGGAAAGCATCATGTTGCATGACCACTCTGAGTCCAAATCTTTGAACGAAGCATTGTTACTTTCATGAGTATGTTGAATGTTTGTCATATGTTTTCATGTTAAGGAGTCAAATTGGTTCAGATTTCCTTTTAATGCAAAGGAATGCGTGATTACACAGAACTTATCTTTAAGCTTTCCCTTCCATGATGGTTGAGCTCTCTGTCAAAGGAGAAAAGGACACATAACCCTTCAAATGTTCGAGAAATCAGCCATTATACAAGCAAGTTTCATGGTCTGGAAAGCATCATGTTGCATGACCACTCTGAGTCCAAATCTTTGAACGAAGCATTGTTACTTTCATGAGTATGTTGAATGTTTGTCATATGTTTTCCTTTTAAGGAGTCGAATTGGTTCAGATTTAATTTTAATGCAAAAGAATGGGTGACTACACAGAACTCATAGTGTTAAAGATTTGCCTGGAATCTAAGGACCTTCTCCAGATTGATTAGCCAACCAGATAATCAGACTTAAATTCGATGGAGAATGTTTACAACTACCTTGATAAATATTTTTTTCCTTCAATCCTATTCTATGATTGCTATGTGAGTAGAATGAAATATTACTCCACTTTTGACTTTTGTCTCTTCTATATCATTGTTTAAAAACTGGAGGCTACCACGTGAAAAAAGTGTGAATCCCAGTATATTGTAGGTAGGAGTTGACACATTTCTTACTGGAAGTCAATTTTTAAAAATTTTGTACGTCAATTCTACTTAATAAATTGTAAATCAAACTAAAATTGCTGCTCTGATCGTAATGAATTTTCTTACAAAATGTCTTCTCTGATCAAAATAAATTTTCTGAAAATCCATTTATCTACCATGCATTTTTTTTCCTTTGTAAATCATATTTGTGATTGAATATCTGAAAACTTATAATTTGTATTTTCATTAAGGAAGTGATTTGAGCATTTTCCCTTCGAACTTCTAGTTTGTTCAATTTCAGTTTTAAATTAGACAACGAAAACTGGTTGCACCTTAAATTTTGGATGTATTTTTTTAAATATTTGCTTCATTTAAAAATATATCAATATTAATTTTAACGATGTTTCAAAGAGTATCAGGTCCTTCCAATGGACTAAGTACTTGAGAAACGCCACTTACCAACGAAAACATTTGAAAACAATCAATTAAGTCTACATGCAATTTGAAATTGTATCTTGAAAAATTTAAAAAATCAAAACTATAGGAGAACTATAGGAAAAATATAGGAGATTGTAAAAACAGTCTTTCAAGATAATTTCATAAAATTTTTGTGGCATTAAATACAAGCTAATTACCAAAAATTATTTCTTATACAGAATTATCTTTGAATAAGCGACTTTTATCATTGTGTGAAAAAATTTTCTACTTTTCTTAAAATTGTTTCGAGAGATGGTTAAATACGCAAAAAGTAAAATTGTCTTTAATGGTTCCAAAGTTTGAACCTCTCCTCTGACCAAACTATGGGAACCACATTTCGCAGATTGCTTCTACCCCATATATTTTGGGTGTTCAAAATTCAAATCCGTGAAAAAAAAGGTATGGAAAATAAAGAAAAGTACGTTTTCGTGTCTGATTTCGTTACTTAAAATATCGTCTGCACTAACTAATTAACATATTTGACGTCATCCCTTCGTACCTTTAGGTACTGTACATTAAAAAAAAAGAAATCAAAAGTGTTCATAAATTTATCAGTGATATTCTGCGTCATTAAAAAAAACCAAGAATTTGACATATTTTTAAAAAATTAGGATATCAGTTTCAATATTAAATACATTCATTTGAAATAAATGTAGTTACAAACCGAAAACAAAGTATTTCAATACAAATTTTTTTTATGATAAAATCGTACGAAATCTCTTTAGAGCCAAAACTTTAACTATTTCCTTCTTGTTAGGGTTAGAACTTGATTCAAAAGAGTACTACTTTTTTATATTCTTTTGAAGTGAAATTCAAAGTTTAAAGATGTTAAAAAATCCTAACATAGTTTTATGTTCACATCTGAAAATTTTACTTATTGTTGATAAGCATTTATATTTGAAGATTCTTATATTAGGTTTTTTTCATACTGGATGAGCGCAATTTTATTTAATCTTAGAACTTAATATAAAAACCCTTTATTCGGTAAAATTTGCTTTTCAATTTTGTATTTTTTATGAGCTCTGTAGTAATGAGAGCTATAACTTTGAAAACCTAAATTTCAGCCAAATCGATACCATATTAGCGGAAGAATTACCAAACGGATGGTTTATATTCCATATATTTTGGCTTTTATTACCAGAATTATATTTTTTTTTACCTAAAATTTCATTACCGTACAGTAATTTATGAAATTTGGTAATTTCATATAAATATTTTTTTAGAACTTTCCTTTTTAAAAACAAGACAGAATATCATTTTAATACTCTATTACTACCTATATTCTATTTTAATATTCTATTATTTATACTTCAGATCCAGTCTTCTTATTGTTAGATTATTGGTATCTTTTTCCTTTGTTAGAACCAAACGACAATAACATCATGCAGTTTTTAGCAGAATAAAAACATACTTGCATCCTGCTAATGAACTCTTATATATTTTATTAACAACAAAAAACCAATTCTAAAATGTATACTTCATTAAACGATTACAAAAAAAAAATAAAATTTCAAAATTTATTTTTTTAAGCCAGTTGCACCATTTCTCTCTTTTAAGAAAAAGGAAAATGTCATTAGAATATTCTGTTGTTACAAAGCCTTATTTATCTGTCAAATCCAGTTTTTCTTATTATTCACTGTATGGCATCATTAAGTTTTGTTAGTGGGTAATAAACGATAATCCTATTATGATTTAATTTTTTATGATGATTTATTATCATTCTGCTAATAAACAACATTTATTAAAAGTATTATTCATACCGAAAGTAAAATTTTTGAAATGTCTATTTCATTAAACAACTTCAAAAACGAAATAAAATTTCGTAATTTTTTTCCTCAACCCAATTGCATCTATTTTTCTCTTTCAATAGAAAGACAAGAAGTCATTACAATATCGCATTGTTACCATGCCTAATTCATCCTTCGAATCCAGTTTTCTTTTTAATAACTTTATGGCATCATTAAGTTTCGTTAGTGTGTAATAAACGACAATTCTATTATGATTTAATTTTTTTATGATGATTTATTACCATTCTGCTAATAAACAACATTTATTAAAAGTGTTATTCATACCAAAAAACAAATTTTAAAATGTCTATTTCCTTAAACAACTGCAAAAACGATATAAAGTTTCGTAATTTTTTTCCCCAACCCAATTGCAACTACTTTTCTCTTTCAATAGAAAGACAAGAAGTCATTTCAATATCGCATTGTTACCATGCCTAATTCATCCTTCGAATCCAGTTTTCTTTTCAATAACTTTTTGGCATCATTAAGTTTCGTTAGTGTGTAATAAACGACAATTCTATTATGATTTAATTTTTTTATGATGATTTACTACCATTCTGCTAATAAACAACATTTATTAAAAGTGTTATTCATACCAAAAAGCAAATTTTAAAATGTATATTTCCCTAAACAACTGCAAAAACGAAATAAAATTTCGTAATTTTTTTCCCCAACCCAATTGCATCTATTTTTCTCTTTCAATAGAAAGACAAGAAGTCATTACAATATCGCATTGCTACCATGCCTAATTCATCCTTTGAATCCAGTTTTCTTTTTAATAACTTTTTAGCATCATTAAGTTTCGTTAGTGTGTAATAAACGACAATTCTATTATGATTTAATTTTTTTATGATGATTTATTACCATTCTGCTAATAAACAACATTTATTAAAAGTGTTATTCATACCAAAAAACAAATTTTAAAATGTCTATTTCCTTAAGCAACTGCAAAAACGATATAAAATTTCGTAATTTTTTTCCCCAACCCAATTGCAACTACTTTTCTCTTTCAATAGAAAGACAAGAAGTCATTTCAATATCGCATTGTTACCATGCCTAATTCATCCTTCGAATCCAGTTTTCTTTTTAATAACTTTTTGGCATCATTAAGTTTCGTTAGTGTGTAATAAACGACAATTCTATTATGATTTCATTTTTTTATGATGATTTATTACCATTCTGCCAATAAACAACATTTATTAAAAGTGTTATTCATACCAAAAAGCAAATTTTAAAATGTCTATTTCCCTAAACAACTGCAAAAACGAAATAAAATTTCGTAATTTTTTTCCCCAACCCAATTGCATCTATTTTTCTCTTTCAATAGAAAGACAAGAAGTCATTACAATATCGCATTGTTACCATGCCTAATTCATCCTTCGAATCCAGTTTTCTTTTTAATAACTTTTTGGCATCATTAAGTTTCGTTAGTGTGTAATAAACGATAATTCTATTATGATTTAATTTTTTTATGATGATTTATTACCATTCTGCTAATAAACAGCATTTATTAAAAGTGTTATTCATACCAAAAAACAAATTTTAAAATGTCTATTTCCCTAAACAACTGCAAAAACGAAATAAAATTTCGTAATTTTTTTCCCCAACCCAATTGCATCTATTTTTCTCTTTCAATAGAAAGACAAGAAGTCATTACAATATCGCATTGTTACCATGCCTAATTCATCCTTCGAATCCAGTTTTCTTTTTAATAACTTTTTGGCATCATTAAGTTTCGTTAGTGTGTAATAAACGACAATTCTATTATGATTTAATTTTTTTATGATGATTTATTACCATTCTGCTAATAAACAACATTTATTAAAAGTGTTATTCATACCAAAAAGCAAATTTTAAAATGTCTATTTCCCTAAACAACTGCAAAAACGAAATAAAATTTCGTAATTTTTTTCCCCAACCCAATTGCATCTATTTTTCTCTTTCAATAGAAAGACAAGAAGTCATTACAATATCGCATTGTTACCATGCCTAATTCATCCTTCGAATCCAGTTTTCTTTTTAAAAACTTTTTGGCATCATTAAGTTTCGTTAGTGTGTAATAAACGACAATTCTATTATGATTTAATTTTTTTATGATGATTTATTACCATTCTGCTAATAAACAACATTTATTAAAAGTGTTATTCATACCAAAAATCAAATTTTAAAATGTCTATTTCCCTAAACAACTGCAAAAACGAAATAAAATTTCGTAATTTTTTCCCCCAACCCAATTGCATCTATTTTTCTCTTTCAATAGAAAGACAAGAAGTCATTACAATATCGCATTGTTACCATGCCTAATTCATCCTTCGAATCCAGTTTTCTTTTTAATAACTTTTTGGCATCATTAAGTTTCGTTAGTGTGTAATAAACGACAATTCTATTATGATTTAATTTTTTTATGATGATTTATTACCATTCTGCTAATAAACAACATTTATTAAAAGTGTTATTCATACCAAAAAACAAATTTTAAAATGTCTATTTCCTTAAACAACTGCAAAAACGATATAAAATTTCGTAATTTTTTTCCCCAATCCAATTGCAACTACTTATCTCTTTCAATAGAAAGACAAGAAGTCATTTCAATATCGCATTGTTACCATGCCTAATTCATCCTTCGAATCCAGTTTTCTTTTTAATAACTTTTTGGCATCATTAAGTTTCGTTAGTGTGTAATAAACGACAATTCTATTATGATTTAATTTTTTTATGATGATTTATTACCATTCTGCTAATAAACAACATTTATTAAAAGTGTTATTCATACCAAAAAGCAAATTTTAAAATGTCTATTTCCCTAAACAACTGCAAAAACGAAATAAAATTTCGTAATTTTTTCCCCCAACCCAATTGCATCTATTTTTCTCTTTCAATAGAAAGACAAGAAGTCATTACAATATCGCATTGTTACCATGCCTAATTCATCCTTCGAATCCAGTTTTCTTTTTAATAACTTTTTGGCATCATTAAGTTTCGTTAGTGTGTAATAAACGATAATTCTATTATGATTTAATTTTTTTATGATGATTTATTACCATTCTGCTAATAAACAACATTTATTAAAAGTGTTATTCATACCAGAAAACAAATTTTAAAATGTCTATTTCATTAAACAACTGCAAAAACGATATAAAATTTCGTAATTTTTTTCCCCAACCCAATTGCAACTACATTTCTCTTTCAATAGAAAGACAAGAATTCATTACAATATCGCATTGTTACCAAGTCTAATTCATCCTTCGAATCCAGTTTTCTTTTTAATAACTTTTTGGCATCATTAAGTTTCGTTAGCACTAGCAAAACGACAATAACATCTTGCATTTCGTAACAGCGCAAAGGTATTTTTATTCAGATACACCGTCTAATTATGCTTCACTTTTGCACTTAACTTTCCGGGACTCCTTTATCCTACTTCAAGTTCCCGAAAAAGATGTTCTAAACGGAAGAACTGGGAAATTCTCTCTCCCCTCATTGTAATTACTACCAGGGAATTGTAATTACTATGTTACTACTGTGATTGCAATAATCTCGCCAATGGGGCCTTCTCCCTCACCTCAACCCTTCTTCCATATCTTGTCACGTGATTGATCGGTAGTAACTAATGATGATGTCTTATCTCTAATCACTTCTTAGAGGGACTAGAAAAGACTGTTCAGTTGATTGATAGGGGTAACCTTACTCATCATGCGAGGTACTTTTCTACTCAGTTATTAAATGGTGCCTTCTCAGATGAATGAATCGATTATCATTTTTAGATCGATTACTTGACCCCTTATCTTGAGAGTAATGTTTAACAGTGATTTTTCTAGTTCTTTCACATTCTTTTTTAATAATGCTAATTATATGCTATGAATTGATCATTAAAGGTTAACTTATTAGCATAAGTTTATATTATGGAATACTGCACGTTCATCATTTTGAAGAACATAAAATGTTTAAAATATTTTTTTTATGATCGTATATTAACATTATATTATTCATAACTTAATACAAAATCAACATGAATTTAGATTGTACAGTAATGTGCGCTTTTTTTCTGTATTTGCATCAAATATTACGTTATGTAAGCAGAAGCTAGAATTCTTAAAACTATAAGATTGTATTTATTAATTAAATACTGCAAATATTTAAAACTTAAAAATTTGATTTTAAATTTCAAATGATGTTGAAACTGTGAAACATCCTTTTAGTTTTTCTTTTCGTTTTTGGCTTATAACTTTTAAATAATATTGAAAAATGGGCTAACTTTGAAAAAACTTTGAATTTCTAAAAATTTTAATGTCTCAAATATAAGTTTACAACATGTTAACAAAACAGTATATTGGAAATACTCCTTAACTAATAAAACGTAAATCGAAAATTATCTGAATAAATTAAAAAATATGTATGAAATTTATAAAAATAATTTCAAACGTAACCTCACAATTGCTTACTTTTGAACGAGCTTAGAACACTTTTTGAACAATTGCTTGAAACAAAGCATACAATTCATATGTTGCCAACATATGCCAATTGCCTGCTGATTCTATTATGCACCATTCAAAAATTATGTTCTAAACAATTCAAAATGTTTTCTTTAATCGAATCTTCAGTAGAAATAATATAGCAAAAATCGTGCATTGAAGAATAATTGATTATACTACTATTTTTATTTTCAATACTTTAAGCCTTTTTCATGCGATAAAATAATAACGAAAAGTTAACTGCATGTTTTATAATAATGTTTTTATGCATTTCATTTTATCTTTTTTAAAACATTTACTTTGAATATCTTAATAGTATAAAACATTGAACTGTTATGGTACATATAATATATTGTACAATGCGCAAAATAAAAAACTGACCATACAAAATAACTTTTGATCAAATGATCGATTCTTTACGTTCTAGAATTCAATCGTAAGGGCTCAAAAGGGTGACTTCAAATATGATGATTAATAAGTGCAGACGATATTTTAAGTTATTAATTCAGACACAAAAAAGTACTAAATAAACGCACCTTTTTTTCCGGAATTTTTAAGCTCCAAAATATAGGGGGTAGCAGCAATATGGGAAATATGGTCCCCATAGTTTGGTCAATGCGTCTACATTTTACATCTTGTGGCGTCAGAAATCCGAATCCGTTGTAAAAAAGGTATGTTTATGCGTGAAATTACGTTTTTGTGTCTTATTCCGTAACTTAAACTATCGTCTGCACTCACTAATTTGCATATTCGAGGTCACCCCCTTGAACCATCAAGATTTTTTCCGAAACGTGAAAATCCGATCATTAGATCTAAAGTTATTCAGGGTGGTTCGTTTTTCTTTGGAGCACTGTACTTACTGTACTCTTGCATTTATACTCTACTCTCCAAATCTCATTTTATGATATCAGGTTCCTTCTATATTTTTACATTTACCTACAATAAGAAATAAATATAAATCTTTTTAAAAATAGCCTCTAAAATATTATCAAAATGAAATTTTGACTAATTAATCTATTTTGCTTTTAATATATTAATTTTGAAGCATGCAGTACAAAGCTCTTAAATTTTCAAAGCCAATAATAAAAAGCACAATAAATAAAAATGTACTTAAAGCTAATTAAAGTAATTTCAGCTTTTTAATTTTTAGTGTTTCAATGTGGCCTTATTAAAAATTTAACTACTTGTGTTTGCTCATAGTCTGATGTACTTACTTTTCATTTTTGGTTCAAAAATGCTTCAACACATGCATTGTAAAAATTTTTGGTGCAAATTCTTGTACGTAGTACTAGAACTTTGTAGCGTCATCAATAAAATTTATTTTTACCGTAAAATATTATACCGTATTTTTCACTTAAATATTTATTTAATTGGAGGGATTCAGTAATTTTACTACAATTTCGGTATGTCATATTTTTTATTATTTCTTAACATGTTCCTTGAGCAATGGATTTTACTGTAAAAAGTACTAGCACACTTAGTGCCCAAACTTTTTACCCTATTTTTTCACAGAGTAGAGTAAATGAACATGTAATAATAATAATAACGTAATAAACATAAATAAACATATCTCTGAATATTGACTTATGCCGCATTTTTTGTAATTTTTGCATCGCCAAACAATTTGAGAAAATTTTTGCCAAGAAATGCTCTTTTTAGAAAAAAATTAAAAGCAAATTGTCATCTTTTTGAGTCCTTGAAACTAGTATTTGTTGTTTTCCTCCTTATTATAAACATATCCTCATACAAAATAGCAACTTCCACCATATCAAGAAAAATCAAACACGGAGAAAAAAATACTGCTAAATTTTCTGCACTTTATGCTAATGACAGTTCTAGTACAAAAAAAAAAATGTCAGCTAATAAAAGAAAAATGTAAGGCAGCTAGGCTATTCATTGGTAATTTTTCCGGTCAAATGATAACTGCTCACCGGAAAATCTTTGTTTTTTTTCTTCCAAATGGCAGGCACTGAACATTATTCTTCGCCTTAAAAGATGGCGGAATTGTTACGCATTTCACGTTACCCAGTGGGCACCTGTGAGCCAAAGTCACGGAGGCGAGCAACATTACCCACGCCGCACTGCCACAAATCCGTTTATAGGGGGGGCCACATTCTAACATCACTCACAAGAGAGAAAAACATCCATGTCCAGAGCGGGACTCGAACCCGCTGCCATTGGCTTCGTAGTCAGGCGCGATAACCGCTCGGCCACCTGGCCGGCTCACCGGAAGTTCTGGTTTTCAAATTTATAGTTCTGTTTACCAAAGGTTTAATAAAAAATAAAAATAAAAAATTTGAAAAGTAAATTTTTTTGTAAAAATACGTTTTAAGTCATGCGTTAAGGTATCATTATTTAGTTACCAAATTTTTACCACAATTATCAAGTTTACCATATTTTACCATGTTCTGGTAATTTTTACTATACTTTTTTTCTTAGTGTAGAAACTTAAGTAAGCCAATTTATAAACAATTAAAAAAATTTATAAACAACAAAATATTTATTTTCAAATGCAATAAGAACAATTCACATAAATATCATTTTTTCTTTTTTTGGAGATGCAAGAAATATTTTGAATGCATAACTATTTAAGCATTTCCTTACATCTAAACTACACAAAAACAAATATATTTTATTCACCTTACATAAAGATTTCATAGAATATTTTTTTGTGATATAGAAAAAACATATTTTTGATATTGCTTTTCTCTTAAGATGCAAATGTCAAGTTTTCCTATCGTGGAATTTTTATTTAATGTTTTACTCCTTCGAATTTTCCCATATATTTATGTTATCCCACGTAATCAGTTTCATCACTTTATTGCCCCAGGAAGTTTTTGGTTTGCATAGAATAGTATACACATCATGTATTCAATCATCAGGGCAAACTATAACACTCGTTTTTGTTATGCTACCAAAAACATATTTGAAGTTTATCTACAAATGCAAAATTTCGCTTATAGCTTGCTTTGGGTTTATCCAGAAAATGAATAAATGTGAGAAGAAAATATAAATTCATTACTAAAGACTAATTTCTCAACTATACTGTAGTTTACATTATAAAAGACGAAATAAATAAATAGATAGATTTTGATTTCAGGGAAATTAAATTTTAAATACATTATATCCAGATATCAGAAATTAAAATTTATAGTTTTAAATTCAAATCTGAAACCGTTTTAGCAATGTCATGATATCGGTTATAATTCTATTATCAAAAATATAGTAAATATATTATAAATATTTATTTCAGATTGTTTTATTTCATAAAAAAAATGCAAATTTTGAAATAGCATTTCAAAATTTGCTAGAAGTAGATAGTTTGAGAGTTTTTTTTTTTTTGCGCTTTATCTGGACTATAAAGTTTGATTCCTTGCATGGACATGCACTGTTTTATAAAAATATTTTGTGCAAATTTACCAATTTTTTACAAATACAAAGAAAAAAAAAATTAATGATTATCATAATCTTCGAAAGCTTAGTAAGGAACAAAATTTTTTCAGCATTATTTCATTGCAATAGTGTTTTCAACTAGAAAGACTTTGTACCTTTAGCGAAATTACAATTAATTTATATTTTACAAACTGTTTGTAGCTTATCAAACACTGCTAGCAAACTAAAACTGAAAATTAATGATCTTAAATAGATTTTGAGATGTATTTTTTTATAATTAGAAAATACATGGAAAAATGATTGCTCATTAAAAGACACTTCGAAGTCTAAGCGTATCACTGTTACGTTATAGGATGGTTTTTAGTTTCGTTAAATAATGGACATTGGAGTTATGTTGTAGTTGAGTTCTGTTTTGTTAAATGAACTGTAGAACGTGGCTGCGTAATTCATTTAATCGTGCCATCTATTGTAAGGAAT
Organism: Parasteatoda tepidariorum; assembly: GCF_982258835.1. NCBI lineage: Eukaryota > Metazoa > Arthropoda > Arachnida > Araneae > Theridiidae > Parasteatoda > Parasteatoda tepidariorum. The sequence goes on along the minus strand of NC_141763.1, from coordinate 74,158,555 downwards.
GGGAAATATTAGACCTTTTTGCTCTAAGAGGTGCTACCATCTATGAATGAATGAGAGTTTCGTATTACGAGAGTTAAGAGTTACAGATTGAAATGCCCAGGACACTCGGAACTTCTAAACCACATATTAAATATGAAATTATAAACCACAAATATGGAATTATAAACCACAATATACATTTCTAGTACAATTCGTTAGTGATACAGATGCTGTGCACATTCTTTGCTAATAAAATATGCAGTAAGTAAATAATAAAAACACACAAAATATTTAAAACTATCTTTAAATTTCAAAAAGGAATAGAGCGCACACTTTTCAAAGACATAATTTATTTACGAAGAGTTTCGAAGAAGTATACAGTACTTGAAAAGAATGCAGGAAAAAAAATAGAAAGCCTTTGTCCACCAACGTTTGTGGGTATATTGCGGCGACATAAAAAGCGGAAAATAATATGGTAGAATAGAAATAGATACTCTTCTCTCTAAACTGCTTCACGGGAAAGTAGATACCTGATCAGAATTTAAAATAGCTTATTTCACCTGAGTAGTTATTCACGTTTCACCACGATGTGTTCTAGAAACCTCACACTCAGCTTATTTTTTTCTCTCCCATTTTAGGTTTCTGTCCGTCCAATGAGAGTTCTTTCTGTTCACTATCAGCTTTCTTGTTTATTTATTTATTTACTTGCTATCTTTTTTTTCTCATTTTGTATGTATTTTAATACAGTTGGAGTTTAAAACTGATCTAAAAATCAAAATCAAAAAATCAAAATCAAAAATCTTTTTTAAAATTCTTTACACAAAAAGTAGTACATAGTACAGATCTATTTAAAAAAATACACAGTTACATTTAAAAATAATATAAAAATTATTATCTCTGAATAATTACAATCATATAATTACTTCTTGCCATTTTTGAATTAAAGGGTACAATAGAAATATATACTCTTCTCTCTAAATTATTTCACGGGAAAGTAGATACCTGATCAGAATTTAAAATAGCTTACTTCACCTGAGTTGTTATTCATTTTTTGCACCAGAAATAGTATATATATATATATATATATATATATATATATATATATATATATATATATATATATATATATATATATATATATATATATATATATATATATATATATATATATATATATATATATATATATATATATATATATATATATATATATATAAATATATATATATATATATATATATATATATATATATATATATATATATATATATATATATATATATATATATATATATATATATATATATATATATATATATATATATATATATATTTAAAAAATGTTCGGTTACAATAAAAATAAATAAAAAATTCTAGTTACAAATAATTAAAAATATTAAAAGTACAATAATAAGTCGTTTCTGAGTTAAATAGCAAATTTTTTTTTTCAAATCGGAATAAGAGTGCTAAGAATAGAGATACAAGAAATTTGCATGAATTTTTTAAATTCTCGTAAATGTACTTATCATATTTTGAGTAAAAATAATGGTATACTGAGAATAAAATATGAAAAAAAAATTTGAAATTAAACTTACAAGTGGCAATCTTTCCATATAGTTTAAATGAGATGGCCATTTAATACAGTAAAAGAAAATAGAAGTTAAAAACTGCAAAATCGAGTTAATTAGGAAAAATTTACAATAAGGTGTTAAGAATTTTATTTTGTTATGAATTTTATTTTTTAAATTATGAATTTTATTTTTTAAATTATGAATTTTATTTTTTGAAATAAGTAAAAAGTATCTAATAAACGAAATCTAATACACAGATTTTATCAGTCAGTTTCAAAATAAAATTTACAACATTTTTGGCAGAGATTTTCAAAGTTAATACATGTTTCATAGAGACACTTCATCATCTCATTTAGTCTCATTTCTAGTTGCGGTATTGCATCGTTCTCCACAACTAATACATTGTTTTGTTGCATTGGAATAAAATATGCAGAGTTCGCAAAGTGTTCACAAAGGAACGAGGTTTCAACACTGTAATAAAATGGCCCAGGATTTTATTTTATTAGTTTTTATATTAAAATTATGAAAACAAGCGAAAACCATCAACGAACCCAAAGATTTTAGAAGTAGATTTATTTATTCCAAGATATTGAGCGTGGTGGTGAAGACTAATTTGCTAAAATACATCTTATTTTCATACTTTTGCCACCTTTTTCAAATTGTTGAGGGCACGATCCTTAATATATCGATATGTACTGATGAAATGGAAAAAAAGGTCCTGCTAGTTAAAAAAATAGTCTACGGATTAAAAAACAACAGAATACTTTAAGAAGCAATTTCTGACCCCTAAATAAAACAAGCATTTAGAATTTTACATAATTCTTTTAGTCACCATAAGCAATGCTTACCGAAATTGATGAAATAATTTTTTTTTTTACTTTATAAGTATTTTTATATGGTTAGATTTTAGCTAGAAATAAAAACTGTTCTAAACTTCAAGATAAAATAATAATAATGTACCATAGTTTTACAGAAAAAACATGTATAATTAAAATAATCATGGAATATAAATTGCAAATCATGTAATTGCATTTAAAAAAAACTATTTTCTTGAAATATGTATTTTTAAACAGTCATTTTAAACCTTAGCATCTTTATCACATTTCTCTTCCCTTTTTTCAGTTTTTTTGCCCATTCTTTTAAAATTTCCCTATTTCAATCATTTTCTTTTTTAAGTATAGTGAATGCAGTGATATTTTACGGGAAAGAAATTAAGGCTTTTGAAATTCATAAAAAGCGTATAGTAAAAATAATCAATACAAGAAAATCCTTTTGCAAAAATATTTATTTTGAAATTTTGAAAGTCGTTTCATAAATGTTTAACAGTTTCAATTTAACTATTCATTAGATTTGAGATAGTCATTCTAAATGTTATTCGTTGCATTTAAATTAGGACAAAATAATTTTCGAATGAAAAATGAGCGTAACTGTGCGTAATTTAATAAATGAATAGTAAAAGTTCATTAATTACTGAAATTTCTTCAAAACATTAAAATGTAAAAAATTTTAATTAAAATTGTTCTTATTTAAACTAACTTTTTATTCATAAATGCCGCATTTTGAAATAAAAATCATTTGCTACGGAAGTAATTCAAATTTTTGTAAGGGTGATAGTACAAATAACTATTTCTGACAGCAGGTTGTGCTTAATAGTGTGGTAAGAAACATTCATTTAAAATATTTAAATTTAAAAAATTTGTTATACGTAATAAATCTATTTATTAATATATAAAATTAATTCAATTTCTTCTTAAATATATATATATATATATATATATATATATATATATATATATATATATATATATATATATATATATATATATATATATATATATATATATATATATATATATATATATCAAAAATGCAAGTGTTAAATGTATACGTTAGAATAGTTTTTGCCAAGAAATGTTAAGAAATCCATGCATTGGCTATAATTCGATTTATTCTATTGCCAAGGCTCTTTTCCTTAGCCTTATGGAGTTGGCGGAAAAGAAAGTATCAGAAATAATAACGAATTTTAATACGATCAAAATATTTAGCTCCCATGTAGCGGTTTTTAAATTCTATGCTAATGTGATATTAGCTGATATTATTCTGCCCGAAACCAAGGTTATTGAATAAAAAGATTACTCGATTTTATTTATGATTATTATTTACTGAGATAAGGATTAATAGTTAATTAGATTATTAATAGTTCAGTCTTTAAGATAATAATTTAGTTTTTTAATCTTAGGAAATACTTTATGCATATTTCATCATGACAACTAATGAGTTTAAAAATTAAAGAATTAATAAATATCTATCTCTTGTGTGTAAATTAAGTTAAAAGTAACGTTAAATAATTTATTTTTAAATCAACTTGAAATCTTAAATAAATACCCTCGATATTCACAGTTGAATTAATTTAGCAAATAATTAATTATTAATTATTTAAAAAAAGAAAATATTTTGCATTTACGATTTTTATAGTTTGGTCTTAAGGCTTCCAACTTTAACTTAAGCATAAATTTCATTCGAGCTAATTCCAATGGATAAAATTCAGAAAATGTCTAAAAGCAATCCATTTTAACTAATCATTTAAAGATTAACTCTAACAAATCCTTGCAGCCGCCTGGAAACCGGAAAGAAGTGTCTAAACAATTGTTCCTCTGAAGGCATTTCAACCATGAAAACATTCTATTTCATTTGCTCTAACACGCCAGCTTACCATCATTACGATTTTTTTTCCATCCAATTGGAATCGTTTCAAGCATTTTCTAAAAGCTTAAATGGTTGATAAATTCATTGTTTCATACATCACTTTTTCCAGAAATGAGAACAATTGTTTGGTGTTTAGTTTTAAATAATGTTGATATATTCAAATTAATTCTTTGTCTAAGGCTTTTTCGTGCATTTTTATTAATAATAAACTATAATTTTTGTTATGAATTTTTGGTTATTAATTTAATCAAAGTAATATTTTTTTTTCAATTCATCATCTTGTAATAAGTAATTATTGCTTTGCTTGATTAAAAACTTCATTTGTTCAAAAATTATATTAACCCATTTTCAAGACTTTTCTAGACGAAAATGAGGAAAACAATAATGATTTGAAATTTAAAACGTAAAATTGCAAACAAAAAATGAAAAACAAAGGTCAAAAGCAAAATTAAATAAACCCTGTTAGCCGAGAATAAAGCAACAAATAAAGATCTAGAAACAAAACTAAACTTCAGTTTCTTGATATAATTTATTTGATGATTGTTTTTTTTTTTAATATTAATTTATTAATCGATTATTACAAACTTGAGTCCCGCAGTGAACTGATCGTTAAGACACAGTTTCCAGCAGATCACCGAAGTCAAGCATCACTGGCTGCTGTCAGTATGCGGGTGGGTGACCACTTGGATCAGTTTGTGTAGGGACCGAGGATGTGCGGTATCAATTCTCATTAAACTGTTCTACCGTAAAGTGCTCGACTTCGCGTGCAGGTCGTCGGGCTACCGAAGCGGGGGTGCCATCCCCTCTGCAGAGGATCAAAATTGTGATGGCATGTCTTCGGATTATCCTTAGGGATGTTTCACAGACCGTGGCCAATAGCTCATTGTGCAGCTCTAGTGCTACGTAAATGAACTACAACAGCATGATAGTAGCATGATAGTGACAATGCATCTTAGTGCAATTAAGTTACTTTGCAGTAGCGAGTTGAGTTATTCAACGTCTTGCAAATAAAAATGATTTCCCAGGTTCAGGAGATTTGGTTGTTTTATCATCGTTAGAGTAGATAGTTTTCAGAGGAAAGTGTAGGTATATTGCTAATGTTAAAAGTCGTGCATGATAGTGACAATGCATCTTAGTGCAATTAAGCTACTTTACAATAACGAGTTGAGTTATTCCTGGCTTGTGTTTAAGCAAGAACTTAATCTATGGTGCCATCGACTTGCTAATCCACGCATAAGAGTGTAACGTTACTCAACTGAAATTGATCAGCCATCCTCAAAAGACTTATATTGCTTTATGGTCGTTAAGTTTACAGTAAACTTGCGCAATATTATTATTCAAGGCGTGAAAGTTTTCTTTGTGTTTTATCATGCATTTTAGTTAATTTATGTCTCGTAATTCTTAGAAAGATGTATGAAGGAATAAACTGATTGGATACGCACCGAGAAAAAAAGGTATTGTCGATATTATATAAGAATGATAACTTTTACCGCTTTTAAGGCACTCTACGAGCGTCGAAAAGTACGTTAAATTTCACCGATGCTCTTTGGTAATGATTTTGGTTAAATTAACAATAAACTATTGTTTTATAATGTGCGGAAAAAATTTGGTAAATGTTGATAATTTTATCATGATATCATAAAGCACGGCTGACAAACCATTTATGCCAGTAAATTTGCTTTTCAGTTTTGTATTCTTACTGTTCGTGTGCTTATTAGAACTATAATTTGAAGAACTATAATTTCCAGTAAACTCTTCCCATATGAACGGAATCAGTTACCATACATGAAAGTTTAAATATTGTATATTTGGATTTATTACCAGAATTTTGGTTTTATTTCGCAGACATTTTTTGCCATATCGTACGGCAATTTTACCAACATTCTTTTCTCAATGCAAAAAATAAATGTAAGCAATGAAAACGACGTGTAAAATGCATTGTTTCCTGAGGAGCTCCAGTGGAATTGCTTCCGAAGAAATATCCTCTTAATGTAAGTATGAAAAAAGTGCTGATTTAATCCATTATTTGCTGTAATGCTATGCATCGTTCCATCCTATACTCCAAGTAATATAGTCGTTACACTAAATTTTTTCGAAAACTTATTTTTTCCATTTATTATTGTACTATTAGACATTTTTGAGCTGGTCAAATTAATATCGTTCAAATTTTTTGCATCCTTAATAATTTGCTCAGTTTAATCATATTATTAAACAATTTAATCATTCTAAAATTAGATTAAACCATACTACTTTGGCAGTTCTGGTAAAATTACTCTTCTGCTAATGATTTTTCTAGCAAATAAGCCATAATTCTGATTAATAAAACCAAAACATACAGTATTTAAACCATTCATTTGGCTATTTTTCCATAGGGAAATTCTGATTTTCAAAATAAAAGATTTTATTACGACACATTTAGCACAAAAAGCAAGACTGAAAAGAAAATTTTACCGAATTAATGGTTCTTATGTCTTTTTCCAAGATATTATGATAAAATTATTAATTTGCGGAACATTTAACAAATTTTACCACTAGTTATAAAACCATATTGTCAATTTTACCAAAATTATTACCGAAGTCCTTTGGAATAAATTACTGTTCTTTTCGGTGTTTTCGTGTTCTCAGAAGCACGGTATGTTTTACCATATTCTGATAGTTTTAACCATATTTTTTCTCTCAGTGTATGGTTCACCTGGAAGTGAAACACATTATTTTTCATGTTGAAGCATTAAGCCTGCAACTGTAATATAGTTAACTTTACCAAAAACATAATAACAAATCAACTGATTTTTTAAAGGAAATGTTAAGATAAAAATGATAATAAGCAAACAATGCAAACAATGTTAGAAAATAACTAAAGAGATATTTATATATTAAATTTCGCAATGACATTTAAATTATTTAAAAAGAAATTAATGTGCAGTTATCTAATTAGGTTCGTTGTTTAATTGGAGTGGGAAAAAGTAAAAATTCTTTGTTCCTTAAAATGCTAAATTTATCTTTCAATGTATTTCTCAACCAAAACATATATTATAATAATTGCAACTACTAATGACACTAAATTGCGTTCAATTCAGATATAAATATGTATTCAGAAAGGTAAAACATTGATTATTTCAATTCTTTTCAGTGATTCTATAAATGATTTCTCATCAGTTTTAATTAAATTTAGATGAACATGGAGTATTCACGGTCGCTTCAACTACAAAGAGTCTAATTATGTATTCAAATATCTCTTTTAATTTCCAGTGTATAGTTGAATTTATTTGAAAGCTGTCTCATTAATTCAATACTATTTGTTTGGAAGTCATAAAAGCTTAGTTGATATAATATTCCGTTTTACAGACATAAATAGAATGGCAATTTCATTAAATGATAATGACTTATTAAAATTGTAAGATGTTTTGATTTCAAAGAATGGAAGACATATTCTTAATTTTAAATAAATAACGGAAAATGTTTTAATAAATATAGCTTTATTATAATTTATGCAGTTATGTAATATTGGAACTGATTTGTTAATTTTTAAAGCTTATTTTTTTCATCAATCATTTAGAGATATACCAGTTTTAATGTGGTAAATTTATAATTATTGCATTATTTTAACGAATGCCGCGGAAAATTTATTATTTTTTACTCAAACTTAACTCGAAACTGTTACATTTTTCATCACATTGAAAGTAATATAAAAATTTTAGTAAAATTATCGATAATTTTTAAAATTTATTGTACGCAATATTGAATTTTTGATACATTATTTCGCAGTGGGTAAGATATTATGGCATAGTTTAATATTTTTTAAGAACTATATTTGAAATAAACATGTTGAAAGGATTTTGTAAATAATTATTTCTTCTTAATTTTTGACTACACTCTAAAACATTCTGGTATGATATAAAGTACAATTATGTAAAGTACAGATATAAAGTAAGTAAAGTTTTGTTATAAAGTATGTAAAGTATGTGAAGTACTGGCACTTTCGATGCATCATCTGAAAAATCAATTTTACCGTTAAATATTAGACCGTATTTCATACTGTACTATTTATTTAATTAGAGTGATTTAGTGATTTTGCGTTAATTATTAATGTATTATGACGTATTAGATTTTTTTTGCTTTGCAAATTTTTACGGTAAAAATAGATTTTACTGTAAAAGGTGTTGGTCGACTGAATGTTGCACTTTTCACTGTAATTTGATTCCGATTTTTTTTAAATTAAAGGAATTTCAAAAAAATATATCAAAAGTAATGATAACGATAAACCTAATTTAGTAAAAAAAATGTTTAAATACAAAAAAATGCTTTTAAAAAATTAGTAATTCAATTATTATTCGAATTTTATTTCTCTTAAAATAATAATAATTCCTTTTTAACTGCAGTCAGTGAACATGAAATTTCAGGAAAAAAAATTTAACATACACTGCCAAGAATGCCTTACAAAAGTTTGACCATAATTTTACCATAAAACTTCTTTCTTTCTGTCAGTACTTTTCGCCATAAATTAAATTTAATCGGAAATGTTACGAAAAAAAAATCTAGCGTACCGTAATCTTTGCAATAATAATTGCAGTAAAATCACAGAACCATTGTAATGAAATACGTATTACTGTTAAAATTACGGTATAATATTTTACTGTAGAAATGGATATAGCAGTAAAATGGATTTTACGGATGCTGCAGCTAAAGCTGTACTTTATACCGTTATTTGATTGGAATTTTTGCAAAGTTTTAGCTATTAAAGTGTGCGAGAATTAGTTTAATGTTTTATGATGATCTGAGACCTTTTAAACAGTATATTTCAAATCATTGATAATTGCCTTATAAATTAATTTTACCAGACTTTAAAATATTCAAATTGCTTTTACTTTTTCTCCAGTTTTCTATTATTAAAATAGTCATTCTTTTCCTTTTTAATGAAATTTATTTCTTTATTAATACTCAGAGAGATAAAAAAAAGGACGAAACGTAGCAAAATATAAGCGAAACATATTGAAACATAGAGAAAACATAGCGAAAAATAAATAAGAAAAATCCTAGTTTAGTGTTGGTAAGAAAAAAAATAATATAAAATTTAAATTTAAGCATTTTTCAACATATTTTTTTTCATTTATACAACATTATGTTTTTTTAACGCTGTTTCGTACCAAGAAAAAAGAAATAATGTATCGTAACAATCTTTTCAATTATTCAACCGTTTCAGCTCGAAGCACAGTACTTTCAAATTTTATGTAAAAATTGAGAAGTTTTGTGTTTTACTGCTTCCAGTAAAGAAAGACTTTCTTAAAAATTTATTTTTGAATATCTTACATAATATTTCTTAGCTTTAACTTCTATCTTATTTATTTCATTAGCCTTATTTAAATTAAAACGGAAATAAATGATTAAAAATAATTTTTATTTGATTTATGCATGAATGTTTGGTCACTTATGTTTTAATTAAAATTATGTCCTTAATTTTGAAACATAGGGAATTTTTTTTAAATATTTCTGTACTTGCATTTAAATCCTAAATGAATTAATTTCACATTAAATTACTGAAATCAAGAAATTTAAATTCTTTCATTTGCTATATTAATGTTTAAATACAATTCGTACTTAAATAAAACATATACAATTTTTTATTTGCCTGTGGTTGTTGAAATCATCAGGAACAAATTGAAAAAATAGCTTAATCTTCCTAAAATATCATTATTTTTAAATATTTTCGGCAATTGTATAAAATTAGAGTATTTACTTAACAAAATATGCCAAATGGTTAAGAATTAGAAGAAAATATCGAAATTTGCAGCAAAAGAACATTAAAAACAATTGTTGACGCTGTATACTAAAATAAAACAGAAATATCGAACACAATCCCATCAGGGTTTACAAACGTGGCTTGCTTTTACGTGTCTCGAATATTTACAATACATTTGTTTTGTATTTTAAACATTTGTCGGAAAAAGGTAGCA